>NC_086446.1:129541673-129841673 GCF_028390025.1 Pseudophryne corroboree
GTTCACAGACATTGGTGGAGTGAGGGAAAGTGGGTGCGGCCAAGCACCGGATTGGCCGCTGTATGCTGACTGTTGGAAACTGTCATGGCGGCGCCCATGCCGCGGCCTAGCGGGAACGCGGCGTGCTACACGCCCGCTGTCACAGGAGCGCTCCCAGGCCCATGATGGCGTCCGATGGCAGGGACGTGGACGACAGATGACCGCAGGGACCCAGGACGGAGTCCGCAGCGGCGGACAGATGTCAGCTTGGTGAGTCGATTCCTGACACCCAGTAGACTAACGTCTCTTTGGGCATGTCTTATATATATATAAGACAACATCTTTTATATATATATATATATACTAGGGACAATAACATGGTATCCTTATCTAGGGTTTTAATCTCCGCTGATAAGGTATCTGTCTACGCTGCTATAGCGCTATAAACCCATGCCGACATAATCGCCGGTCTGAGTAGTGTACCAGAATGTGTGTGAATGGACTTCAAAGTACTTTTACTGCATGCTATCTGCAGGATCCCTGAGGATAGCTGTTAAGTCAGCGCTACCTTTTTGGGTAAACGTGTCAATGCCTTGTACACCCTAGGGGAAGATTCCCATCGTATCCTGGCCCCATTAGGGAAAGGATACTCCCTGAGAATTCTTTTTGGGAAGCTGCAGCTTCTTGTCTGGAGATTCCCACTCTTTTTCTTCATGAGAGGAGGGAAATTTACCTCAGCTTTCTTCCCCTTAAACATGTGTACCCTTGTGTCAGGGACAGATGAGTCATCAGTGATATGCAAAACATCTTTTATTACAATAATCATATATTGAATACTTTTCTGCCAGTTTTGGCTGTACTTTGCATTATCGTAGTCGACACTGGAGTCAGACTCCATGTCGATATCAGTGTCTATTATTTTGGATAGTGAGCGTTGTGAGACTCTGAAGGTCTCTGCGACATAGGGACAGACATGTCTGTTCTCTAATCTTTTGTGTAATAAATTAATCTTAGCACTTAATTTCACATATCCAATCAGGTGTTGGCGTTGTCAACGGAGACACCACACACACACACATTTGCTCCATCTCCTCCTTAGGATAGTGAGCGTTGTGAGACTCTGAAGGTCTCTGCGACATAAGGACAGTCATGTCTGTTCTCTAATCTTTTGTGTAATAAATTCATTTTAGCACTTAATTTCACATATCCAATCAGGTGTCAGCGTTGTCAACGGAGACACCACACACACACACATTTGCTCCATCTCCTCCTTAGGATAGTGAGCGTTGTGAGACTCTGAAGGTCTCTGCGACATAGGGACAGACATGTCTGTTCTCTAATCTTTTGTGTAATAAATTCATCTTAGCACTTAATTTCACATATCCAATCAGGTGTCGGCGTTGTCGACGGAGACACCACACACACACACACACACACACACACACACACACACACACACACACACACACACATTTGCTCCATCTCCTCCTTACATGTCCAGACATGTCAACACACACGTACCGACACACCACACACTCAGGGAATGCTCTTCTGAAGACAGTTCCCCCACAAGGCCCTTTGGAGAGACAGAGAGAGAGAGAGAGAGAGAGTATGCCAGCACACACCCCAGCGCTATATGACCCGGGGAAAAAACACAGCAATTTAATGTTTACCCCGTAGCGCTGTTATTATTATCTGCGCCGAATTATGTGCCCCCCTCCCTCTTCTTTAAAACCCTCTCTTCTACTATGGCATAAGCAGGGGAGAGTCCGGGGAGCTTCCTCTCAGCGGTGCTGTGGAGAAAAACATGGCGCTGGTGAGTGCTGAGGGAGAAGCCCCGCCCCCTCGGTGGCGGGCTTCAGTCCCACTAAAAGTGTAAAATTGGCGGGGGCTCATGCATATATACAGTGTCCAGCTGTATATATGCTCTCTTTTGCCAAATAAGAGGTTTATATTGCTGCCCAGGGCACCCCCCCTGCGCCCTGCACCCTTACAGTGACTGCCGTTTGTGAGGTGTATGGGAGCAATGGCGCACAGCTGCAGTGCTGTGTGTTACCTCAGTGAAGATCAATGAAGTCTTCTGCCGCCTCTGAAGATCTTTTCCTCTCATACTCTATCTTCCGGCTCTGTCTTTCCTCTCATACTCTATCTTCCAGCTCTGTGAGGAGGACGGCGGCGCGGCTCCGGGACGAACTCCAGGGTGAGACCTGTGTTCTGACTCCCTCTGGAGCTAATGGTGTCCAGTAGCTTAAGAAACAGAGCCCTGAAATTCAGAGAAGTGGGTCTGTTTCTCTCTCCTCAGTCCCTCGATGCAGGGAGTCTGTTGCCTGTCTGTTTTTCCCCCCCAGGTCTCTAGATATGTGATTATATCTCCCAGTGTCCCACATTAAGTGAGAAATAGTTATTTGTCAGTTCACTCATGGCTTTCCATATTAACCTGCTAAGGCAGATTAAGCTAGGTTGGTTTTATATTGTCTTAGAAAGTAAAGACAATAGATTATTAAGATACAGATATTTAGATACCTCATGTCTCATATATTTAGTCATTTGTGGATATAGCTAATGAATATATATTTATTTGTCAGTTTTTCAACTAATGAAATTTCATTAAGTATTATAACTATAAATATACTGATTTTATGGATAGATAGGCAGGCACCTCACAGTGGTCTATTTATATATTTTTATATTATATATTTATATCTCTTCAATTAAACATATAGGAGAAATTAATTAGATGAATATAAATTAAACGTTTTAAGGATGCGGTTTAAATGTATTCCTTTTAATGGCTTTTAGTCTTAAGATGGAAGAATAATGTAATTACTTCGTAATTGCTGGTTTTATATTATCGATTGCTGGTGTGGATGTATAAAACGGATAACAACTAATTAATTAAAGCTGTAACTAATTATGTACCCAGAGTGGGTATAAAATATAAATGCAGACACCGAACCCTCCCAGTTATACCTCTGATGAAACCGCCCCTTTAGAGGCGGAGAAACGCGTCAGGTGACCCGTACACGCCAGTGGAACGCAGGTGGAACGCATCCGGAAGCCAGAAGCCCCGAACCCGGAAGCCGCGGAACGCGGCAATTCAGCGTCTCCTGTAGTTGAAATCTGCTCTCCAGCCCCGGTACCGTGCGGCGCACCTAGCAACAGGATACAGCCTGAGGGAGCCGCTGCAGAGCGGCAGTTTGGAACTGGTTAGTAATTATCACCTAACCCTATCCCAGACAGGGGCCAGCAAACACAAGTGTGGATACCACCAATTCAGTGGACTCAAACGATCCCATGCTTCAGTTGACTTTATAAAGATCAGCCCCACATTGGTGAAGTATACAGGCTTACAAATATAAGAACTGTCCTGTCACACTAACATTCTGCTTGAGCTTCATGTGCAGTGGCCATAATCTATAGTGCATGCATGCAAATTTGTGTCTAACTAACCAGCAAATATACCATAGTGGCAAGTTTATAGATCTAAGTTAAGTGTTCTAGTTCCATCTAGTCGTTTTTACGGTGTGTAAAGATTATAAATTGTTTAAGTTTTTAATTATTGTGATTAAAATTGTGATTACAAAACCAGCAGCCGCTTTTTAAGTATTTTTTCAGTGCGCCCACAAAATTTCTTTCTTGTTGCCAGCAGGCTCCCTGAAAATAAAAGACCTAACAAAAATGCTTTCTTACAGGAAACTCAGGAGAGCTCCTGAAATGCACCCAGTCTCCACTGGGCACAGTATCAAACTGAGGTCTGGAGGAGGGGCATAGAGGGAGGAGCCAGTGCACACCCAGAGTCAAAGTCTTTCTTAAAGTGCCCATGTCTCCTGCGGGGCCCATCTATCCCCATGGTCCTTGCGGAGTCCCAGCATCCTCTAGGACGTTAGAGAAACAAACAGTACAGAAAAATAAGTATTGTAACATTTTCATACAAAATTGTATCCATTTTCAATGAAAGTTGTTGCCAGTATAGATTCTCACACACATGCACCTGACACACTGCTCCTCACCTTCCTGCTCTTGTCACAATCATCTCAGTTCCGAGATTGTTAAATGTCTCCCATAGTGCTGAAGTCTCCAGGCTGACCATCACTCCACGCAGAGCTGCACTTTTGCCTGACACGTCATTTTGAGGCAGCCGAGGAACATCTAGGAGAGTGGAAGACCAAGGAATGATGTCGGCAGGCGCAAAACATCCAGAAGGAACATTCCGTGTGTCTGAGAGTAAAGGAGCAAATTCTTGGTTACAGGAGGGCTTGTGTATTAGTATTATAGAGGATCATAAGAGCATATGTGGTACCCCGGGCCTAATGTTATACCCTTATACAGGGTCTCAGTAATCTAAACTGTGTGGCCCTGGATCACCAGAGACACAAGTACACTGCCCACAATTCAATTTGCCCCCCCCCCTCCTCCCCCCTCTGCTGTCTGGTCCAGCTACAGCAAGGAGGTGGGAGGAGAGAGAAACTAATAGGAGAACGAATTGACAGAATAGTAGAGGAGTGGGTTAAACCTCAGCTAGTCTGGGGGGCAGGACGGTAAGGCATTATGGGAGTTTATTGTTAGCCAATAGGAGTGAACATTGGGGGTAGGTGGAAAGGGTTTTTAAGCCTGGTAAAGGGGCTGCTGTAATTGTGGTAGGGGTGAGTGCTCTTCACCCCCCTTTCTCCTGTGTTTGTGCTGCTTGCCCCTTATTACTTTTACTCACTTGCCTGGCCTGGGTGCATTTTATATTGTGCCCACCTTGTGTCCCCCTTTCTGTTGCCCATTGCGTCCTGGTTATTTCGTGCTGGCCGCCATGTCCCGTCCCCGCCGCTCTGCTGGTGCCCCTGCACGTTATACTGCTGCTCCCCTTCTCCGTCTCGGGCCCCGCTCCCGTGCTGGCTGAGCCGCGGGCACCGGGGGATTCTCCCGGCGCAGCGGCGGCTGGTGAGGGACGGGGCGCTGGGCGGCGGAGGATGAGATCGGGCGGTCGGAGGGGGAGCCAGCGGGAGTGCCCGCTGGCGGGAATCTCTCTCAGGCAGCGGCGGCTCGGGAAAGCGCGCGCGCGGCCCACGCGCACTCCACCGCTGAGAGTCGATCCGGGGTCCCCAGATGATGAGGGGGTTGTGTTTAGGGTTGCGGACAGTGGCTCATCCAGTGGTCGCCCCTTCCAGGCGGCTCCTGTTTCGGGTGCACACGCGCGCGCGTCTGCAGCTGGCGCTCGTGCTTCCTGGGAGCTCTCCCCGCTCCAGCGGGTGGGGCTCCCAAGATGCTTCTGTCATCACAGTGCAGGGCCAGAGAGGGGAGGTGCGATCTGGGAATGGTGGCCATCCGGTTCCCCAGGTGGGCGGGGCCAGTGGGGGTCAGAGCAGTGAGGGGGCGGCTTGTGCATCGCGGGAGATTGCGGGTCTGCGGAGGCCATCTGGCGCCGGTCCCAGTCGGGGCCGACCGGGACGGCACGGCAGCGATAAGAGGGCCGTCCCTGCTGCGGACCCGGGAGCGGGGGGACCATTGGGGCTGCGGCTCCAGATCCCTCTGCAGTTGCGGCAGCAATGTCATCAATGACGGCGGCGTTTGCAACGTTTTTGTCGGCTGTGTCCCCGGGTGGCATTTCCATGGCTCCCGCTTCGGTCGACGCGGCCATTCTCCCTGGTGCTTCTGGCCCCGCCATGGCGCAGTTTCTCCAGGCGTGTCGCGCTATGGGCTCCGCCGCTGCGTTGCTGGGTGGCACTGCCCTGTCACCCTGTCGGGCGCTTTCATCCCCGCCGGGGGGGCTTCGGCACCCGTGGTGGCTTTCCCTTCTTTTTCAGATTCGAATGCGGGTGACGATCGGGAAGAGGAGCCAGTCGTGGCGGACGTTACGCCTTCAGGAAGCGGGCCAACCGGTGAGTGGGACACCGATACAGTTACTGTGTCTCGTGGGTCTTCTTCCTCCGGCAGTAGGTCCAGTAGGTCTTCTTCCTCTTCTTCCTCGTTGCAGTCGGCAGCTAGTAGCTCCATGAAGGCTAAAAAGAGGGCTTGCAAGTATGCGCGGCGTGAGGCGCGGCACCGGGATAAGCGGTCTAGGAAGAGTGGTGGTAGTTCCCGTAGGGAAAGGAGGCGGCGTAATTTTCCGGGTGTAGTTCACTGCAATTACATGGCGGTGTTGCAGGGGTTGCGTGAGAGTTGCAGGAAGAGGATTAGGCGGGGGGAATACGTCAACCTTTTCACATTGACGGAGGACACCAAGAGGGGAAGGTAAGGAAGCGCTTGCGAAGGGCGGTATTGGGGCGGAGGCCTTTTGCTCGTACGACAATTGGTTGGCGGGTTTCTGCATGTTAGCGACATGCTACTTGGAGGATCGCCCTGATGAGCACATCAACATCATCAGGTACATTCACCTCATGCATGACATGCAGCGTCAGTCTTAGGACGATACGTGGCTGCATAATGACAAGCAGTTCCGTCAGAAGCACGATTGCCTGCACATCATTGACTTCGGGTGCAAAGATGTGGCGGTATGGCTTCGGGTCACACGGGCGCAGAATATGAAAATGGTGGCGAAAGGGGGGTCCGTGGCTCTGACCGCGGTGGCGAATCAGACCCGGCCCGCCTTTGAGGCTGCGCCGCACCGCCCTTGGAGCGCGGCCCATTCTGCGCAGCAGGCGCCGGGGAAGGGTAAGTGCTTTGCGTACAACAATTCCGCGTTCCCCCTCGGTCAATGGTGTCGTTTTCGACACCTTTGCTTGCGATGTAATGGATCACACCCGGCTTCCAATTGCTTTTGCGCAGGGCGGCCGGGAGCTAAGGCAACCGGGGGCACGGCAGGAAAACCAGCTGGGGGGTTGCCGCTAGTTAGGGCGCCATCCCCGGTTCGTTGGGGGCCATGCTCAAATGGTTGGGGTGGTGCCCAAACAGAGACGACGTTAAATTTCTGCGTGATGGTTTTGCGCCGGGTTTTCGTTTGCCGGTGGAGGGGGAAGTTTTAGTTCGGGCCGCCAGGAACCT
Source organism: Pseudophryne corroboree (assembly GCF_028390025.1). Taxonomy (NCBI): domain Eukaryota; kingdom Metazoa; phylum Chordata; class Amphibia; order Anura; family Myobatrachidae; genus Pseudophryne; species Pseudophryne corroboree. The sequence goes on from NC_086446.1 coordinate 129,548,622, forward strand.
GCAGTCTGCTCGGGATTTCCCCGACGTGCTTCGCGAAAAGGTCGAGCAGGAGGTTCGCCTGGGGAGAATGGCGGGCCCCTTTCGCTGCCGCCTATCGAGGATTTGATTATTTCCCCGGTGGGGGTCGTGCCCAAAAAGGCCACGGGTAAGTTCCGGCTCATTCGGCATTTGTCTTATCCATCGGGGTCCTCGGTTAACGATGCAATTCCACCGGAGTGTTGTTCGGTGGTTTATCAGTCTTTCGAGGATGCCCTGGGCATGGTACGGGGCTGCGGCCCTGGGGCCCTCATGGATAAGCTTGATGTTGAATCAGCCTTTCGCTTGCTCCCTTTGCACCCGGAGTCGTTTCGATTCATGGGTTTCCGTGTCGGGGAGGAATAATTTGTAGACAAGTGTCTGCCTATGGGGTGTTCCGTTTCGTGTGCCTTTTTCGAAAAGTTCAGCACCTTTTTACATTGGTGTGTGGAGTTTTCTTGCGGAGGTAGCGGTATCGCGCATTACCTTGGCGACTTTTTGTGTATTCGGCCCGCACATTCTCCTCGCTGTGGTTTCCTGTTTTCGCTGCGTGCCTTTTTTGGGCATTTTGGCGTTCCTGTGGCCAAAGACAAGATGGAGGAGCCTCTCTCCTGTTTGTCCTTTTTGGGTATCGAGATTGATACTGTCGCAGGGGCTTGCCGGCTGCCACGGGACAAGGTTGCGAGGCTTCAGGAGTCCATAGCGTGGTGCTTGGAGCGGCGTAAGGTGACGTTGCGGGAGGCTTAATCCCTCCTCAAGCTGTTGAACTTTGCCTGTCGGGTGATTCCCATGGGCAGGGTTTTTTGTCGGAAGTTGAAGCGGTCCACGTCTGGGGTGTCCAGGCCGCACCATTTTGTCCGTTTCTCGGCTGAGATTAAGAGAGACCTCGCTGTGTGGGTTTTGTTTCTGGCGGACTTCAATGGTGTGCTGATCTGGATGGCCCCGCTCGTTGACAATTTCGACCTTTCAGTTGTTCACGGACGCGGCGGGCTCGTCGGGGTTCAGTTGTTATCTCGACGGGGCTTGGTGCGCGGCTTCGTGGCCCGAGTCTTGGTCGCGGGAGGGGCTGATCAACGACTTGCTGGAGCTCTTTCCCGTCATGGTGGCCTTGGAGGTTTGGGGGAAGCGCCTTTGCGATCGCATTATTCTTTTTCGCTGCAATAATTTAGGGGTCGTGCACGTGGTTAACAACCAAAGGGCTAAGGCCCTGCGGGTCCTCTGGTTGTTGTCGCGACTTGTGCTGACTTATATGCGATGTAATATTCTGTTTCGGGCTCAGCACGTCCCCGGGGTTGATAATGGGATCGCCGATGCATTGTCCAGGAAGCAGTGGGATAGGTTCCGTTTATTGACCCCGGAGGCTGATTCAGCGGGTTTGCCCTGCCCTTCTTATGTTTGGCAGGTCATCATGGCGGATTGGAAGGGCTAGCCGAGCTATCTTTGGCTCCATCCACTCTCACGGGATACCGTCAGGCCTGGAAGAAATGGGAAGACTTTTCCCGTGACCAAGGGCTTAGAGGTAAGAGGGGTCAGGGATTGTTTCTGGACTTCGTTTGGCAACTCTTCGTGACGGGTAGATCGAGAGCCGTGGTGTCTCGATACCTCACTGGAATATCCTTTTATTCAAAGTTGAAGGGTGTTCCAGATTTTACGAACAGTTTCCTGCTGACGAAGGCGCTTAAAGGTTGGGCGCGCTCTGCGCCGGTGCCTCCTGATAGTCGGCGCCCTATCGATGCGTCCCTGCTTTCTTCCCTCATGGGGGCGGCGGCGGCCATTTTGAAATGCTTTTATTTCAGTTGGCTTTTTCCATGGCTTTCCATGGAGCGTTTAGGGTCTATGAGTTGGTTGCGGCTTCTAAAAAGTCGGATGCCATTATGCGGCGCGCGGATGTTGCCGTGGGTGTGGGGTCTGTGCTGTGCAGGCTGCGCCGCTCCAAAACTGATCAGATGGGTAGAGGTCATTGGATCACTTTCGCACCTTCAGGTAATGGGGCCTGTTGTCCGGTGGCATTGGTTAATCAGTATGCGGAGGTCAGGCCCTTGTTAGAAGGATCCTGGCTTCTGCACTATGATGGGTTGCCATTGACGAAATACCAATTTACTTGGATGATGCGGCACTGCCTGTCCAGTTTGGGCCTCTCCACTCGGGATTTTGGTTTGCATTCATTTAGAATTGGGGCCGCCTCTTCCGCAGCAGCTACAGGGTGCGCAGTGGACGAAATTAAGGCTTTGGGCCGCTGGAAGTCGGCGGCTTATAAGCGTTCCATTCGGCCCGTTGTTGCATGAGCAAGTTGTTTGTTCTACTAACATTTTGTTCGTTTACTGTTTCTACGTTTCGGTTCAGTTTGTTCGTTTGTATTGTTTGTCTCCCCTGTCCTCCCTACTCGGATGGCTAGCTACTCGCCACTGCTGGCAGTGGGGGTCTGGAGTGTTTTTTGCGATTTTTTTTTTTTGCCTGAACTGACGTCCTGATTTGTCTTAATTCATTCAATTTGGCTAATTAACTTCTAATTATAAGTTCCTCAGCAGGTTTTTACTCCAGCCGAGTTATTCTGTGTGACCCCCTCCCCTCCACTCCCTAACAATCCCCCCCCCCCCCAATTCCCCTTTTTCTTATTTTCCGTTTCTTTTTGTTGCTTCGATTGGCCTGAAGCTTGTCCGAGAGGAAATTCATAGTCCTCTATTCAATTTTTCTTTTTGGCAGATCCTCGTTCTTGTAGTTGGTTCCTGTTCTGGTCTGGAGTTTTTGCTTTCCTTTGTATATTCACGATTGTTTGTCTGTTTTTTCCATTATAGGTTGGTGAGAGGATGAGTTTAGTGTTTGGGTGATTGGTCACTCCTATGTTTTTTGGGCAGCCGAGTTGGTGGCTTCGGAGGAGGCTCCTGGCTTTGTTGGGTCGGATAACGTGAGGTGGATAGGAGTTAGGGGGATGTTGTGGCAGGATCTGAAGGTTACTTTTTTGGAGCAGGTTAAGTGTTTTGGCCTGCCCAGATTGTTACACTTAGGTGGCAATGACCTGGGTAAGAGGAAGACAGTGAATCTTAGATTGGCCATTGTTCATGACTTACAGGTGATTGCGGGTGCTTGGCCGGGCTGTAGACTTGTCTGGTCCTGTATAGTGCCGCGGTTGTGTTGGCGTGGAGTTCCGGACTGTAGGGCGATCGATGCCTCTCGGCGGAAGGTCAATTCCGCAGTTGCTAAGTTTGTGGTGGCTCTTGGCGGTGCTGTGGTGTAGCACCAGCGGATCAAGTTTCGGTTCTTCTACTTGTTTAGACCGGATGGGGTTCATTTAACTAGGCAGGGACTAGGTATTTTCCTTGAGGATCTATTTTCAGTGGTTGATTCTTTGGGTTAGGGGTATGGTGGCGGAGCGTAGTTGCTGTTGGGCAGAACTTTGCTGTTGGCGGGAAAGAACGGCAAGTTAACTTTTGTTATATTAAAGGAGTTGATTGGAGGTCATTTGGTGGTTGGTTTTTCAGGTGCGCTCTCCTTCGTTGACTGGTATTACATCTGCTGGACCACCTTCACGGGGGCAGCCTCATCACCTTCACGGGTGGGTAGTCAAGATGGAGGTTGAGCTGATACCTTTTGTTTGTTGGAAGGTTTATGTCAGTTTTTTATAAGATAAGTTTTTTGTTCATGGGATAGGGTGGTTTTAGCTGTTCTTTCTGGCCACCATACTTTAGTTTAATTATTCATCAGTTAATGGTTCATTTAAATAGCTAACATTTTCTGCCAAATTCAAGTCTCCGTGTCTTTATTTATTATAGTTAAGTGTTAAGATTTTATGGTTTAAGTTTACGGACAATCCTCAGACTATATGAGTTTTAGGAGAACGAATTGACAGAATAGGAGAGGAGTGGGTTAAACCTCAGCTAGTATGGGGGCAGGACGGTAAGGCATTATGGGCGTTTATTGTTAGCCAATAGGAGTGAAAGTTGGGGGTAGATGGAAAGGGTTTTTAAGCCTGGTAAAGGGGCTGGGTCAGCCTCTTCTGCTGTAATTGTCCGTAAACTTAAACCATAAAATCTTAACACTTAACTACAATAAATAAAGACACGGAAACTTGAATTTGGCAGAAAATGTTAGCTATTTATTCACCCTCCCTCCCTACTGGTTGTGTTTGTTTTATTGTGTTGTGTGCGTTGGCTATTTCCGTGGTCTGGGTTGTCACGGTTTTTGTTGTGGCGGGAAAAAATGGCAAGTTAACTTTTGTTGTACTAAAGGAGTTGATTGGAGGTCGTTTGGTGGTTGGTTTTTAAAGGTGCGCTCTCCTTCGTTGACTGGTATTACATCTGCTGGACCACCTTCACGGGGGCAGCCTCATCACCTTCACTGGTGGGTAGTCAAGATGGAGGTTGAGCGGATACCTATTGTTTGTTGGAAGGTTTACGTTAGTTTTTTATAAGATAGGTTTTTTGTTCATCGGTTAATGGTTCATTTAAATAAATAGCTAACATTTTCTGCCAAATTCAAGTTTCCGTGTCTTTATTTATTGTAGTTAAGTGTTAAGATTTTATGGTTTAAGTTTACGGACAATCCTCAGATTATATGAGGTTTAAAGACTGACCTGATTGGATAACTGTCTGAGCGGAAGACATCCGGAACTCCAGTAGTCAAGGGGTTAAAAGGGAGCCGCAGTTGGCGGGAAGGTCATCCGGGAAATGAGTGAGGAGGCGAGGAGCGTGTGACGACTCCAATTCAGCAGGACCTGCAGCATCCCCGGCCACCCTGTTAATCCCCAGTACACACACATTAGAGGCCGCCTGGCACCTCTGGTTACCGGAAGGTGTCTGGGAGTTCAGTGAGTTGCGGCAGTGCAGCGCGGTCAGCAGAGCCACCCCCAGACTCCCAAATATACAGCGCGCCTGAGCGGGTCTCCAGCCGCAGCAACCCGAGACCGGAGCTACAGCAGCCAGGGACGGATGTGGAGAAAAGAGAGAGCCCAGTAGTCTCAATCCTCCCCAGGTATCGGTGTGCTCAGCAGAGACTGTTCCTAACCCGCTTGACAACCTGATAAGCAGTCTTCCGGAGTTGCAGGGAGATGCCAGTGTAGCATATCCGGCAGCTGTAAGTAACCTGTGGCACACTACCGCACACACTACGAGAAGGGTAATTTTACTGTTCATAGCGGGATACCTCAGGGAGGCGGCTCATACAGTCAACTGTAACTGCCCAAGCAGGGAACTTTATATTTGGGATCTGGAACTTTGTTCAACTAACTACTCCCACACGCTTTAGGCCTGAGACTCATTCCATTGTCTCAGTATCATCCCCCTGGGCTACAAGTGTGAGCATAAAGTATTTTGCTTTCCTCAGCAAGTAATTTCTGCCAACACTGACAAGGAGAACCCTGTATTGACTTGACATCAGTTTTCCATTTATCAGTGCCACCGCACTATAACCAAAACGTGTGAAGTGACCCACAGGTCAGGATAGTTAAGTAATCAAATCTGCACTGGTGCGAGTAGACATAAGGTGACGCATCCAACATATATATGCATAATATACAGTACATAAATAGAGGAACGTGACTCCACTCAAGGGTGATTTCAGAATTTATGCCCAGATAATAGAGCACAACGTGATTTACAGTAAGTGACTGGTATTTTGGGGGTAATTCTGAGTTGATAGCAACATGATTTTTGTAAGCAGTTGGGCAAAACCATGTGCACTGCAGGGGAGGCAGATATAACATGTGCAGAGAGAGTTAGATTTGGGTGGGTTATTTTGTTTCTGTGCAGGGTAAATACTGGCTGCTTTATTTTTACACTGCAATTTATATTGCAGGTTGAACTCGCCACACCCAAATCTAACTCTCTCTGCACATGTTATATCTGCCTCCCCTGAAGTGCACATGGTTTTGCCCAACTGCTAACACAAATCCTGCTGCGATCAACTTGGAATTACTCCCATTGTTCTAAAGTCTCCATCTTCTGATTGCAAAATTGATTTGTGATGTTTTGAGTTTAAAGTGTGATCCATACCAAGGGACCCGATATTTACTGATGGTTACAATTGATGTGTGATTTGATTACTATTAGTTTCTCTATCGTCCTAGTGGATGCTGGGGTTCCTGAAAGGACCATGGGGAATAGCGGCTCCGCAGGAGACAGGGCACAAAAAGTAAAGCTTTAGGATCAGGTGGTGTGCACTGGCTCCTCCCCCTATGACCCTCCTCCAAGCCAGTTAGATTTTGTGCCCGGCCGAGAAGGGTGCAATCTAGGTGGCTCTCCTAAAGAGCTGCTTAGGAAAGTTTAGCTTAGGTTTTTTATTTTACAGTGAGTCCTGCTGGCAACAGGATCACTGCAACGAGGGACTTAGGGGAGAAGAAGTGAACTCACCTGCGTGCAGGATGGATTGGCTTCTTGGCTACTGGACATCAGCTCCAGAGGGACGATCACAGGTACAGCCTGGATGGTCACCGGAGCCTTGCCGCCGGCCCCCTTGCAGATGCTGAAGTAAGAAGAGGTCCAGAATCGGCGGCAGAAGACTCCTCAGTCTTCTAAAGGTAGCGCACAGCACTGCAGCTGTGCGCCATTTTCCTCTCAGCACACTTCACACGGCAGTCACTGAGGGTGCAGGGCGCTGGGAGGGGGGCGCCCTGGGAGGCAAATGAATACCTATTTTGGCTAAAAATACCTCACATATAGCCTCCGGAGGCTATATGGAGATATTTAACCCCTGCCAGAATCCGTTAAGAGCGGGAGACGAGGCCGCCGAAAAAGGGGCGGGGCCTATCTCCTCAGCACACAGCGCCATTTTCCCTCACAGAAAGGCTGGAGGGAAGGCTCCCAGGCTCTCCCCTGCACTGCACTACAGAAACAGGGTTAAAACAGAGAGGGGGGGCACTAATTTGGCGATATGCTTATATATATATTAAGATGCTATAAGGGAAAACACTTATATAAGGTTGTCCCTATATAATTATAGCGTTTTTGGTGTGTGCTGGCAAACTCTCCCTCTGTCTCTCCAAAGGGCTAGTGGGTCCTGTCCTCTATCAGAGCATTCCCTGTGTGTGTGCTGTGTGTCGGTACGTGTGTGTCGACAGGTAGGAGGACGATGTTGGTGAGGAGGCGGAGCAATTGCCTGTAATGGTGATGTCACTCTCTAGGGAGTCGACACCGGAATGGATGGCTTATTTAGGAAATTACGTGATAATGTCAACACGCTGCAAAGTCGGTTGACGACATGAGACGGCCGACAAACAATTAGTACGGTCCAGACGTCTCAAAAACACCGTCAAGGGTTTTAAAACGCCCGTTTACTTTAGTCGGTCGACACAGACACAGACAGGGACACTGAATCCAGTGTCGACGGTGAATAAACAAACGTATTCCTTATTAGGGCCACACGTTAAAGGCAATGAAGGAGGTGTTACGTATTTCTGATACTACAAGTACCACAAAAGAGGGTATTATGTGGGATGTGAAAAAACTACCATAGTTTTTCCTGAATCAGATAAATTAAATAAAGTGTGTGATGATGCGTGGGTTCCCCCCGATAGAAAATTATGGGCGGTATACCCTTTCCCGCCAGAAGTTAGGGCGCGTTGGGAAACACCCCTTAAGGTGGATAAGGCGCTCACACGCTTATCAAAACAAGTGGCGGTACCGTCTATAGATAGGGCCGTCCTCAAGGACCAGCTGACAAGGCTGGAAAATATAATAAAAAGTATATACACACACATACTGGTGTTATACTGCGGCCAGCGATCGCCTCAGCCTGGATGTGCAGAGCTAGGGTGGCTTGGTCGGATTCCCTGACTAAAAATATTGATACCCTTGACAGGGACAGTATTTTATTGACTATAGAGCATTTCTATATATGCGAGATGCACAGAGGGATATTTGCACTCTGGCATCATGAATAAACGCGATGTCCATAACTGCCAGAAGATGTTATGGACACGACAGTGGTCAGGTGATGCAGATTCCAAACGGCACAGTATGGCCGTATAAAGGAAGAGGACTTGTTTGGGGTCGGTCCATCGGACCTGGTGGTCACGGCAACTGCTGGAAAATCCACCGGTTTTTACCCTAAGTCACATCTCTGCAGAAAAAGACACCGTCTTTTCAGCCTCAGTCCTCTCGTCCCTATAAGATCATATCTGCCCAGGGATAGAGGAAAGGGAAGAAGACTGCAGCAGGCAGCCCATTCCCAGGAACAGAAGCGTTCCACCGCGTCTGACAAGTTCTCAGCATGGCGCTGAGACCGTACAGGACCCCTGGATCCTACAAGTAGTATCCCGGGGGTACAGATGGGAATGTCGAGACGTTTCCCCTTCGCAGGCTCCTGAAGTCTGCTTTACCAAGTCTCCCTCCGACAAGGAGGTAGTATGGGAAAAAATTCACAAGCTGTATTCCCAGCAGGTGATAATTAAATTACCCCTCCTACTACAGAAAAGGGGTATTATTCCACACTATATTGTGGTACTGAAGCCAGAAGGCTAGGTGAGACTTATTCTAAAAATTTTTTTTTTGAACACTTACAAAGGTTCAAATTAAGATGAAGTCACTCAGAGCAGTGATAACGAACCAGGAAGAAGGGGACTATATAGTGTCCCGGGACATCAGGGATGCTTACCTCTATGTCCCAAATTTGCCCTTCTCACTAAGGGTACCTCAGGTTCGTGGTGCAGAACTGTCACTATCAGTTTCAGACGCTGCCGTTTGGATTGTCCACGGCACCCCGGGGTCTTTACCAAGGTAATGGCCGAATTGATGATTCTTCTTCGAAGAAAAGGCGTCTTAATTATCCCTTACTTGGACGATCTCCTGATAGGGGCATAGTCCAGGGAACAGTTGGAGGTCGGAGTAGCACTATCTCGGATACTGCTACAATCAGCACGGGTGGATTCTAAATATTCCAAAATCGCAGCTGATCCCGACGACACGTCTGCTGTGCCTAGGGATGATTCTGGACACAGTCCAGAAAAAAAGGTGTTTCTCCCGGAAGAGAAAGCCAGGGAGTTATCCGAGCAAGTCAGGAACCTCCTAAAAACAGTGCATCATTGCACAAGGGTCCTGGTAAAGATGGTGGCTTCCTACGAAGCAATTCCATTCGGCAGATTTCACGTAAGAACTTTTCAGTGGGATCTGCTGGACAAATGGTCCGGATCGCATCTTCAGATGCATCAGCGGATAACCCAATATCCAAGGACAAGGGTGTCTCTCCTGTGGTGGTTATAGAGTGCTCATCTTCTAGAGGGCCGCAGATTCGGCATTCAGGATTGGATGCTGGTAACCACGGAGCCCAGCCTGAGAGGCTGGGGAGCAGTCACACAAGGGAAAAATTTCCAGGGAGTGTGATCAAGTATGGAGACTTTTCTCCACATAAATATACTGGAGCTAAGGGTAAATTTATAATGCTCTAAGCTTAGCAAGACCTCTGCTTCAAGGTCAGCCGGTATTGATCCAGTGGGAAAAACATCACGGCAGTCGCCCACGTAAACAGACAGGGCGACACAAGAAGCAGGAGGGCAATGGCAGAAACTGCAAGGATTTTTCGCTGGGCGGAAAATCATGTGATAACACTGTCAGCAGTTTTTCATCCCGGGAATGGAAACTGGGAAGCAGACTTCCTCAGCACGACCTCCACCCGGGAGAGTGGAAACTTCATTGAGAAGTTTTTTCCACATGATTGTAAACCGTTGGGAAATACCAAAGGTGGACATGATGGCGTCCCGTCTGAACAAAAAACGGGACAGGTATTGCGCCAGGTCAAGAGACCCTCAGGCAATAGATGTGGACGTTCTGGTAACACCGTGGGTGTACCAGTCGGTGTATGTGTTCCCTCCTCTGCTTCTCATACCTAAGGTGCTGAGAATTATAAGACGTAGAGGAGTAAGAACTATACTCATGGCTCCGGATTGGCCAAGAAGGACTTGGTACCCGGAACTTCAAGAGATGCTTACAGAGGTCTTATGGCCTCTGCCGCTAAGAAGGGACTTGCTTCAGCAAGTACCATGTCTGTTCCAAGACTTACCGCAGCTGCGTTTGTCGGCATGGCGATGGAAAGCCGGATCCTAAGGGAAAAAAGGCATTCCGGAAGAGGTCATTCCTACCCTGGTCAAAGCCAGAAAGGAGGTGACCGCACAACATTATCACCACGTGTGGCGAAAATATGTTGCGTGGTGTGAGGCCAGGAAGGCCCCACAAAGAAATTTCAACTCGGTCGTTTCCTGCATTTCCTGCAAACAGGAGTGTCTATGGGCCTCAAATTGGGGTCCATTAAGGTTCAAATTCGGCCCTGTAAATTTTCTTCCAGAAAGAATTGGCTTCAGTTCCTGAAGTCCAGAAGTTTGTCAAGGGAGTATTGCATATACAAACCCCTTTTTTGTGCCTCCAGTGGCACTGTGGGATCTCAACGTAGTTCTGGGATTCCTCAAATCACATTGGTTTAAAACCAGTCAAATATGTGGATTTGAAGCATCTCACATAAAAAGTGACCATGCTCTTGGCCCTGGCCTGGACCAGGCGAGTGTCAAATTGGTGGTTTTTTCTCAAAAAAGCCCATATCTGTTTGTCCATTCGGACAGGGCAGAGCTGCGGACTCGTCCCCAGTTCTCTCCCTAAGGTGGTGTCAGTGTTTCACCTGAACCAGCTTATTGTGGTGCCTTGCACCTACTAGGGACTTGGAGGACTCCAAGTTGCTAGAAGTTGTCAGGGCCCTGAAAATATGTTCCAGGACAGCTGGAGTCAGAGAATCTGACTCGCTGTTTATACTGTATGCACCCAACAAGTTGGGTGCGCCTGCTTCTAAGCAGTCGATTGCTCGTTGGATTTGTAACACAATTCAACTTGCACATTCTGAGGCAGGCCTGCCACAGTCTAAATCGGTTAAGGCCCATTCCACAAGGAAGGTGGGCTCATCTTGGGCGGCTGCCCGAGAGGTCTCGGCATTACAACTCTGCCGAGCAGCTACGTGGTCAGGGGAGAACACGTTTGTAAAATTCTACAAATTTGATATCCTGGCAAAAGAGGACCTGGAGTTCTCTCATTCGGTGCTGCAGAGTCATCCGCACTCTCCCGCCCGTTTGGGAGCTTTGGTATAATCCCCATGGTCCTTTCAGGAACCCCAGCATCCACTAGGACGATAGAGAAAATAAGAATTTACTTACCGATAATTCTATTTCTCGGAGTCCGTAGTGGATGCTGGGCGCCCATCCCAAGTGCGGATTATCTGCAATACTTGTACATAGTTACAAAAATCGGGTTATTATTGTTGTGAGCCATCTTTTCAGAGGCTCCGCTGTTATCATACTGTTAACTGGGTTTAGATCACAAGTTGTACGGTGTGATTGGTGTGGCTGGTATGAGTCTTACCCGGGATTCAAAATTCCTCCCTTATTGTGTACGCTCGTCCGGGCACAGTACCTAACTGGCTTGGAGGAGGGTCATAGGGGGAGGAGCCAGTGCACACCACCTGATCCTAAAGCTTTACTTTTTGTGCCCTGTCTCCTGCGGAGCCGCTATTCCCCATGGTCCTTTCAGGAACCCCAGCATCCACTACGGACTCCGAGAAATAGAATTATCGGTAAGTAAATTCTTATTTTCTTCTTTATCCATAACAGTCCTACTGAAGTGTATGTTCCAAATCACCATGACGTACAGTATTTAGTCAATCAGATGTTGCTCAGTGATTATGTGTATATGCTAGAGATGTGCAGCGGGCACTTTTTGTGTTTTGGTTTTGGTCCTGGTTCCATCCTCGTGTTTTGGATCTGGATTGGTTTTGCCAAAACCACCCTTTTGTGTTTTGGTTTTGGATCTGGATGATTTTTAAAAAAAACATAAAAACAGATTAAATCACAGAACTTGGGGGGTAATTTTGATCCTACGGTATTATTAACCTCAATAACATTCATTTCCACTCATTTTCAGTTTACTCTGAACACCTCAAACTTCACAATATTGTTTTTAGGCCTCAAAGTTGCACTGAGGTGGCTGTATGACTAAGCTAAACGACACAAGTGTGTAGCACAAACACCTGGTCCATCTAGGAGTGGCACTGCAGTGGCAGACAGGATGGCAGATTTAAAAAATAGTCCCCAAACAGCACATGATGCAAAGAAGAAAAAGAGGTGCAATGAGGTAGCTGTATGACTAAGCTAAGCGACACAAGTGTGTGGAACAAACACATGGCCCATCTAGGAGTGGCAATGCAGTTGCAGACAGGATGGCACTTCAAAAAAACTATGCCCTAAACAGCTCATCATGCAAGGAAGAAAAAAGGTCCAATGAGGTAGCTTTATGACTAAGCAAGCGACACAAGTGTGCGGCACAAACACCTGGCCAATCCAGGAGTGGCACTGCAGTTGCAGACAGGATGGCACTTAAAAAAAAAACTAGTCCCCAAACAGCACATGATGCAAAGAAGAAAAAGAGGTGCAAGATGGAATTGTCCTTAGGCCCTACCACCCACCCTTATGTTGTATAAACAGAACAAACCAATCATTTCAGCGACAGGGTCTGCCACACGACTGTGGCTGAAATGACTGGTTTGTTTGGGCCCCCACCAAAATAGAAGCAATTCATCTCTCCTTGCACAAACTAGATCTACAGAGACAAGATGTCGACCTCATCATCCCTTTATTCCTGACCCATTTCAGTGTGTAAATCCTCCTCCTCACAGAGTATTAATTCATCCCCACTGGAATCCACAATCACAGGGCCCTCTAGACTTTTTGGAGGCAATTGCTGGTAAAGGTCTTCCTGGAGAAATTTATAATTAATTTTGATTAACATCATCTTCTACACATTTTGTGGAATTAACCTCCTACCCTGATTGCTGACAAGGTTTTAGGCTGCACTAAACACTCTTTCAGAGTACCCACTGGAGGGGGGGGGGCATCTTAGGTAAAATAAAGCCAGTTTGTGCAAGGGCATCCAAATTGCCTCATTCTCCTGCCAGTATACGTACGGACTGTCTGACATGCCTACTTGGATGCTGTCACTCATATAATCCTCCACCATTCTTTCAATGGTGACAGAATCATATGCAGTGACAGTAGACGACATGTCAGTAATCGTTGGCAGGTCCTTCAGTCCGGACCAGATTTCAGCACTCACTCCTGACTACCCTGCATCACCACCAGTGGGTGGGCTAGGAAATCCTTTTCCTCGCAGCCCCAGTTGCAGGGGAAAATGAAGGAGGAGCTGTTGACAGGTCACGTTCCGCTTGAGTTGACAATTTTCTCACCAGCAGGTCTTTGAACTTCTGCAGACTTGTGTCTGCTGGAAAGAGAGATACAATGTAGGCTTTAAACCTAGGATCGAGCACGGTGGCCAAAATATAGTGCTCTGATTTCAACAGATTGACCTCCCTTGAATCCTGTCAAAGCGAATGAAGGTCTCCATCCACAAGTCCCACATACTTTGTGGAATCGCTCCATCTTAGCTCCTCCTTCAATTTCTCCAGCTGCTTCTGCAAAAGTCTGATGAGGGGAATCACCTGACTCAGGCTGGCAGTGTCTGGACTGACTTCACATATGGCAAGTTCGAAGGGTTGCAGAACCTTGCACAAGACGGAAATCATTCTCCACTGCACTTGAGTCAGGTGCATTCTCCCTCCTTTGCCTATATTGTAGGCAGATGTATAGGCTTGAATGGCCTTTTGCTGCTCCTCCATCCTCTGAGGCATATAGAGTGTTGAATTTCACCTCGTTACCACCTCTTGCTTCAGTTGATGGCAGGGCAGGTTCAGGAGTGTTTGCTGGTGCACCAGTCTTCGGCACGCGGTGGCTGAATGCCAAAAGTGGCCCACAATTCTTTGGGCCACCGACAGCATTTCCTGCATCGTCCTGTCATTTTTCAAAAAATTCTGCACCACCCTAGTAATTGTTTGTGCAAAACATGGGACGTGCTGGAATTTGCCCAGATGTAATACATGCACAATATTAATGGCATTGTCCGATATCACAAATCCCCAGGAGAGTCTAATTGGGGTAAGCCATTGTGCGATGATGTCCCTCAGTTTCCATAAGAGGTTGTCAGCGGTGTGCCTCTTATGGAAAGTGGTGATACATAGCGTAGCCTGCCTAGGAACGAGTTGAGGTTTGCGAGATGCTGCTACTGGTGCCATTGCTGTTGTTTCTTCGGGAGGCCATACATCTACCCAGTCATATAGTCCTTAGTCTGCCCTGTTCCACTTGTCCACATGTCTGTGGTTAAGTGGACAGTGGGTACAACTGCATTTTGTAGGACACTGGGGACACTTTTTCTGATGTCTGTGTACATTCTCGGTATCGCCTGCCTAGTGAACTGGAATTAGATGGGATTTGGTACCAGGGACACACTACCTCCATCAATTCTCTAAGTCCCACTGAACTAATGGCGGATACCGGACGCACGTCTAACCCCAACATAGCTGTCAGGCCTCAGTTATCCGCTTTGCAAAAGGATGACTGCTGTCATATTTCATCTTCCTCACAAAGGACTGTTGGACAGTCAATTGCCTAGTTGAAGTAATACAAGTGGTCTTCCGACTTCCCCTCTGGGATGACGATCGACTCCCAGCAGCAACAACAGCAGCGGCAGCAACAGCAGGCGTACCACTCAAGGATCCTACAGAGGAATCCCGGTTAGGAGAGGACTCCTCAGTCTTGCCAGTGACATGGCAAGCAGGACTACTAACGTTCCTGACTGAGGAGGAAGTTGACGTTGAGGGAGTTGGTGGTGTGGCTTGCACGAGCTTGGGATCAAGAGGACGAAAGGATTTAGGTGTCAGTGGACTGCTTACGCTCTTACTCAAAGTTTCACAACTTGACACTGACTTCTGATGAATGCGCAGCAGGTGACGTATAAGGGAGGATGTCACTAGGTGGTTAACGTCCTTACTCCTACTTATAACAGATTGACAGAGGTAACACACGGCTTGACACCTGTTGTCCGGATTTATGGAGAAATAATTCCACACCAACAGGTGGCTTTTTTGGTATTTTGCCCAGGCATCAAAATGGGCTTATTCCTCCCATGGACAACAGGTGTCTCCCGCGGTGCCTGATTTAAACAAACCACATCACCAACAGAATCCTCATCGTCAACTTCTTCCTCAGCGCTAGCAACACCCATATCCTCATCCTGGTGTACTTCAACAGTGACATCTTCAATTTAAATATCAGAAACTGGACTGTGGGTGCTCCTTCCAGCACTTGCAGAGGTCGTGCAAATGGTGGAAGGAGCCACCTCTTTCCGTCCAGTGTTGGGAATGTCAGGCATCACAGCCGCAGACACACTTGGACTCTCCTTGGGGATTTGTGATACCATCTTAGAACGCACAGTTCTTTGCTGTGCTTTTTCCAGCTTAACTCTCATCATTTTTCTAGCGGGAGGCTGAGGGCTTCCATCGTCATGTGAAGCTGAACTCCTAGTCATGAACATAAGCCAGGGCCTTAGCCGTTCCTTGCCACTCCGTGTCGTAAACGGCATATTGGCAAGTTTATGTTTCTCCTCAGACCATTTAAAAATTTTTTTTTGGGGGGGGGGCTTTTTACTGAACTTTGGCTTTTTGGATTTTACATGCCCTCTACTATCACATTGCACATCAGTCTTGGCAGACGACGTTGATGGGATTTAATCGTCTATGTCATGACTAGTGGCAGCAGCTTCAGCACTAGGAGAAAGTGGTTCTTGATCTTTCCCTATTTTATCCTCCAAATTTTTGTTCTCCATTATTTTTCTGGAGTTATATAACAATATGCAGTACAGGAGCGCGTACCTCTACACCACATAGGGCAAACCCTGTGAAAATTATTTGGATTAAATATTAATAACCCCTTTATTTGGAGTAAATAATATACAGCACAGGACAGCACCACTGAACTTATATGGCAGCACCACTGTACTGGACTTATACGGCAGTACCACTAGAATTATACGGCAGGATCACTGGAATTATACAGTAGGTTGATTGGAAATATACAGCAGTACCACTGGACTTATACGGCAGTACCACTGGATATATACGTCAGTATCACTGGACTGGATTTATACGCCAGAACCACTGGAATTATACGGCAGGATCACTGGAATTATACGGCAGGATCACTGGAATTATACGGCAGGATCACTGGAATTATACGGCAGGATCACTGGATTTATACGGCAGGATCAGTGGAATTATACGGCAGGATCAGTGGAATTATATGGCAGGATCAGTGGAATTATATGGCAGGATCAGTGGAATTATATGGCAGGATCAGTGGAATTATACGGCAGTACAACTGGACTTATATGGCAGTACTACTAGACATATACGGCAGTATCACTGGACTGGACGTATACGCCAGTATTACTGGAATTATACGACAGTACCACTGGACTTATATGGCAGTACCACTAGACATATATGACCGTATCACTGGAATGGACTTATACGCCTGTACCACTGGAATTATACGGCAGTACCAGTGGATATATACAGTAGTATCACAGGACTGGACTTATATACCAGTACCACTGTGTCAGCGTCCGGAGTCTTACCGGTACGCTGGGGCTGGCGGAGTGCGGGCAGCGGCGGAGGTGGGCTGCTGCGCCGGGTCCGTGGGCAGCCGTGGCGACGGTGAGGGGGTCCGCTCGTGGCGGCAGGATGCCGCTACAGCAGGATGCTGCTACAGCAGGTCGCTCTTGCTGAACGGTTGCTAGTTACTACTGCTCCTGCTTGGTCGGTTCTCTGTTGCTGCTGCAGTCCTGCCGTTCCTAACCTGCTACTGCCTGTGGAAGCACTCCTGGAAAACCCGGTCCAGTAAGACTCTTTGGACACAGTCGGCCCCGGGTCTTCTGCCTCGTCTTTCAAGCCACACTCCACAGATCTAGTTCACCAGCCACATCTTTGTACCACCGACCACAACCTGCAGATTGTTATCTTCAGCCTCATCCTCCAAACCACAGTCCTTGTCTCCAGCCGCGTCTTTTAACCACCATCCACAGTTCCGCAGTTCATTATTCACAACCTCGTCTTTCAAGCCACAACCTGCAGTTCTTTATCCGCAACTATGTTATTTAACCATCGTGCTCCAGCCACAGTTCTCTACCTCAGCCCTGTACATAATAAATACTATTCATTGACTTTCAACCCCGCCTACGTTCTTCATTGCTCCGTGTCCCATGCGAAGGAACATCTTGTTCACCCACAGCCATTTACCTCCTCGGGTAAGTCTCAGCTGCTGGATCCTCAAACTTTGCTAGATGTGACGGTAAGCACTGGCGCAATGGATTTGACAGGTGATCAAGCGTCAGGAGGGGATTCAACTGCAGATATCTGGTCTCGCTTAAGTAAGCAGGAGGCCACACAATCTCAAGTTGCGCAGTTCATGCAGAATATGTCCAAATGTCTCGACTCTCTCTGTGCTGCCATGACGGCCCCTCAAGTATCTACAGCTGCTCCCACATTAGCACCTCCGGTCCCGCTTCCTCCAGTACCACTTCCACGGTTGCATTTGCCATCTCCCAGTAAGTTCGATGGGAATCCAAAACAATGCCAGTGCGAAAATCCAGTTCTAACTACAGTCGGCCAACTTCCCATCAGTACGAAACCAAAGTAGCTTATATAATTTTTTTTATTTACCGGGCAAGCGTTGGAATGGGCTTCACCCTTGTGGGAGAGGATGGATCCCATCCTATCTAACTATTCAGAATTCGTGGCCACCTTTCGAAGAATCTTCGGCGAACCGGGCAGGACTTCTGCCACCTCATTGGAGATCCTGCGCTTGCGTCGGGGCACGCGTACGGTCAGTCAGTACGTGATCCAGTTTCGTACTCTCTCCTCAGAACTGAACTGGAATGAGGAGGCTCTTATTGCAGCTTTCTGGAGCGGTCTCTCTGAAAAGATCAAAGATGACCTCGCAATTCAGGACGTACCTGATAAGTTGGATAAATTAATTTCTTTATGCAATAAATTAGACCTGAGGTACAGAGAACGCTGTATGGAGAGGTCGCGGTCAGATCGCCCTAAGCCTAGAGTTGTTCTTCCACCAACACCATCATCACCAACTGCAGAAGAACCCATGCAGATCAATCGCTCCTGCCTCTCCAACGAAGAACGTCAGAGACGGCGACAAGGGAACCTCTGCTTGTATTGTGGTGCATCTGATCACTTCGTCAAAACTTGCAATCTATATCTGGGAAACGCCAGCTCCTAGCTTGTGCTGGAAAGGTCAAGCTAGGAGAATTCTCAGAATTACATACCAAGAAAGAGTCTGTTCTGTTAACCCAATTGGAACTCCCTTCTTCTTCTCTTCTCATCCCTGCACTACTCAACTCCAGAGCTGCCAAAAGCTTCATTACATCAGCTCTGGTTAAACAATCTGAAATACAAACGGATCGTACCATTTCTGTTACTGCGGTGGATGGAAGTTATATCCCTGAGGGTATTATATCCTTTCGTACTATTCCTCTCAAGATGAAGGTCGGAGTTCTTCATTCAGAAAAAATCTCTTTCCTTGTAATTCCTAAAGCCTCTCATGAACTCATCCTAGGGTTTCCATGGTTAATCAGACACAATCCCCACATAGACTGGCAAACTATGGATGTTCTCTCTTGGGGACCTCTCTGTTCTTCCAGTCCTTCCAGCCTTCCTGTGGAATACCAAGCCTTTCAAGATGTTTTCAGTAAGCATGGGGCGGACACCTTGCCCCCGCATCGTACTTGGGAATGTCCCATTGTCCCACCTGGTAAGACTCCTCTCCGAGGTCGAATCTACCCTCTCTCACTTCCCGAGACACAGGCCATGTTGGAGTATATCCGGGAGAACTTGGATAAAGGGTTAATCAGGTCTTCCACATCTCCAGGCGGGGCAGGGTTTTTCTTCATCAAAAAGAAAGATGGGGTTTGCGGCCCTGTATTGACTATAGAGGTGTCAATGACATAACAATTAAGAACCCCTGATTCCAGAACTGTTAGACCGTGTTAAAGGAGCTACTGTGTTTACTAAACTGGACTTACGGGAGGCCTACAATCTTATACGTATTTGCCGAGGTGATGAATGGAAGACAGCATTTAATACCCGCGATGGCCATTATGAATACCTGGTAATGCCTTTTGGCCTATGTAACACCCCAGCCGTCTTTCAAGAGTTCGTTAATGAAATTTTCAAAGACCTCCTCTATGACTGCTTAGTAGTGTATCTGGATGTCATCCAGATAAGTGCTAACTCGTTTACAAAGGAATTAATTATTCTGTAAATTAGAGAAGTGCACCTTCGAAGTACCCACAATTCCATTCCTCGGTTACATTCTTTCAGAGCAGAGGTTACAGATGGACCCCTCTAAAGTCCAGGCGATTCAGGATTGGGCACTTACAGCTACCCTTAAAGGAGTTCAACGTTTTCTGGGGTTTGCTAACGTCTACCGAAGATTCATTAAAAATTATTCTTCTGTCATAGCTCCAATAACCACATTAACTAGGAAAGGAGCCGATCCTGCCAAGTGGTCTCCGGAGGCTTTCAAAGCCTTTTTGTCTTTAAAGGAGGCCTTCATGACCGCTCCAGTTCTTCGACAACCTGATCTCAGACGTCCGTTCTTGGTGGAGGTTGATGCCTCTACTGTAGGAGTAGGAGCAGTATTATCTCAACTCTTCGAGGACAGGAGGTCCATCCTTGTGCGTTCTTCTTGCAAAGATTTTCCCCCGCTGAACAGAATTACGCTATTGGGGAACAGGAATTACTGGCGATTTAAGTTGGCTTTTGAGGAGTGGAGATATTTGTTGGAGGGAGCTCAGCATCCAATACCGGTAACCACGGATCATGAGAACCTCCTGTACCTACAGTCAGCCCGATGTCTGAACCCACGCCAAGCAAAATGGGCACTCTTCTTTACCCATTTTAACTTTAAACTTAGCTACCGACCAGGTTCCCTCAACAAAAAGGCAGATGCATTATCTCGCTCCCTAAGTTCTGAAGAACCCTCTGACCGTTCAAAAGAGCAATTCATCCTGGAATCCACCTCTTTTTCAGCAACTAATACTTCTCCACTTCCTCCTCCAGGAAAGATCTTCGTTGCACCAAATCTTCGCAAGAAACTTCTTACATGGGCTCACTCCTCCTCCTTCATGGGCCATGCAGGTGGTCATAAAACAATCATTTATTCAGCGCTCCTACTGGTGACCTCATCTCAGGACTGACGTTCAGGAATTTGTGGCTTCCTGTCCAAAATGTTCCCAGCATAAGAGTCCCAAAGGTCCTCCAGCCGGGTTACTCCATCCGTTACCTGTGCCACTAAGACCATGAACTTTATTACTGATTTACCTACGTCTGGTGGACGGAACACCGTATGGGTCATAGTTGACCGATTCTCTAAAATGGCAAACTTCAGGATAACATCCCCAAACGGATGGTCAAATAGAGAGAGTGAACTAGGATCTGGAGACTTTTCTGCGTTTATTCATGTCCTCCTCACAGGACGACTGGCTGGACTTCCTCCCGTTCGCAGAGTTTGCCCATAACAATCTCTATCACTCTGCCACAAAATCTTCTCCATTCTTCATTAATTATGGTTACCATCCGAGATTTCCTGACTTCCAACTTCTACCTGCGCTCGAGGCTCCTGCCGCAGAGTCAACATTTCGACAATTTACTGAAACCTGGAAACAAATTCACAAGGCCTTGCTCAAGACATCCAAGAGGTATAAGACCTATGCAGAGCTGAAGCGAAAAGCTGTACCAAGCCTTAAGGTAGGAGATCGGGTTTGGGTTTCCACACGTAACCTAAGATTAAAGGTTCCTACGAAAAAGTTTGCTTCCAGATTTATTGCGCCCTACCCAATCAAAAAAGTTTTGAATCCTGTGGCTTATAAAGTAAAATTACCTCTGCAGTTAAGAATCCCTAATGCATTTCATATTTCTCTCTCAAAACCATTGGTACTTAAACAATTCAGAGCTGCTTTGCCTAAATCACCAAAGATCCAATCAGCACAAGGAGACGAATTTGAGATTCACAAGATCCTCGATTTTCACAGACGTTATGGTTACCTCCAGTACCTTGTTGATTGGAAGGGATATGGACCAGAGGAGAGATCTTGGGTAGAAGCAGAAGATGTCCATGCTCCTAGACTTCTTCAGACATTTCATGCCAAGTTCCCAACTAAAGCATATAGGTGTCCGGAGTCCACCCGCAAAGGGGGGGTACAGTCAGTGTCCAGAGTCTTACCAGTACGCTGGGGCCGCGGGGCTGGCTTCTCTGGTGGTGTGCGGGCAGCGGCGGAGGTAGGCTGCTGCGCCAGGTCCGTGGGTAGCAGTTGCGTCGGTGAGGGGGTCCGCTCGTGGTGGCGGGACGCTGCTACAGCGGAACGCTCTTGCTGAGCCATTGCTAGGAGACCTGAGGCAGTGAGCAATGTGGCTTTGCAGAAAGGTCTGCATTACTGGGTGCCGCCATGTTGGAGACCAAGTTTTAAGCATAGTTCCTGTTTCCTGTTTCTTCCAGCCAATCCAGGGGAAGCTCTCCCTATAAAGGGGGCTGGTATAGGACAGGGATGCCAGTGCTTCAAGTTACAACCCTGTTGTAGGTGCTTTAGCCTGTGCTCCCAGGATCCTTGTCGTATTCTGGTTACTCCTGCTCCTGCTTGGTCGGTTCTCTGTTGCTGCTGCAGTCCTACCATTCCTAACCTGCTACTGCCTGTGGAAGTGCTCCTGGAAAACCCGGTCCAGTAGGACTCTTTGGTCTTCTGCCTCGTCTTTTAAGCCACACTCCACAGATCTACTTCACCAGCCACGTCTTTGTACCACTGACCACAACCTGCAGATTGTTATCTTCAGCCTCATCCTTCAAACCACAGTCCACAGTCCTTGTCTCCAGCCACGTCTTTTAACCACCATCCACAGTTCTGCAGTTCATTATTCACAACCTCGTCTTTCAAGCCACAACTTGCAGTTCTTTATCCATGTCGAAGTCGAAAAAAATTGCAATACACACATCATGTACAAACTACACACAGATGGCCTCCACGTGTGTACTTGTTCTGCTGTGCGTGCGCATATTCACAATTTGCGTATGGTCGCGCCCGCGGTCCTGCACATTAGTGTGTGGTATGAGTATTTACGGTAGAGTTTGTGAACGCATGGAAAAGCCATCAAAACACATTACATATTTAATCCAAATAGTGCACAATGTACACATAGTCTCCCTGCATCACACCAGCAAGATACAACAGTTTACATGGTATCAAAACAAAGGGATTCACCTTTACAGGATAGGAGGGGACAGAACAAGGTTAAAAGGTGGTGTTTGGTATCCAGCTGTAGGGTATTTTAAGGGCAATATTCTGGGGTTGGTTTGCAGAAGATCGCACGCTCCTGCGAATAGTTATGCGCAGGAGCAGAATATAAATATAAACTGTATTTACTGTACATTTGTTATGCGGCGGGAACCCAGAGGAGACCACCTACAAGTGCATCTGGAACAGACATCGCCCACCTATTCAAACCAACCTATGACCTCTCCTGTACTGTAAATGACCATCCTTGTGTCCAATGGACAAAGATATTCCAGTATCCATTGTGGTAGGTTTTGGAAGATTGTATAAAAGAGCCAGCTGCATGCCCGGTCACACACAGACTCTAAAGGTCATCTACCCTGATGACTGAGGACCAGACTGGGAAGCGCAGGCGAAATCAAACAAGTATATACCATTGACTGTAGCCATTATTCTATTGTATTGTTTATATTGTTATCCCCTGCAAGTAAAGAACCGTTGGTGGGTTAGACCCCAACCTAGTTTTGAATTACAATTGGTGTTGTGTTCCATTTCCTTGCTAAGGTTTAAAGTGTATTTACAGCCACTCGGGCTTCTGCATTGTGCTAACAGAGTATAGGCCTGTGTACGCAAACTGTGTAGTCACTATGCCCTTTCAGCGTACATACGCAGAGTGCATACACTGTGCGACCATGTGTACGTAAGGTTTGTAAATAATATAAAGGTGAAAGGTTAATTACTGCGGCTACAGTGGCTCCAAATTAAAGTGTA
The DNA here is from genome assembly GCF_028390025.1 of Pseudophryne corroboree. NCBI lineage: Eukaryota > Metazoa > Chordata > Amphibia > Anura > Myobatrachidae > Pseudophryne > Pseudophryne corroboree. The sequence continues at coordinate 129,571,595 of NC_086446.1, forward strand.
TCAAGTGTGTTTAAGGTATATGCTTTTTAGTCCTGTATGTAAACCGACGTTTACAATTGGGAGCATTGTCCGGTTTTCACATGCTCACAGCCTAACAGGTCATAGCAGACTTAATCTATCAGCAAAGGGCGGAAAGTTATCCTACGTAACCTTTTCCTGGTCGATGGATGTACTGAAAACCCTATTTGTGTGCTGTTAGATTGCATCTGCTTTGTCTGGTCTGCAGAGATGCTGATAGAACCCATAAAACAGGAAAAAAGATATTTTAAAAATCTGTGAATTTTTTTTGGCGCCAAAAGTGTTCACATGGGGCACCGATGCTTTGCATACTCTCTCACATTGTTGCCACAAGATTTAGATTGCTAGATTCATTTAGATCTGTGTGAAATCGTATACATTTGTTGCTATATAGTTAAAATTGAAATAAAAGTGTTAAAGGAAGTAAAAATAAAGCACAACATGCAGGTCTGGCCCAGTCGTTAAAGATTACACAGAACAAGCGGTTGTGCTTGTGAGCGAGTATAGTTAGCAGTGCTCACATTTATAGAGATGTGTAAATTGTTTTATTGTGTAAGCACATTGGTACACGGGGTACGGAACATGAGGACTGCGTACAAAAATGTGCACATGGCGCAAGGCCGCACACGTGGCATAAAGGTACGCATGTGTTATGAGCCACGGCTGTGGCTCATTTCCATTTTGCATTTTGGTTATGTATTTTATGTTATACTTCTGTTTATGTTCCCTGTGGGTGTCATGGGGTGCTCGGAGCTCACCCTTAAGGAGGGGATACTGTTATGAACCACAGGTAGTGGTTCATTCCTATTTTATGTTTATAAGTTGTCTTGCAGGCCAGGATTTCCCGTTGCCCTGTTTAAGAATACTCTTGTTTGCTGCCGGTGGTGAGTCTGTGTAATTGCAGCTTGTTCCCATGTGTTCAGCCTCACCTGGCTGCTAATTGCATCTTGTCAGTTTGGAGTCATGCAACAGGGCAGCTGCATGACATAATTAATTAGGCCTCTCTGTTATATGCTGGCTGAGTGCAATTCACAGATGCTGGTGATATTTCTAGGTTTCCAGTCTTCCAGAGTGTTTGAGTTCTGAGCTTGTTCCTGCCAATTCCTGAGCTCCTGTCTAGCAGTGTCTGACTAGCTGCTTCCTAAGTCGATTCCTGTGTCAGTTCCTGGTCTGATCCCGTGTCCTGCCGTGAAGCGTTCCTGTCCAGAAGTCCTGTGGCTTTGCCTGTGCCTGGTCGAGTTTCTGGCTTCTTGGTGTCCACCGGTCTGTTGTTTGGGATTCTGCCTGTCCTCCAGTTCTGAGAGTCTGTGTCGGCAGCATTGGGGGTTCCTGTCCGTTTGCCAGTATTTGTACCGGTTCCGTGAGTAGCGGCTCTGCCGCGTCCGTCGGCCTAGGCCGCTGTATTCCTTGTTTATATCTGTCACTGGTGTTTTGCAGAGGGTTCTGCTTATGCTGTCACCGCCGGTACACAAAAGTATTGTGTCGGCGTGTGGACAGCATTTCCTTTGTTGTTCTTTTTCTTTGGCGGCAAGCCGCACATACATTTAGTTTTAGGTTAGCCAGTAGCCCCTGGCCTTTTTGTTTCAGTTAGAGGGCCCCTTGTTATTACCCTGTCTCAGTTCACTCTTTGTCTCTCCTTAAGACCTGAGGGGGCATCGGAGTTGGGCAGACTTAATCCGCCCTTCAAACGCGGCTGCCATGGGCCCAAGAAACCATAGTTTCGCAAGAGTGAGTTGACAGCACGGGTAGAACAACGGAGGTAGGGTGCCAGGGGCTATTCCCGTTCCATTTCACCAAATCCAGTATTACGTCCTGGTGCTCTGGACTCACTTCATAACATCTCCCTTGTTCTGAGCACCAGGAACCTAACATCACCAGCCATACCACAAAAAAGAAATAAAACTTTTTTATTTTTTGGCCCAGTCCAGTGTCTAGTCTAGAATCCAGTCATGTCTAGAATTCAGTGTGCAGAATCCAGTCCGGTGACTAGAAATCCAGTCCTGTCTTGAATTCAGTATGCAGAATCCAGTCCGGTGACTAGAAATCCAGTCCTGTCTAGAACTCAGTGTGCAGAATCCAGTCCGGTATTTAAAAAAAATCCAGTCTTGTTTTGTCTAGTTTAAAAATTCAGTCTTGCCTTGTCTAGTCTTGCCTTGTCTAGTTTTAAATCCTCCTATGTCTACTATGCAAGCCCTGCAGGCATCTCTCTCAGCCCTGAACTCTGCTTTCAGTGCTTCGAAACCTGAGCAACTAGAAGTTTTGCAGCAATCCTTAAAGCAACTGCAAAACCTTCTGACTAAAATCTTGCTCATCTTGCCAGAAGTCGTTGAGAGTACATCTATCTCTAAAGAGACTCTTGTTCACAGTATGGTGACAAGAGAATCCTCTGGTTTAATTGAAGAGAAAAGGTTTAAAAGTTTTCTGCGGCCCAGGCTCTCAGAAGAGGAGCGTCTGCATCGCAGAAACTTAAACTTATGCCTATATTGTGGGGGTTTAGGCCACTGTCTGCAGACCTGTGAGTTGCGCAAGTCAAAGTGTGGTGACAAGTCTTGCCCTCTGGCCAAGTTGAGTCAGGATACAAGACCTACTCCTGTCTCTACTGTGGCAGAGGTACTTGTCACACAACCCACACTAAAAAGCTCTCTGTCCTATAATTGGGGTCCTTGGGCAAGGGAGCCCCATTATAGATTCAGGAATCAAAAGAGAATGATTCTCTCCTCTCTTGATTTTCCTGTTGAAGCAGAGTTGCACACCCCTGGAGTGGTGCCCGATGCCCAGGGTCCTGGAGTGGTGCCCGATGCCCAGGGTCCTGGAGTGGTGCCCGATGCCCAGGGTCCTGGAGTGGTGCCCGATGCCCAGGGTCCTGGAGTGGTGCCCGATGCCCAGGGTCCTGGAGTGGTGCCCGATGCCCAGGGTCCTGGAGTGGTGCCCGATGCCCAGGATCTTGGAGCGGTACCCGATGCCCAGAGTGCTGGAGCGGTGCCCGATGCCCAGAGTGCTGGAGCGGTGCCCGATGCCCAGAGTGCTGGAGCGGTGCCCGATGCCCAGAGTGCTGGAGCGGTGCCCGATGCCCAGAGTGCTGGAGCGGTGCCCGATGCCCAGAGTGCTGGAGCGGTGCCCGATGCCCAGAGTGCTGGAGCGGTGCCCGATGCCCAGAGTGCTGGAGCGGTGCCCGATGCCCAGAGTGCTGGAGCGGTACCCGATGCCCAGAGTGCTGGAGCGGTACCCGATGCTCTAGGTTATAGAGGGATGTCAAATTTTATAGCTCAGGTGTCCATACCAGAAGGGGTCTCAGAAGCTGTTACCCCAGGTAGGGACTTGAAAAGCGCAACCCCAGAAAGGGTATCTAAAACCATAGTTCTAGAAGGGAACTCAAGAAGCAAAACCCCAGAAGGGATCTTTGAAGTAATATCCCCAAGTGGGGTCTCGAGAGACACAGCCTCAAAGAAGGGTCCAGAGGTCATTTCCCCAGAAAAGAACTTAAGAGGCATAGCATTAGTGGAGGTTCCGAAGGTTATAGCTTCAGCAGAAGTCCCGGAAGTCATAGTCCCGGGAGGAGTTTCGAAAATTATCGACTCAGAGAGGGAGGCCGATGGCTCAGTCCCAGTGAGGGAGGCCGATGGCTCAGTCCCAGTGAGGGAGGCCGATGGCTCGGTCCCAGTGAGGGAGGCCGATGGCTCGGTCCCAGTGAGGGAGGCTGACTGCTCGGTCCCAGTAAAAGAATCCGAGGTGCTGACCCCAGCGGGGTTCCTGAAGGCTACTGCCCCAGTGGGGTTCCCGAAGGCCAATGCCCCGGGTGGGGTTCAGAAAGTCACTGCCCCGGGTGGGGTTCAGAAAGTCACTGCCCCAGGTGGGGTTCAGAAAGTCTCAGCCTCGAGTAAGGTCAATAGTGACCAGGTCCTAGCAAAGCACTCTAGTCAGTCAGATGGGAAGGAAGCAGATCCTGATTCTGTTGATATCTCAACATCTATAATCTTTGATGGGGACTTAGTCCAATTTCTGGCACTTTACAAACACTATTACACCATTTTGTTGTCTAGACCATTCCTGGGCATCACTTCAGAGAACCTGGTGCTCTATCTGATATATTCATTTAGAGGAGAGCCTTTCGAGTGGGCAACCAGCCTAATGAAAGCTGAAGATCCCATTCTTCAGGATCCCCCAGCATTCAGTGATGCAGTTATTAAGAGATATGGTTCCAAAGAAATTGGTTCAGGTTCCTCTAGGTCACCCGTCCTTTATGCTGAGAGTCCACCGTATACTGTAGACTCGGCACAAAAGTCTCAGCCCGTTGTTTTGACTGCAGGATGTGCTTTTCTGTCTTCTTCTAATAGTAGTACTTTGCCTGAAAGTTCAGCTCCCAAGGGTAAGAAACCTATCTCTGATTTGAACGCAGCCTTGCTGTGTGGTACCATCAGTTCAGACAATGTTTGGGGAATTACCTTGGTCAGACCTAAAGAGCTATGTAAAAAGAAGAAGAAGAAGAAAAAGAAATAATTTTTTTTGACTCTTGCCTTGATATATTTTAAAAAAAAAGATATATATATATTTTTTTTTTCCTTGTCTTGTGTCCAGTGGCCACCGTCAAGGGGAGGGCACTGTTACAAGCTGTTGTTACAGCTTGCTTCTGTTTTCTTGTCTGTTAGACCAGTGTCTCAGGGTTTTTTTTTTTTTTGTATCCCTTGTGTTGGATAGTCTGAATTTTGGGGTCCTTTGACCCCTCCTCAAGGGGGGGGGTAATGTTATGAGCCACGGCTGTGGCTCATTTCCATTTTGCATTTTGGTTATGTATTTTATGTTATACTTCTGTTTATGTTCCCCGTGGGTGTCATGTGGTGTTTGGAGCTCACCCTTAAGGAGGGGATACTGTTATGAACCACAGGTAGTGGTTCATTCCTATTTTATGTTTATAAGTTGTCTTGCAGGCCAGGATTTCCCGTTGCTCTGTTTAAGAATACTCTTGTTTGCTGCCGGTGGTGAGTCTGTGTAATTGCAGCTTGTTCCCATGTGTTCAGCCTCACCTGGCTGCTAATTGCATCTTGTCAGTTTGGAGTCATGCAACAGGGCAGCTGCATGACATAATTAATTAGGCCTCTCTGTTATATGCTGGCTGAGTGCAATTCACAGACGCTGGTGATATTTCTAGGTTTCCAGTCTTCCAGAGTGTTTGAGTTCTGAGCTTGTTCCTGCCAATTCCTGAGCTCCTGTCTAGCAGTGTCTGACTAGCTGCTTCCTAAGTCGATTCCTGTGTCAGTTCCTGGTCTGATCCCGTGTCCTGCCGTGAAGCGTTCCTGTCCAGAAGTCCTGTGGCTTTGCCTGTGCCTGGTCGAGTTTCTGGCTTCTTGGTGTCCACCGGTCTGTCGTTTGGGATTCTGCCTGTCCTCCAGTTCTGAGAGTCTGTGTCGGCAGCATTGGGGGTTCCTGTCCGTTTGCCAGTATTTGTACCGGTTCCGTGAGCAGCGGCTCTGCCGCGTCCATCGGCCTAGGCCGCTGTATTTCTTGGTTATATCTGTCACTGGTGTTTTGCAGAGGGTTCTGCTTATGCTGTCACCGCCGGTACACAAAAGTATTGTGTCAGCGTGTGGGCAGCATTTCCTTTGTTGTTCTTTTCCTTTGGCGGCAAGCCGCACATACATTTAGTTTTAGGTTAGCCAGTAGCCCCTGGCCTTGTTGTTTCAGTTAGAGGGCCCCTTGTTATTACCCTGTCTCAGTTTACTGTTTGTCTCTCCTTAAGACCTGAGGGGGCATCGGAGTTGGGCAGACTTAATCCGCCCTTCAAACGCGGCTGCCATGGGCCCAAGAAACCCTAATCTCGCAAGAGTGAGTTGACAGCACGGGTAGAACAATGGAGGTAGGGTGCCAGGGGCTATTCCCGTTCCATTTCACCAGGAACCTAACAGCATGGTTGCGTAATTACGCAAGCTTGCGTAGGGTTGTGGGTGCATAATAAAACCACACAATAGTTTTTTCAGTTAAAAGGTGGGACAGTAGCTATGCTACAATAGCACATAACTATCCGGTTTCTAAAGCAGATTAGTATAAAACTTTTGTTTAAACTGTATTGCCTCTGGGGGTCAAGCTGCCAATCAGAACGCGTGAAAATATTTCTGTACAGAAAAACAAAGCATATTTGAGTGAATGAAAGTAAGAGTGAACCTATTGAACCCCGGGAATTCGGGATCCCGTAGTGTGGTACACCAAGTGAGTGGAGGCTTGGCGGCGTGAGGCAGCTGACTCACATTAGTATAGATTGGAATACGTATGTCGTGAGGAGACTTACACAGGAGCTTGGTAGGGAATTGTGAACTTTGTGACCCATATTGTTTTTTGATACGCTCCGGCTGAGGTTTCGCAGCTTGGGATTTGATTCCAGTGGTCGTAGGGCGGAATGGTGACAAGTACCTATACGCTGTGCGATTGGAGCGCGCGTTTGTGGGTGCGATATATAGCGCAACTTGATACCCTTTTTACGAGCTTTTGCGTAAAATCACGGTATCATTAGCGCCGTGTAGAGCATACGCAAGCGTGATTTGTGTATAAAAAGTGCATAGGGAGTGTCCGCTGGTCTCTCTCAGGAAAATCTCCAACGACAGATATTTACTGGAAAGGGTAAGTTACTCCTAAAAACTTCCAGTAAATATAGGTCAATTAGGGGCCCTAAGTTGGGTACATTGCCTTCGCTATTGACAGTGTATGGTAGTACCGGCCAACGTGGACGAGAGTGGGTGGAAGCGCTCGGAGAACTTTCACCGTCGCCTTATATTGAGTATTTTGATATTTGTGGGATTAGCCGAGAAGGCAAGACCAGCAAATTATGGGGGCCAGTTGCTCAACTAAGGGACGTATGGTAGCCAGGGTTCAGGCAGAAGAGTTGGGACCGAGAAGGTCAGACTTAAAACCGAGAAGGTCAGAATTGCGGCCGAGAGGGTCAGCAAGGTTTATTATGTGTGGAAAATATGGTCCACACGCTGAAGTTTACTGTGACGAATGGGTACGTATGACTGACAATGATAGGGTATCATTCCCTAGGGTGGGCAGCTTTGAACCAGAGGTACTGCAGAATGTAGGCAGTAAAATATGTCTGCTTAAATCCAGAAAACAAAGGATTAGACATAACGATTGTTTAAAACTGTGGCAACAAGAGGGGGAGATGCAAAGGGAACAAACTCGCAAAGCAGGTTCCAAACCTAGCAGGAATGAGGACACAAACACACCATTATCGACACAGGTCGAGAGGGAAGAGATGGCTATTGTCAATGGTATATCTATGAATGATAGTAGAATGCAAGAGAAATGTATTAACCCTAATTTTTGCAAGATGTATCCTGTTTTGAAGTATTTTCAAGGTTATAGGTCACAGGAAGATGAAGGACCCAGCCAAATCACAGCTCTCATTCAGGCAGTCACCTTGCAGGAAACTCAGGTGGGGCCTGTCCATCCAGTTAGAGCAGTAACAGTATGCCCCACTGAAAGAACTGGTGTGTTCACAGCTACCGGTAAGTGTGAGACGGGTCATTGCACAGAGACAACAACACCGATAGTCAGGGAGTGATCCTCACCAGGAAAAAATGCAATGTATTGCCCGTGGTTCAGAGCTGAGCTGCGGTCAATCATTTCAGAATTCCCTGATCCCCGGAATCATTTAGCCAGATGTCAAAAGTGTATCAGAGATCTGGGTAATGCTCATGAACCAGCTAACAAAGATTGGCGGATATTTTTTAAAGCGTGCCTACCCCCTAATATTGACACCCAAAAATGTATCACTGATTGTAGATTAGAGTCGGATAGTCCTATAACTGATGAATACAATCAGGAGAATGTGAAACAAATTAACAGGCAACTAGAGTTGTATTTCCCCACTACTGTTAAGTGGAGAAAAATTTTCTCCATAAATCAGAGGGAAAATGTAATGGCATCTGAATATTTTCATCTGGCCCTGCAAATAATGGATAGATACATTGGGATATAAGATACAGGGAACGATGGGAATTACAGGGCTATGGCTGTCTCTGTGCTAATGGAGGGCTCAATAAGGCAGTAAAGGATAGGGTACAAACATCTTTGCCGAATTGGAGAGGGGCCACAGTAGCTTGTCTTAGAGAGTGCGCAATTGAACACCACAAGAATATTGCTAGGCGCAGAAAACAACAGGAGGAGAAGCTGATGACAATAAGTCTACAGGCTCTTGCAGCAAAGCCTCATCAACCTAAACCCCAAAACCCGGGTAGTAAGAAAAGACCGATAATATGTTACATTTGTAGAAATAAAGGGCATTTTGCCATAGAGTGTGGGTATCGTAGAACACATAGTCATTATAGACCCCTAGATAGAGAAAACAAGCCACATTATTAAACACATAGGCGGGATCAAGGGACATATAGTAAGGAATCACGAGCCATATAGAAAACACAGATTCGGTTAATGGGAAGAACGGAATAAATGCAACTTTACCTTTTGACAAAACTTGCTGGGGTTAAGATGAGGCCTCTAAACTTTTGCTTCTTTCTCTAGCAGAAATGGCCCCTGATTAACTTAACAAGAGTTTTGTTAGATATGGTATACATATATCGTGCTTCCGCCCAGGCAGTACAAAGTATGTTGGATACCCACAAAGACTAATGTTGCATTTCATTGTTCTAGATGCATGTCCATCACAGGTAGAGGAAATTATCTCACAGATACCGGGTTCCCTATGAACTTAGGATGGACAGGACACTGGATTGATGGCTGGGATAGTCCCAATAGAGATGACACATATCATTTTTTTGGGGGTATAGACAGTAGAGAATCACTTCCCCATAGTGCCCAATCCAGTTGTCAAATTTTAGGATTTTCAGGACTCTCTTCTCATGCAAGTAAGAGAGACATGTTTTACTTGCTTGAGGAAGAATATTGGTAAGACTATACCAACAGAGCCATCCCATATCCCTCCGACAGATGTACCTTTTCAGGTAATACAAATCAACTTCATACAGTTACCACCCTGTAGGAATTTGAAATGTGTTAGTTTGTATTGATGTATTTTCCAATTGGGTAGAATCGTTCCCTGCTGCCACAAATACTGCTACGTTCACTGCAAAGAAAATTGTGCAGGAATTTATGTGTAGATATGGTATCCATAGAATAATTGAAAGTGATAGGGGTACCCACTTTACAGGTGAAGTCTTTCAGGTCATGTGCAAACTGATGGGATGCTGAGCAAATTAATGGCTGAAACTGGATTGTTGTGGCCAGAAGCTTTGCCACTAGTGTTGTACAGCATCAGAACCACTCCCAGGTCTCCACTTAACTTATCGCCCTTTGAAATTCTTTTTGGTCGACAACCTCATGTAATGATAGACCCCCAGGATGATTTGAAATGTAATAATGAAGTGACTGTGAAATATTTGGTTGGGATGAGCTAGCAGCTGAGAAATCAACAAAGTAATTGTCATGACATTGAGCCTGGGGATTAGGTGGTGATTAAAAATTTCTTACGCTCAGGTTGCCTCATAGACAGGTGGGAAGGATCATATCAAGTCTTGTTAACCAGCACGACAGCACTAAAGGTGGCCGAAAGAGAGACTTGCATCCACCCGTCCCACTGTAAGAAGGTCGCTGACCCGGAGAGAACTCGTGACAAAGTAGTGTTATGAACCACAGGTAGTGGTTCATTCCTATTCTATGTTTATAATTGTCTTGCAGGCCAGGATTTCCCATTGCTCTGGTTTGAGAAGACTCTTGTTTGCTGCCGGTGGTGAGTCTGTGTGATTGCAGCTTGTTTCCATGTGTTCAGCCTCACCTGTCTGTTGATTGCACCTCTCAGTTGTGCAGCAGGGCAGCTGCACGACATAATTAAGACTCTCTGTTATATTCTGGCTCAGTGCAATTCACAGATGCTGGTGATATTTCCAGAGTTCTTGAGTTTTGAGCTAGTCCCTGCCAGTACCTGAGATCCAGTCTAGCACTGTCTGTCTAGCTGCTTCCTATGTCGGTGCCAGTGTCGGTTCCTGTGTCGGTTCCTGTGTCTGATCCCGTGTCTTGCTGTGAAGCGTTCCTGTCCAGTAGTCCTGTGGCTTTGTCTGTGCCTGGTCGAGTATCTGGCTTCTTGGTGTCCACCGGTCTGTCGTTTGGGATTCTGCCTGTCCTCCGGTTCTGAGAGTCTGTGTAGGCTACATTGGAGGTTCCTGTCCGTTTGCCAGTATTTGTACCGGTTCCGTGAGTAGCGGCTTTGCCGCATCCGTTGGCCTAGGCCGCAATATTCTTTGGTTATAATTTGTTTCTGGTGTTTTGCAGAAGGTTCTGCTTGTGCTGTCACCGCCGGTACACAACGGTATTGTGTCGGCGAGTGGACAGCATTTCCTTTGTTGTTCTTTTCCTTTGGCAGTGTGCCGCACATATATTTAGGTTTAGGGTTGTTAGTAGCCCCTAGCCTTCTGTTTGCTTTAGTTAGAGGTCCCCTTGTTATTATCCTGTCTCGGTTCACGCCTTGTCTCACTCTAAGACCTGGGGGCATCGGAGTTGGGCAGACCTAATCCGCCCTTCAAATTTGGCTGCCGTGGGCCCAAGAAACCATAGTCACTCAGGCGTGAACTGACCACACGGGTGAAACAATGGAGGTAGGGTGCTAGGGGCTATTTCCACACCACACCTTATTTCAGCATCACGTTCTGGTGCTCTGGACTCACTATGCAACATCTCCCTTGTTCTGAGCACCAGGAATCTAACAAGTAGTTTGGTAACTGTGTGTTCAAAGTGAACTGTGTGTTCAAAGAGCAAGGCAAAGAGACACTAGAGTGTTTGTTCCGGGAAAGTTGAGAGGCAGGACTGTTGAAGGGCATCTGAGCACGGAGAGCAACAAGATCTAGGACGGTTGTCGCACCATTGTCTTTTTTCACTCCCCCCCCCCCCTTACATTTTCCATTCTTTTCTTCTTATTTTCCTTCTTTCCCCTAACGAAAGGGATCTATCACAAGACACTGCTTTTCTGCTTTTCGGGTTCTACTAGTAATTCTGTTTTTGATCAGGACAATTTGTTTTGGTGAGGGTCCCAGAGAGGTCGAGCGGTGATCTGGAATGGATTCTGATGGCGAGTACGAATTTGTAGGATCTCAGGAGCAGCACATCACTCGAGTAAAGGCTGGTATCAGTAAGCGCTCTGGTAGTCATGGAGCTCGGAGGCACTGTGAAGGGATATGGTCTGCTGAACTTGTACGCCAAATAGCTAACAGTGGGAGGTATTTTCGGTATAGGTATACCCGTGGAAGCAAGACCATGTGGGTTGGAAAAGTATTGTCAGGGTATTGTGCTCATATCATCCCTCCCGATACTTGTACTGAGCAGATGGGAGAACTAGGGATTGGTTTCTTTACTTGGAAAATTTGTAATATGATCATGCTACATTTTGTCCCATATGTTCTCCCAGATGATGCGTATTTCATATGTGGGAGGAAAGCGTACAAGTGGCTTGCCCCGAGCTCAGAGGGATTGTGTTATATTGGGAGAGTACTACCAGAGGTCATGACCATAACCCATGATAAAATGAAAGACGTTCACCACAGTGCTCAGACTCCTTATACTCATACTCACTATGAACACATCATCAAGAGACACCTCATAGATAGGGCAGAGCACGCAGCCTCTGATTTGTTCCACGAATCCACCAGGATTCAGTTCCTTCTCGCATTAGACATCACCCGTACTGCCAGAGGAACTATAAATTATAAGTATATCCATGCGCTAGCGAACTTGATAGATAATATCACTGAGATGTATGATGACACCTTCAGGTATACGGGAAGGGAGTTACAAGCCAACAAGAAGGAACTGATCCAGCACAGGATGGTCCTTAATTATGTCACAGCTGTGACAGGTGGGTACTGTGTTACTCTGGCAACTCAATATGGTGTGAAGTGCTGTACATATATTACGAACAGCACTGACGACCCAACGGAGATCATCGATCAGAAGATGGACGAGATCTTGCAGTTGAAGTGGGAGTTCAGGAGGAAGCACAACCTTACCTTAGTGACTGTGAGTAATAAACTGACTGGTTGGGTCTCATGGTTGAACCCACGCAAATGGTTCTCAGGTTTAGGAGAGTGGGCTCAAAATGTCATTATGAGTGTGGGCAAGTTTCTCCTTTGTATCCTGGGAGTCATCATAATTATTGGTTTGATATTTAGGTGTGTTCAAATTCTAATGCGGCGCAAGCACGGCACAAATTTGATGAGTCTAAGGAGCGAGGGCACTGTTACAGCAGCAGATTTAATTTATGATCCATCCATAGAGACAGCCTTATGATAAGGACTGCAAATTAATTTCATGGCCTGTTTCTTTCACCCATTTTTCTTTGTCTCCCCCTCTGCCCAGATACATCTAACTGGAAAAGATGTCAGCCCTAGCCAAAAATGTTTATGTGAATGTATTTTTATATATGTGTCTTATCTTCATCTCTTCAACCCCCAGTTAATGGCACACATAGTCGACAGGTGATATCCACATATACTAGCACTCACATATGTTTTCCCCTCCATGTATCATCAACTAAATGTGCACCCCATATGTTGGAACAAGAATCCGAAAAGAGCTTGGTAGTGTTTGTTGGCCCATTTACAGACCCTTAATACGGGATGAGAAGAATTTAATGTATACTTCGCAATACCTCGAAGCTTATTTAGAACATATACGGCACGATGATACATGCCCCTCAGACATGGATTCATACATATATGCTTTTACTATCCCACTAGGCCATGCGTTTCCCACCTACAACTCTCCCCCGATCATCCAAGCTTCTGTATATATTGTATAGATATTCTGTTTATTGATTAGGTAGTGGCAGTTATTGGTGACTGCCAAAGGGTGGACTGTCGAAGTCGAAAAATATTGCAATGCACACATCACGTACAAACTACACACATGGCCTCCGCGCATGTACTTGTTCTGTGCGTGCGCATATTCGCAATTTGCGTATAGTCGCTCCCGCGGTCCTGTGCATTAGCATATGAGTATTTACGGTAGAGTTTGTGAACGCATGGAAAAGCCATCAAAACACATTACATATTTAATCCAAATAGTGCACAATGTAAACAGTCTCCCTGCATCACACCAGCAAGATACAACAGTTTAAATGGTATCAGAACAAAGGGATTCACCTTTACAGGATAGGAGGGGGCAGAACAAGGTTAAAAGGTGTTTGGTATCCAGCTGTAGGGTATTTTATGGGCAATATTCCGGTGTTGGTTTGCAGAAGATCGCACGCTCCTGCGAATAGTTATGCGCAGGAGCAGAATTTAAATATAAACTGTATTTACTGTACATTTGTTATGCGGCGGGAACCCAGAGGAGGCCACCTACAAGTGCATCTGAAACAGACATCGCCCACCTATTCAAACCAACCTATGACCTCTCCTGTACTGTAAATGACCATCCCTGTGCCCAATGGACAAAGAGATAACAGTATCCATTGTGTTAGGTTTTGGAAGATTGTATAAAAGAGCCAGCTGCATGCCCGGTCACACACAGACTCTAAAGGTCATCTACCCTGATGACTGAGGACCAAACTGGGGAGCGCAGGAAAAATAAAACAAGTATGTACCATTGACTGTAACCATTATTCTATTGTATTGTATTGTATTGTTTATATTGTTACCCCCTGAAAGTAAAGAACCGTTGGTGGGTTAGACCCCAACCTAGTTTTGAATTATAATTGGTGTCATGTTCCATTTCCTTGCTAAGGTTTAAAGTGTATTTACAGCCACTCGGGCTTCTGCATTGTGCTAACAGTGTATAGGCCTGTGTACGCAAACTGTGTAGTCATTATGCCCTTTCAGCGTACATACGCAGAGTGCATACTCTGTGCGACCTTGTGTACGTAAGGTTTGTAAATAATATAAAGGTGAAAGGTTAATTACTGCGGCCGCAGCGGCTCAATCTTAAAGTGTATCAAGTGTGTTTAAGGTATATGCTTTTTAGTCCTGAAAGTAAACCGACGTTTACATCCACAACTACGTTCTTTAACCATCGTGCTCCATCCCCAGTTCTCTACCTCAGCCCTGTACATAATAAATACTATTCATTGACTTTCAACCCCGCCTACGTTCTTCATTGCTCCGTGTCCCATGCGAAGGAACTTTATCCAACCCCCTCATCTTGTTCACCCACAGCCATTTACCTCCTCGGCAAGTCTCAGCTGTCGGATCCTAAAACTTTGCTAGACGTGACACACTGGAATTATACGGCAGGATCACTGGAATTATACGGCAGGATCACTGGAATTATACGGCAGGATCACTGGAATTATACGGCAGGATCACTGGAATTATACGGTAGTACCACTGGACTTTTACGGCAGTACCACTGGACATAAACGGCAGTATCACTGCACTGGACTTATGTGCCAGTTCCACTGGAATTATACGACAGGATCACTGGAATTATATGGCAGGATCACTGGATTTTTACGACAGTACCGGCAGTATCACTGGACATATACGGCAGTACCACTGGACATATACAGAAGCACAGGGACACCACCACTGGACTGTTGCAGGACAACACAGCACCACAGCAATGGACTGGACTATACAGCAGCACTGAACATGTGGCAGCAGAGGACACCACCACTATGACTGGACTGATACAGCACAAGACACTACCACTGAACTGATGCAGCACAACACAGCACCACTGGACTGGAGTTATACAGCAGCACTGGACATATGGCAGCAGAGGACACTACCACTGTGACTGGACTGATGCAGCACAAGACACTACCACTGAACTGATGCAAGACACTGAGGATGGAGACATGTCCTCTCTCTACACTCTCCAATCCCGGAGTGAAAATGGCGGCGACACATGGTGACTTATATGGAATTCAAACCATGTGAGAATCCGACAGCGGGATGATGATGTTTTGCCTTGTTCTGGTTTCCGAGTCAGGTGGGAAAACCCGAGCCTGACTCGGATCCAGGCTCAGGTGGTCACGTTTGGGCGGGTTCGGTTCTCTGAGAACTGAACCCGCTCATCTCTAGTATATGCATGTCCTACCCAGATTATCACTTTTGAATTGACGTACAGTACACATATGGTGCAGTGTTTGAGTTGCTATCTCATAAATAAAGGGGGTATCCAGCTGAGGATTACTCTGTCCACCCACACTATTCCATAAAAAATGCGGGAAGAGAGTGAACAGTGTATGTAATCATGTGGCAAATCAAGGCGGTGCCGTTTGAACGTCCCATCCAATGACTGGTGAGTTAATTCTACACATATACCTGCTTACCTTGTCCCTGGGTACAACATATACTTGTCAAGTGTATATATAGAGAAGGGGGCCTTGTACTGAACACCCTAGTTATAAATGTAACGAGAGGTGCTACCATGCTGAGATTTGTAGTTCCACACAGAAAAAAACACTTTTTAAGACTCTAATTATTACACTTTTTAACCCTTAGGGGTCTATTCAATTGATCCAACAAGTCAGAAAAACAGCCTTTTCTGACTTTCTTAGGTCAAATGTGGATTCAACCTATTGAAGTCATTTGTTTGTCAAAAGACTTGTCGGTAATTCCGACTTGTCGGAATACACGTGGCTCAGCAGATTAGCCGTGGATCCGCGTATATTGTCGGATTTGCAGGCATTTTCGACAGGTATTTGGCCCATTTTCAACAATGCCGATTCGACTTTAAAACGCCCGCATATTAAATAGTGCAGTGTCGGATCCTCTCCATCGGAGAGGATCTGATACCAATTGAATAGACCCCTTAAACTTCTCACTAGTGTGATGCCTTGGGGTGGTGGGCTGATGCTGGCCTGGGGGGTCCCATGCCCTGGATATAAACCTTAGTGTTTGGGACCCACCAGATGAGGTCACCTGGTTGTACTTGGTGGTCCCATATTTTTGTCCAAAATTATACACCTTATCACAGAGTTTAATATAACTATTCTGATTAGCAGTGTTTAGTATATAGGGGGTCATTCCGAGTTGTTCTCTCATTGCCGATTTTCACAAAGGAGCGATTAAGGTGAAAATGTGCATGCGCATGCGCTAAGTATTTTAGAACAAAACTTAGTAGATTTACTCACGTCCGAACTAGTGATGAGCGGGTTCAGTTCCTCGGAATCTGAACCCCCCCGAACTCCACCCTTTTACACGGTTCTGAGGCAGAATCGGATCCTCCCGCCTTGCTCGGTTAACCCGAGCGTGCCCGAACGTCATAATCCCGCTGTTAGATTCTCGCGAGATTCATATTCTATATAAGGAGCCGCACGTCGCCGTCATTTTTACTTGTGCATTGGAGATGATAGGGAGAGGACGTGCAGCGTTCTCTCAGTTTCTATGTTCAGTGTGCTGCAAATATCTGTGCTCAGTGTGCTTGCAAATATCTGTGCTCAGTGTGCTGAAAATATCTATGTTCTCTGCCTGAAAAACGCTCCATATCTGTACTGCACTGTAGTATATAGAAGGAGGACAGTGCAGAATTTTGCTGACCAGTGACCACCAGTATTATATAGCAGTACGGTACATTAGTCCACTGCTCTACCTACGTCGTCAAGTATACTATCCATCCATACCTGTGGTTCATTTTAGTTGTGCGCAGTATATATAGTAGGAGGACAGTGCAGAATTTTGCTGACCACCAGTATATAATATATAGCAGTACGGTACAGTAGGCCATTGCTATTGATATATTACTGGCATATAATTCCACACATTAAAAAATGGAGAACAAAAATGTGGAGGGTAAAATAGGGAAAGATCAAGATCCACTTGCACCTCATGCTGAAGCTGCTGCCACTAGTCATGGCTGAGATGATGAAATGCCATCAACGTCGTCTGCCAAGGCCGATGCCCAATGTCATAGTAGAGAGAATTTAAAGTCCAAAAACAAAAGTTCAGTAAAATTACCCAAAAATCAAAATTAAAAGTGTCTGATGAGAAGCGTAAACTTGCCAATATGCCATTTACGACACGGAGTGGCAAGGAACGGCTGAGGCCCTGTCCTATGTTCATGGCTAGTGGTTCAGCTTCACATGAGGATGGAAGCACTCATCCTCTCGCTAGAAAAATGAAAAGACTTAAGCTGGCAAAAGCAGAGCAAAGAACTGTGCGTTCTTCGAAATCACAAATCACCAAGGAGAGTCCAATTGTGTTGGTTGCGATGCCTGACCTTCCCAACACTGGACGGGAAGAGGTGGCGCCTTCCACAATTAGCATGCCCCCTGCAGATGTCACTGTTGAAGTACACCAGGATGAGGATATGGGTGTTGCTAGCGCTGAGGAGGAAATTGACAAGGAGGATTCTGATCGTGAGGTGGTTTGTTTAAGTCAGGCACCCGGGGAGACACCTGTTGTCTGTGGGACGATTATGGCCATTGACATGCCTGGTCAAATTATAAAAAATAAATCACCTCGTCTGTGTGGAATTATTTTAACAGAAATGCGGACAAAATTTGTCAAGCCGTGTGTTGCCTTTGTCAAGCTGTAATAAGTAGGGGTAAGGACGTTAACCACCTAGGAACATCCTCCCTAATACGTCACCTGGAGCGCATTCATCAGAAGTCATTAACAAGTTCAAAAACTTTGGGCGACAGCGGAAGCAGTCCACTGACCACTAAATCCCTTCCTCTTGTAACCAAGCTCCTGCAAACCACACCACCAACTCCTTCAGTGTCAATTTCCTCCTTAGACAGGAAAGCCAATAGTCCTGCAGGCCATGTCACTGCCAAGTCTGACGAGTTCTCTCCTGCCTGGGATTCCTCCGATGCATCCTTGAGTGTAACGCCTACTGCTGCTGGCGCTGCTGTTGTTGCTGCTGGGAGTCGATCGTCATCCCAGAGGGGAAGTCGGAAGACCACTTGTACTACTTCCAGTAAGCAATTGACTGTCCAACAGTCCTTTGCGAGGAAGATGAAATATCACAGCAGTCATCCTGCTGCAAAGCGGATAACTCAGGCCTTGGCAGCCTGGGTGGTGTTAAACGTGTTTCTGGTATCCACCGTTAATTCACAGGGAACTAGAGAATTGATTGAGGTACTGTGTCCTTGGTACCAAATACCATCTAGGTTCCCTTTCTCTAGGCAGGCGATACCGAGAATGTACACAGACGTCAGAAAAAGAGTCACCAGTGTCCTAAAAAATGCAGTTGTACCCAATGTCCACTTAACCACGGACATGTGGACAAGTGGAGCAGGGCAGACTAAGGACTATATGACTGTGAAAGCCCACTGGGTAGATGTATTGCTCCCGCAGCAAGAACAGCAGCGGCGGCACCAGTAGCAGCATATCGCAAATGCCAACTCGTTCCTAGGCAGGCTACGCTTTAAAACACTGATTTCCATAAGAGGCACACAGCTGACAACCTCTTACGGAAACTGAGGAACATCATCGCAGAATGGCTTACCCCAATTGGACTCTCCTGGGGATTTGTGACATCGGACAATGCCACCAATATTGTGTGTGCATTACACGTGGGCAAATTCCAGCACGTCCCATGTTTTGCACATACATTGAATTTGGTCGTGCAGAATTATTTAAAAAACGACAGGGGCGTGCAAGAGATGCTGTCGGTGGCCCGAAGAATTGCGGGCCACTTTCGGCATTCAGCCACTACGTGCCGAAGACTGGAGCACCAGCAAACACTTCTGAACCTGCCCCGCCATCATCTGAAGCAAGAGGTGGTAACGAGGTGGAATTCAACCCTCTATATGCTTCAGAGGATGGAGGAGCAGTAAAAGGCCATTCAAGCCTATACAGCTACCTAAGATATTGTCAAAGGAGGGGGAATGCACCTGACTCAAGCGCAGTGGAGAATGATTTGAATGTTGTGCAAGGTTCTGCAACCCTTTGAACTTGCCACACGTGAAGTCAGTTCAGACACTGCCAGCCTGAGTCAGGTCATTCCCCTCATCAGGCTTTTGCAGAAGAAGCTGGAGAGATTGAAGGAGGAGCTAAAATGGAATGATTCCGCTAGGCATGTGGGACTTGTGGATGGAGCCCTTAATTCGCTTAACCAGGATTCACGGGTGGTCAATCTGTTGAAATCAGAGCACTACATTTTGGCCACCGTGCTCGATCCTAGGTTTAAAGCCTATGTTGTATCTCTCTTTCCGGCAGACACAAGTCTGCAGAGGTGCAAAGACCTGCTGGTGAGACACTTGTCAAGTCAAGCGGAACGTGACCCGTCAACAGCTCCTCCTTCACATTCTCCCGCAACTGGGGCTGCGAGGAAAAGGCTAAGAATTCTGAGCCCACCCGCTGGCGGTGATGCAGGGCAGTCTGGAGCGAGTGCTGACATCTGGTCCGGACTGAAGGACCTGCCAACGATTACTGATATGTCGTCTACTGTCACTGCATATGATTCTGTCACCATTGAAAGAATGGTGGAGGATTATGTGAGTGACCGCATCCAAGTAGGCACGTCAGACAGTCCGTACGTATACTGGCAGGAAAAAGAGGCAATTTGGAGGGCCTTGCACAAACTGGCTTTATTTTACCTAAGTTGCCCCCCCCCCCTCCAGTGTGTACTCCGAAACAGTGTTTAGTGCCGCCGCTCACCTTGTCAGCAATCAGCGTACGAGGTTACTTCCAGAAAATGTGGAGAAGATGATGTTCATCAAAATGAATTATAATCAATTTCTCCGTGGAGACATTTACCAGCAATTGCCTCCAGAAAGTACACAGGGACCTGAGATGGTGGATTCCAGTGGGGACGAATTAATAATCTGTGAGGAGGGGGATGTACACAGTGAAAGGGGTGAGGAATCGGAGGATGAGGAGGAGGTGGACATCTTGCCTCTGTAGAGCCAGTTTGTGCAAGGAGAGATTGATTGCTTCTTTTTTGGTGGGGGCCCAAACCAACCAGTCATTTCAGTCACAGTCGTGTGGCAGACCCTGTGGCTGAAATGATGGGTTTATTAAAGTGTGCATGTACTGTTTATACAACATAAGGGTGGGTGGGAGGGCCCAAGGACAATTCCATCTTGCACCTCTTTTTTCTTTAATTTATCTTTGCATCATGTGCTGTTTGGGGACTATTTTTTGAAGTGCCATCCTGTCTGACACTACAGTGCCACTCCTAGATGGGCCAGGTGTTTGTGTCGGCCACTTGTGTCGCTTAACTTAGTCACACAGCTACCTCATTGCAACTCTTTTTTTCTTTGCATCATGTGCTGTTTGGGGACTAGTTTTTAAATCTGCCATCGTGTCTGACACTGCAGTGCCACTCCTAGCTGGGCCAGGTGCTTGTGTCGGACACTTGGGTCGCTTAGCTTAGTCATCCAGCGACCTCGGTGCAAATTTTAGGACTAAAAATAATAGTGTGAGGTGTTCAGAATAGACTGGAAATGAGTGGAAATTATGGTTATTTAGGTTAATAATACTATGGGATCAAAATGACCCCCAAATTCTATGATTTAAGCTGTTTTTGAGGGTTTTTTGTGAAAAAAAACACCCGAATCCAAAACACACCTGAATCCGACAAAAAAATTTCAGGGAGGTTTTGCGAAAACGCGTTCGAATCCAAACCACGGCCGTGGAACCGAATCCAACACCAAAACGCAAAACCCGAAAAATTTCCGGTGCACGTCACTAGTCCGAACGAAGAATTTCCATAGTTGAAGTGATCGGAGTGTGATTGACAGGAAGTGGGTGTTTCTGGGCGGTTTTCTGGGAGTGTGTGGAAAAACGCAGGCGTGCCAGGATAAAACGCGGGAGTGTCTGGAGAAACGGGGGAGTGGCTGGCCGAACACAGGGCGTGTTTGTGACGTCAAACCAGGAACGAAACGGGCTGAGCTGATTGCAGTGTAGGAGTAAGTCTCAAGCTTCTCAGAAACTGCTAAGAATTTTTTATTCCCAATTCTGCTAATCTTTCATTCGCAATTCTGCTAAGCTAAGATACACTCCCAGAGGGCGGCGGCCTAGCGTGTGCAATGCTGCTAAAATCTGCTAGCGAGCGAACAACTCGGAATGACCCCCTTAGAGTGTACACCTCATTTTCTCTTTTATCTGCATCGTACTTGTCAAGATGTCTGTTTACAAATCGAATATTATTTGGGTGTGGCATGTTATGTTGACATTCTGAATGCTGCAGCTGACATCATGATTGGATTCCAGAGTAACCAATGTGGGTTATTTTTTGGCAAAATGCAAAAGTAAACTGATCCATGACCACCACTCAGCATTTAGCTTTGAATGATCTTGTAGAAGTTAGACAGTAAAAGGAAAATGTATGACTGGGACTGGGATCCTTTGCACAAGTGTTCAGTAGTTGTTACTGTAAGGTTAGCATAGCACTGATTACAGCCTTTCTTACCTATCCTTGTGAAAGCCTGGCTGTGTTATCCAATAGTTATCACATTTTAGCAACACCTCATCTCATATATTGCCAAAAAGGAATAGTTTTTTTCCCATAATTTAATAATATCATTTATTACCTACTAAGTCAACTCACCTGACCACCCTTATTATGCACCTAATTCCAATCAGAATAAATGTTTAGGTGAAGAAAATCCTAGCTTTTCTTTGTCGTGTCAGAAGGACTAAGCAAACTCATGGTATTTTCTGAAAATAAGAAGTCTCCCACAAACAAGGTATAAAATGTGTAAGTACAGTACCGCATAAACGAAATGCTGTTATTGGTGTTGTAATGTGAGCAGCCTAAAAGGTAGCACAGGACACAGCATAGCAATATTTAATGCTGCATAATCTGTTCTTACTTTGTTTTTATGCATTCACCTCATATTTTTAAGAGCACTCGTTGTGTGGAACACAGTATATTTCATACATTCTCAGTTCTTCTGCTATCTTAAACATCACATGGGATCACTGTTATTTAAGAAAGGTGGGAATAGATAGGAAACAGTGGTGTATCTATAATGAGTGCAGGATGTGCGGTGCACACAGGCTCTTGGAATCTATTTTATTTAGGAAATAACCATAAACCGCTAAATATTGTAGGAAATACATAAGACACTCCTATATTACTACTGAATATAATAAAGGTCAAGGGAATCAACTTGTGTCACATATCACTTCTAAATTTCAGTAATTACGTTTGACATTTGGTTTTATATCTTCCAATTTTATGACATTTGGTTCTAAATCTTTTTTTTAATCTTCCAATGGTTTTATATCTTCTTCCAATAATAGATTCAGGGGCAAATTCATTATGAATCGCAAATAGCGATTCGTACGGAATGCCCTACTGCGCATGCGCCCGCAATTTCTGATTGACAGGTAGAAGCGGTCGCGGGGCGGCAATGCTCCGTTTTCTGGGTGGAAACAGAGAGTTGCGGGGGAGTGCCAGCACAAACGGTGGGCTGGTATGCGCGAAAGGTGGGTGTCGGGGGAGCGGCCACAGCAGCTGCGTGATGTCACACGCAGCTGCTGCAACAGCAAAAATTGCGCCGGGACTCCTGCAGCTGCAGCTAAGCTGCGCTGGCAGGAGTCATCCTTAATTTCTGCTAACAAGCAGAAATTGCGTGCTGTTCGCAATTTCTGCTTGAAGCAGGGGGGCGGCGCCAGTCAGCATGCTGGACGGCCTTGCCCAGCGCTGGGCGGACCCAGCATGCATGCTAATGGTTAGCAAATTCTGCTTATTAGCAGAATATGCTAACCTTCGTGAATTGGCACCTTAATTCATCCTTTCACTGACATTTTCTTTTACTATTTTACTGCTGTGTATTGTGACTCTAAAGTCTTTAAAATGAAACTCGCAATTAATTTCTGGGGGGGGGGGCTCTAATTTATTGTAAGGATGTCAGTCAAACATCATTCAAACACACATCCAGGTTTCTTTTGGCAATCCCTATCACTGAGCTAATAGTGGTCTGCGGTTAACCGCGGAGTTAATTGGGGTAACCCACAAGAGTGACCCCAATTAACTTTGCGGTAAACCGCAGACCACAAAGTTCCCATCATTGGTTACAATAGAGCTGCGCTACGCTACATTGTAACCAGTGTACTCCTCCTGATTGGCTGTGCGCTCCTGCACTGTCAATCAGGAGAGTGCCATGACGTGGCGCTCCCTGATTGGCTGGCAGAACCTTCACTTACAGAAGTCACGGGACAGTACGTGACATATACATGTGCACAGGGTCGGACTTGCCCACAGGGTAACAGGGGAAAGCACCGGCGGGCCCTACTGCCTGTGGGATCAAGTTCCAGAATATCATAGTGCACTGGATTTATGCATTATACATATGTTACATTATACAAATAATTTGGTTTATTATATATTTACTAGAGATGAGCGCCGGAAATTTTTCGGGTTTTGGTTTTGGGTTCGGTTCCGCGGCCGTGTTTTGGGTTCGACCGCGTTTTGGCAAAACCTCACCGAATTTTTTTTGTCGGATTCGGGTGTGTTTTGGATTCGGGTGTTTTTTTCAAAAAACACTAAAAAACAGCTTAAATCATAGAATTTGGGGGTCATTTTGATCCCAAAGTATTATTAATCTCAAAAACCATAATTTACACTCATTTTCAGTCTATTCTGAATACCTCACACCTCACAATATTATTTTTAGTCCTAAAATTTGCACCTAGGTCGCTGGATGACTAAGCTAAGCGACCCTAGTGGCCGACACAAACACCGGGCCCATCTAGGAGTGGCACTGCAGTGTCACGCAGGATGTCCCTTCCAAAAAACCCTCCCCAAACAGCACATGACGCAAAGAAAAAAAGAGGCGCAATGAGGTAGCTGTGTGAGTAAGATAAGCGACCCTAGTGGCCGACACAAACACCGGGCCCATCTAGGAGTGTCACTGCAGTGTCACGCAGGATGTCCCTTCCAAAAAACCCTCCCAAAACAGCACATGACGCAAAGAAAAAAAGAGGCGCAATGAGGTAGCTGTGTGAGTAAGATAAGCGACCCTAGTGGCCGACACAAACACCGGGCCCATCTAGGAGTGTCACTGCAGTGTCACGCAGGATGTCCCTTCCAAAAAACCCCCAAACAGCACATGACGCAAAGAAAAAAAGAGGCGCAATGAGGTAGCTGTGTGAGTAAGATAAGCGACCCTAGTGGCCGACACAAACACCGGGCCCATCTAGGAGTGTCACTGCAGTGTCACGCAGGATGTCCCTTCCAAAAAACCCTCCCCAAACAGCACATGACGCAAAGAAAAAAAGAGGCGCAATGAGGTAGCTGTGTGAGTAAGATAAGCGACCCTAGTGGCCGACACAAACACCGGGCCCATCTAGGAGTGTCACGCAGGATGTCCCTTCCAAAAAACCCTCCCCAAACAGCACATGACGCAAAGAAAAAAAGAGGCGCAATGAGGTAGCTGTGTGAGTAAGATAAGCGACCCTAGTGGCCGACACAAACACCGGGCCCATCTAGGAGTGTCACTGCAGTGTCACGCAGGATGTCCCTTCCAAAAAACCCTCCCCAAACAGCACATGACGCAAAGAAAAAAAGAGGCGCAATGAGGTAGCTGTGTGAGTAAGATAAGCGACCCTAGTGGCCGACACAAACACCGGGCCCATCTAGGAGTGTCACTGCAGTGTCACGCAGGATGTCCCTTCCAAAAAACCCTCCCCAAACAGCACATGACGCAAAGAAAAAAAGAGGCGCAATGAGGTAGCTGTGTGAGTAAGATAAGCGACCCTAGTGGCCGACACAAACACCGGGCCCATCTAGGAGTGTCACTGCAGTGTCACGCAGGATGTCCCTTCCAAAAAACCCTCCCCAAACAGCACATGACGCAAAGAAAAAAAGAGGCGCAATGAGGTAGCTGTGTGAGTAAGATAAGCGACCCTAGTGGCCGACACAAACACCGGGCCCATCTAGGAGTGTCACGCAGGATGTCCCTTCCAAAAAACCCTCCCCAAACAGCACATGACGCAAAGAAAAAAAGAGGCGCAATGAGGTAGCTGTGTGAGTAAGATAAGCGACCCTAGTGGCCGACACAAACACCGGGCCCATCTAGGAGTGGCACTGCAGTGTCACGCAGGATGTCCCTTCCAAAAAACCCTCCCCAAACAGCACATGACGCAAAGAAAAATTAAAGAAAAAAGAGGTGCAAGATGGAATTGTCCTTGGGCCCTCCCACCCACCCTTATGTTGTATAAACAGGACATGCACACTTTAACCAACCCATCATTTCAGTGACAGGGTCTGCCACACGACTGTGACTGAAATGACGGGTTGGTTTGGACCCCCACCAAAAAAGAAGCAATTAATCTCTCCTTGCACAAACTGACTCTACAGAGGCAAGATGTCCACCTCATCATCATCCTCCGATATATCACCGTGTACATCCCCCTCCTCACAGATTATCAATTCGTCCCCACTGGAATCCACCATCTCAGCTCCCTGTGTATTTTGTGGAGGCAATTGCTGCTGGTCAATGTCTCCACGGAGGAATTGATTATAATTCATTTTAATGAACATCATCTTCTCCACATTTTCTGGATGTAACCTCGTACGCCGATTGCTGACAAGGTGAGCGGCGGCACTAAACACTCTTTCGGAGTACACACTTGTGGGAGGGCAACTTAGGTAGAATAAAGCCAGTTTGTGCAAGGGCCTCCAAATTGCCTCTTTTTCCTGCCAGTATAAGTACGGACTGTGTGACGTGCCTACTTGGATGCGGTCACTCATATAATCCTCCACCATTCTTTCAATGGTGAGAGAATCATATGCAGTGACAGTAGACGACATGTCCGTAATCGTTGTCAGGTCCTTCAGTCCGGACCAGATGTCAGCATCAGCAGTCGCTCCAGACTGCCCTGCATCACCGCCAGCGGGTGGGCTCGGAATTCTGAGCCTTTTCCTCGCACCCCCAGTTGCGGGAGAATGTGAAGGAGGAGATGTTGACAGGTCGCGTTCCGCTTGACTTGACAATTTTCTCACCAGCAGGTCTTTCAACCCCAGCAGACTTGTGTCTGCCGGAAAGAGAGATCCAAGGTAGGCTTTAAATCTAGGATCGAGCACGGTGGCCAAAATGTAGTGCTCTGATTTCAACAGATTGACCACCCGTGAATCCTTGTTAAGCGAATTAAGGGCTCCATCCACAAGTCCCACATGCCTAGCGGAATCGCTCCGTGTTAGCTCATCCTTCAATGTCTCCAGCTTCTTCTGCAAAAGCCTGATGAGGGGAATGACCTGACTCAGGCTGGCAGTGTCTGAACTGACTTCACGTGTGGCAAGTTCAAAGGGCATCAGAACCTTGCACAACGTTGAAATCATTCTCCACTGCACTTGAGACAGGTGCATTCCACCTCCTATATCGTGCTCAATTGTATAGGCTTGAATGGCCTTTTGCTGCTCCTCCAACCTCTGAAGCATATAGAGGGTTGAATTCCACCTCGTTACCACTTCTTGCTTCAGATGATGGCAGGGCAGGTTCAGTAGTTTTTGGTGGTGCTCCAGTCTTCTGTACGTGGTGCCTGTACGCCGAAAGTGTCCCGCAATTCTTCTGGCCACCGACAGCATCTCTTGCACGCCCCTGTCGTTTTTTAAAAAATTCTGCACCACCAAATTCAAGGTATGTGCAAAACATGGGACGTGCTGGAATTTGCCCATATTTAATGCACACACAATATTGCTGGCGTTGTCCGATGCCACAAATCCACAGGAGAGTCCAATTGGGGTAAGCCATTCCGCGATGATCTTCCTCAGTTGCCGTAAGAGGTTTTCAGCTGTGTGCGTATTCTGGAAAGCGGTGATACAAAGCGTAGCCTGCCTAGGAAAGAGTTGGCGTTTGCGAGATGCTGCTACTGGTGCCGCCGCTGCTGTTCTTGCGGCGGGAGTCCATACATCTACCCAGTGGGCTGTCACAGTCATATAGTCCTGACCCTGCCCTGCTCCACTTGTCCACATGTCCGTGGTTAAGTGGACATTGGGTACAACTGCATTTTTTAGGACACTGGTGAGTCTTTTTCTGACGTCCGTGTACATTCTCGGTATCGCCTGCCTAGAGAAGTGGAACCTAGATGGTATTTGGTAACGGGGGCACACTGCCTCAATAAATTGTCTAGTTCCCTGTGAACTAACGGCGGATACCGGACGCACGTCTAACACCAACATAGTTGTCAAGGCCTCAGTTATCCGCTTTGCAGCAGGATGACTGCTGTGATATTTCATCTTCCTCGCAAAGGACTGTTGGACAGTCAATTGCTTACTGGAAGTAGTACAAGTGGGCTTACGACTTCCCCTCTGGGATGACCATCGACTCCCAGCAGCAACAACAGCAGCGCCAGCAGCAGTAGGCGTTACACGCAAGGATGCATCGGAGGAATTCCAGGCAGGAGAGGACTCGTCAGAATTGCCAGTGACATGGCCTGCAGGACTATTGGCATTCCTGGGGAAGGAGGAAATTGACACTGAGGGAGTTGGTGGGGTGGTTTGCGTGAGCTTGGTTACAAGAGGAAGGGATTTACTGGTCAGTGGACTGCTTCCGCTGTTGCCCAAAGTTTTTGAACTTGTCACTGACTTATTATGAATGCGCTGCAGGTGACGTATAAGGGAGGATGTTCCGAGGTGGTTAACGTCCTTACCCCTACTTATTACAGCTTGACAAAGGCAACACACGGCTTGACACCTGTTGTCCGCTTTTCTGTTGAAATACCTTCACACTGGAGCTGATTTTTTTTGGTATTTTCACCTGGCATGTCAACGGCCATATTCCTCCCACGGACAACAGGTGTCTCCCCGGGTGCCTGACTTAAACAAACCACCTCACCATCAGAATCCTCCTGGTCAATTTCCTCCCCAGCACCAGCAACACCCATATCCTCCTCATCCTGGTGTACTTCAACACTGACATCTTCAATCTGTCTATCAGGAACTGGACTGCGGGTGCTCCTTACAGCACTTGCAGGGGGCGTGCAAATGGTGGAAGGCGCATGCTCTTCACGTCCAGTGTTGGGAAGGTCAGGCATCGCAACCGACACAATTGGACTCTCCTTGTGGATTTGGGATTTCGAAGAACGCACAGTTCTTTGCGGTGCTTTTGCCAGCTTGAGTCTTTTCAGTTTTCTAGCGAGAGGCTGAGTGCTTCCATCCTCATGTGAAGCTGAACCACTAGCCATGAACATAGGCCAGGGCCTCAGCCGTTCCTTGCCACTCCGTGTGGTAAATGGCATATTGGCAAGTTTACGCTTCTCCTCCGACAATTTTATTTTAGGTTTTGGAGTCCTTTTTTTACTGATATTTGGTGTTTTGGATTTGACATGCTCTGTACTATGACATTGGGCATCGGCCTTGGCAGACGACGTTGCTGGCATTTCATCGTCTCGGCCATGACTAGTGGCAGCAGCTTCAGCACGAGGTGGAAGTGGATCTTGATCTTTCCCTAATTTTGGAACCTCAACATTTTTGTTCTCCATATTTTAATAGGCACAATTAAAAGGCACCTCAGGTAAACAATGGCGATGGATGGATACTAGTATACTTATGGATGGACTGCCGAGTGCCGACACAGAGGTAGCTACAGCCGTGGACTAACGTACTGTGTCTGCTGCTAATATAGACTGGATGATTGATAATGAGATGAAATCAATATATATATGTATGTATATATAATATCACTAGTACTGCAGCCGGACAGGTAGATAATATATTTATTAGGTAATGATGACTGATGACGGACCTGCTGGACACTGTCAGCTCAGCAGCACCGCAGACTGCTACAGTAAGCTACTATACTATAGTAGTATGTACAAAGAAGAAAGAAAAAAAAAAAACCACGGGTAGGTGGTATACAATTATGGATGGACTGCCGAGTGCCGACACAGAGGTAGCTACAGCCGTGGACTAACGTACTGTGTCTGCTGCTAATATAGACTGGATGATTGATAATGAGATGAAATCAATATTTATATGTATGTATATATAATATCACTAGTACTGCAGCCGGACAGGTAGATAATATATTTATTAGGTAATGATGACGGACCTGCTGGACACTGTCAGCTCAGCAGCACCGCAGACTGCTACAGTAAGCTACTATACTATAGTAGTATGTACAAAGAAGAAAGAAAAAAAAAAACCACGGGTAGGTGGTATACAATTATGGATGGACTGCCGAGTGCCGACACAGAGGTAGCTACAGCCGTGGACTAACGTACTGTGTCTGCTGCTAATATAGACTGGATGATTGATAATGAGATGAAATCAATATATATATGTATGTATATATAATATCACTAGTACTGCAGCCGGACAGGTAGATAATATATTTATTAGGTAATGATGACTGATGACGGACCTGCTGGACACTGTCAGCTCAGCAGCACCGCAGACTGCTACAGTAAGCTACTATACTATAGTAGTATGTACAAAGAAGAAAGAAAAGAAAAAACCACGGGTAGGTGGTATACAATTATGGATGGACTGCCGAGTGTCGACACAGAGGTAGCTACAGCCGTGGACTAACGTACTGTGTCTGCTGCTAATATAGACTGGATGATTGATAATGAGATGAAATCAATATATATATGTATGTATATATAATATCACTAGTACTGCAGCCGGACAGGTAGATAATATATTTATTAGGTAATGATGACTGATGACGGACCTGCTGGACACTGTCAGCTCAGCAGCACCGCAGACTGCTACAGTAAGCTACTATACTATAGTAGTATGTACAAAGAAGAAAGAAAAAAAAAACCACGGGTAGGTGGTATACAATTATGGATGGACTGCCGAGTGCCGACACAGAGGTAGCTACAGCCGTGGACTAACGTACTGTGTCTGCTGCTAATATAGACTGGATGATTGATAATGAGATGAAATCAATATATATATGTATGTATATATAATATCACTAGTACTGCAGCCGGACAGGTAGATAATATATTTATTAGGTAATGATGACTGATGACGGACCTGCTGGACACTGTCAGCTCAGCAGCACCGCAGACTGCTACAGTAAGCTACTATACTCTATAGTAGTATGTACAAAGAAGAAAGAAAAAAAAAAACCACGGGTAGGTGGTATACAATTATGGATGGACTGCCGAGTGCCGACACAGAGGTAGCTACAGCCGTGGACTAACGTACTGTGTCTGCTGCTAATATAGAGTCTAGACTGGATGATAAATTATTGATAATGAGATGAAATCAATATAATATCACTAGTACTGCAGCCGGACAGGTACTATATATATTTATTATGTAATGACTGATGACGGACCTGCTGGACACTGTCAGGTCAGCACAGCACCGCAGACTGCTACAGTAAGCTACTATAGTAGTATGTATAAAGAAGAATGAAAAAAAAAAAAAACCACGGGTAGGTGGTATACAATATTATATATATATATATATATATATATATATATATATATATATATATATATATATTAAACTGGTGGTGATTGATTATTAAACTGGTGGTCACTTCAGGACAGGTCACGTTGCAACTTGCAACTAGTACTCCGAGGCCTAAGCAGACAATCACAAAATATATTATTATACTGGTGGTCAGTGTGGTCACAACAATGGCAGTGTGGCACTGACTCTGGCAGCAAAAGTGTGCACTGTACGTTATATGTACTCCTGAGTCCTGCTCCCCACTGTCAGTGTCTCCCCCACAAGTCAGATAATACACTTACAGTCACACTATCTAATCTATAAATATCACTTCAGCAAGTAGTATAGTAGTATACAGTAGTACTCCTCCTAATAATGCTCCCCGAAAATACTGTCTCTCTCTTCTCTAAACGGAGAGGACGCCAGCCACGTCCTCTCCCTATGACTCTCAATGCACGTGTGAAAATGGCGGCGACGCGCGGCTCCTTATATAGAATCCGAGTCTCGCGATAGAATCCGAGCCTCGCGAGAATCCGACAGCGTGATGATGACGTTCGGGCGCGCTCGGGTTAGCCGAGCAAGGCGGGAAGATCCGAGCCTGCTCGGACCCGTGTAAAAAACCTGAAGTTCGGGCGGGTTCGGATTCAGAGGAACCGAACCCGCTCATCTCTAATATTTACCAAGGGGCACAGAACATGTAATGGTTAGCCAAACCTCTGTGGTGGCTGGCTACACCTTTTAAGTATGGGACACTATAGCAGCATTCCCCCTATGGGCCCTTCATGCCCCAGTCCGATACTGCATGTGCAGTTATGTTTCACTCATGCTTCACGAATACCACAGACATGCAGGATTTATTATCAAACTTCAGGATGCATTACAAAAGATAACATGCATTACCCACGTGTTTTAACTGCACTCAGTATTCGGTCTCTGCGTAGTACAGATGGCAGGTGATACTACTGTATATGAGCAATATGCTCCGTAAGGTAGAAAGCATCAGGATCATTGTACTGTACTATTGCCTGGATAGGTTGGGGCTGGGAGAACGGCACTTGGGATCCCGACGGTCAGCATACCGACCCCGGGATCCCGACAGCAGAATGCCGGCGGGGGTGCGAGTGCAACAAAGCCCCTTGCGGGCTCACTACACTCGCAAGCAGTGGGCTCGGTGGTTCACTGCGCTCTCCACAGGTTCTATTCCCACTCTATGGTGGGAATACAAATGTTTGAAAAGTCGGTTTGGTGTCTGTTTTTTTCCTGTCTATTAGATATATATATGTATTCTTATCAAGGGTTTAAAAATAGTTAATTTTTTAAACTCTATTATCGTAACACCAGGCTGATAATAAATAGCTATGGTTACAAGCAAATAAGCAGAATGTGCAATCAGTATTCAAGGCATCAGGTTACAATCTTAGGAGGTATTTATCAAAGCTTGCATGCCCAATCTAGTGAGATCGCTCATTTCATCGCTGGGTGAAATGAGCGGTCCCCTGCCCCCACCTGCCCCCCACCCCGCCCCTATCTCAGCGTGTGCTGAACGAGGGGAGAGATGTGTGCTGAGTGGTCTGCGATAGATCGCTCAGCACACATCTCCGGGAGAAAACTCCCGTGTGTACCCCCCTTTATCCATGTAAGTAACAAGTACAGTTTATCATGGTCTCTATATCACCTGAAAGGATATATAGTAAGACAGTGATCCTTAACAAGTGATTTCTTATTAAAAACTGTTTGAAATATAAAAATATAGTCCATTAGTAAGAAGAGAGAGAGAGAGAGAGAGAGAGAGATTGTTTTTATTGCTGGACTATAATAGTGACTGTTTAAAAGTTTTACATTTTTCAGTAGTCATTGAGATTGAGAAAACATTAGACATCAGCCCAGCAGTTTATACATGATTATATAAACTGGCTACTAAAACAATGGTCAGCCTCTTACAGTGGTTACTCAGCCAGCTGCCCATAGACTTGTCTCAGCAGGGAATACATACAGTACAGTGAGTGATGCACTAGTCTCAAACAATGAAGACTAAGGGAGACATTTACTAAGCAGTGATAAGAGCGGAGAAGTGAGCCAGTGGAGAAGTTGCCCATGGCAACCAATCAGCACTGAAGTAACACATTGGTTGATGGGGCAATTTCTCCAATGGCTCACTTCTCCGCTCTTATCACTGCTTAATAAATGTCCCCCTTAATAAGCTTCTGTAGGTATGTTGTTACTAGGACAACACAGAAACTAATTCTGAAATTCCCAGGCAGTCTCTAACTACACTTGCTGGGCAATAATATAACACACAGACTCACACGCCACATCTGTCATAGACAATATTTACTACAGTATATGCCTATGTGTAATGGCGACAAGATCTGGGGATCATTGGAAAGTTCTGTACAGGTTGAGTATCCCATATACAAAATGCTTGGGACCAGAAGTATTTTGGATATCGGATTTTTCCGTATTTTGGAATAATTTCATACCATAATGAGATATCATGGTGATGGGACCCAAGTTTAAGCACAGAATTCATTTATGTTTCATATACACCTTATGACTGAAGCTCATTTAATATAATATTTTTATATAACTATGTGTATTAAACAAAGTTTGTGTACATCAGAAAACAAAGGTTTCACTATCTCAGTCTCACTCCAAAAACTATTTGGATATAGGATACTCAACCTGTATAGGTCTGAGTAGCTCAGTAATAAAATACACCAGGTACAGTATTATCTGTAAAAGGACAAATTGTTATTTTTAACAACAAAACTTAAAAAAGTAAACAAAATAATAACAAAAAGCAATTACTTTTGAATATATGTTAATAAACATTACTGGCTCATCTGATTAGTATGATAAGCATTTTAAGTATTTTCTCTATATCTTACCTGTTGCGTGAGAATGGTGCATTGCTGGCTTTGCAGGCACCTGAGTAATGTGGGTTTTTCTGCACTGTATCTTAATCCGTGGTCACTTTCGGTCACACTGTCATTTAAAATCTCTCTTTCTGGAGTCTCTTTGCCTTCCTGTGTGCGTTTGTCCGTGTGTGTGTCGCCTCTAACTCCCCCTTCCCCCCTTTCTCTCACTTTATGGGCTCCCTGGTGTGACAAAATATCCCAATGACAGGAGGGCAAGTAAGGCTATACTAAGTATCAGAGATGTTCTGCAGAGTGATGTTCTAAACTCAATCAATTGCTCATAATGAGATTATTGTGCTAGTGATAAAAGCTGGCACTCAACACCTACACATATGTGACTTGGAAGATAGCGAGAGCTGTATTGGGATAGGCCCCTTGAGCCCAAGAAGCAGTGAGCAATGCCACACTTCTGGCAGGTGTGCTCTCATTCTGCCTCTAGCAGTCTCTCATCCATCTTGAGGCTGCCATTCGCAGTCACACTTTCTAACAGGCTCCATTAATCTCTCCCTGACAAGCCCTGATTAATGAGAGGTGCTTCCGGCATGAAAGCAGCAGCAAAAAGGCTTGGCACATCAGAACTATTGATCACTACCCTATGTACACTTATCCATCTATAGCATAGATTATACTGGAGACCCGCAGGCTGGGTGCAAGCAATCCAAGGCTTATTGGTGGTTCCTGTGGCAAGTTTAGTAGCATCTGTATAACTGTACGGCCCAAGAACACAGTTACAAATGATTGCATATCCCAGTCCATGCGCTCATCCAACAGTACCGGCATAGGTAACTGACCAACTATTATTATTATGCAATAGTAATCTATTTGCAGAAAAGGTTTATGACTACAGTATACTAGAGATGAGCGGGTTCGGTTCCTCGGAAACCGAACCCCCCCGAACTTCACCCATTTTACACGGGTTCGAGGCATACTCGGATTCTCCCGTATGGCTCGGTTAACCCGTGCGTGCCCGAACGTCATCATCCCGCTGTCGGATTCTCGCGAGATTCAGATTCTATATAAGGAGCCGCGCGTCGCCGCCATTATTCACTCGTGCATTGGAAATGATAGTGAGAGGACGTGGCTGGCGTCCTCTCACTTTGTTTCAGGGGGCTGCATAGCTTTATTCTGGGGACCAGCAGTATTATAGGAGGAGTACAGTGCAGAGTTTTGCTGACCAGTGACCACCAGTATTATACGTTGTCTGTCTAAAAAACGCTCCATATCTGTGCTCAGTGTGCTGCATATATCTGTGCTCACACTGCTTTATTGTGGGGACTGGGGACCAGCAGTATTATATACGAGGAGTACAGTGCAGAGTTTTGCTGACCAGTGACCACCTGTATTATACGGAAGAACAGAAGGTATATGACAATCCACCAGTATTATATGTTCTCTGCCTGAAAAACGCTCCATATCTGTGCTCAGTGTGCTGCATATATCTGTGCTCACACTGCTTTATTGTGGTGACTGGGGACCAGCAGTATTATATAGGAGTACAGTGCAGAGTTTTGCTGACCAGTGACCACCAGTATACGTTCTCTGCCTGAAAAACGCTCCATATCTGTGCTCAGTGTGCTGCATATATCTGTGCTCACACTGCTTTATTGTGAGGACTGGGGACCAGCAGTATTATATAGGAGGAGTACAGTGCAGAGTTTTGCTGACCAGTGACCACCAGTATACGTTGTCTGCCTGAAAAACGCTCATATCTGTGCTCAGTGTGCTGCATATATCTGTGCTCACACTGCTTTATTGTGGGGACTGGGGACCAGCAGTATTATATAGGAGGAGTACAGTGCAGAGTTTTGCTGACCAGTGACCACCAGTATTTTACGTTGTCTGCCTGAAAAATGCTCCATATCTGTGCTCAGTGTGCTGCATATATCTGTGCTCACACTGCTTTATTGTGGGGACTGAGGACCAGCAGTATTATATAGGAGTACAGTGCAGAGTTTTGCTGACCAGTGACCACCAGTATACATTGTCTGCCTGAAAAACGCTCAATATCTGTGCTCAGTGTGCTGCATATATCTGTGCTCACACTGCTTTATTGTGGGGACTGGGGACCAGCAGTATTATATAGGAGTACAGTGCAGAGTTTTGCTGACCAGTGACCAACAGTATTATATGTTCTCTGCCTGAAAAACGCTCCATATCTGTGCTGCATTGTAGTATATAGTAGGAGAACAGTGCATAATTTTGCTGACCACCAGTATATAATATATAGGAGTACGGTACAGAAGGCCACTGCTCTACCTACCTCTGTGTCGTCAAGTATACTATCCATCCATACCTGTGGTGCATTTCAGTTTTGCACAGTTTGCTGACCACCAGTATATAATATATAGCAGTACGGTACAGTAGGCCACTGCTCTACCTACCTCTGTGTTGTCAAGTATACTATCCATCCATACCTGTGGTGCATTTCAGTTTTGCACAGTTTGCTGACCACCAGTATATAATATATAGCAGTACGGTACTGCTCTACCTACCTCTGTGTTGTCAAGTATACTATCCATCCATACCTGTGGTGCATTTAAGTTTTGCACAGTTTGCTTACCACCAGTATATAATATATAGCATTACGGTACAGTAGGCCACTGCTCTACATACCTCTGTGTCGTCAAGTATACTATCCATCCATACCTGTGGTGCATTTCAGTTTTGCACAGTTTGCTGACCACCAGTATATAATATATAGCAGTACGGTACAGTAGGCCACTGCTCTACCTACCTCTGTGTCAAGTATACTATCCATCCATACCTGTGGTGCATTTAAGTTTTGCACAGTTTGCTGACCACCAGTATATAATATATAGCATTACGGTACAGTAGGCCACTGCTCTACCTGCCTCTCTGTCGTCAAGCATACTATCCATCCATACCTGTGGTGCATTTCAGTTTTGCAGTTTGCTGACCACCAGTATATAATATATAGCAGTACGGTACAGTAGGCCACTGCTCTACCTACCTCTGTGTCGTCAAGTATACTATCTATCCATACCTGTGGTGCATTTCAGTTTTGCGCAGTATATATAGTAGTAGGCCATTGCTATTGATACTGGCATATAATTCCACACATTAAAAAATGGAACACAAAAATGTGTAGGGTAAAATAGGGAAAGATCAAGATCCACTTCCACCTCGTGCTGAAGCTGCTGCCACTAGTCATGGCCGAGACGATGAAATGCCATCAACGTCGTCTGCCAAGGCCGATGCCCAATGTCATAGTAGAGAGAATGTAAAATCAAAACACAAAAGTTCAGTAAAATGACCCAAAAATTAAAAGCGTCTGAGGAGAAGCGTAAACTTGCCAATATGCCATTTACGACACGGAGTGGCAAGGAACGGCTGAGGCCCTGGCCTATGTTCATGGCTAGTGATTCAGCTTCACATGAGAATGGAAGCACTCATCCTCTCGCTAGAAAAATGAAAAGACTTAAGCTGGCAAAAGCACAGCAAAGAACTGTGCGTTCTTCTAAATCACAAAACCCCAAGGAGAGTCAAATTGTATCGGGTGCGATGCCTGACCTTCCCAACACTGGACGGGAAGAGGTGGCACCTTCCACCATTTGCACGCCCCCTGCAAGTGCTGGAAGGAGCACCCGCAGTCCAGTTCCTGATAGTCAAATTGAAGATGTCACTGTTGAAGTACACCAAGATGAGGATATGGGTGTTGCTGGCGCTGAGGAGGAAATTGACAAGGAGGATTCTGATGGGGAGGTGGTTTGTCAGGCACCCGGGGAGACACCTGTTGTCCGTAGGACGAATATGGCTATTGACGTGCCTGGTCAAATTACAAAAAAAAATCACCATTATTTTAACACAAATGCGGACAACAGGTGTCAAGCTATGTGTTGCATTTGTCAAGCTGTAATAAGTAGGGATAAGGACGTTAACCACCTCGGAACATCCTCCCTTATACATCACCTGCAGCGCATTCATCATAAGTCAGTGACAAGTTCAAAAACTTTGGATGACTGCGGAAGCAGTCCACTGACCACTAAATCCCTTCCTCTTGTAACCAAGCTCCTGCAAACCACACCACCAACTCCCTCAGTGTCAATTTCCTCCTTACACAGGAAAGCCAATAGTCCTGCAGGTCATGTCACTGGCAAGTCTGACGAGTCCTCTCCTGCCTGGGATTCCTCCGATGCATCCTTGAGTGTTACGCCTCCTTCTGCTGGTGCTGCTGTTGTTGCTGCTGGGAGTCGATCGTCATCCCAGAGGGAGGTAGCTGTGTCCGTATTAATGGACGGGTTAAAGGAAGCGTTGAGAACCAGGGTACAAACCACTCAACCTGGCTGGAGAGGTATCTCGGTGGCTGCCTTAAGTCCGCTATTGAGCACGATCGGAACATCATTAAACACAGGGAGTCACAGGGGGATAAGCTGATGACAGTAAGTATACAGGCCCTTACAACGAGGCCACATCAGCTGAAACCCCAGACCCCTGATGGTAAGTCGTATGTATTAAAATGTTATAACTGTCAAAAGGAAGGACATATTGCACGGAATTGCAGATCTGTAAGTACACATAAGGTATATCGACCCCCTAGACCAGAACACGAACCACACTATGATAAACGTAATTGGGATCAGGGATCGCAGAAGAGAAGTTATGGACCGCATGCAGGGGAAACAAAGAGGTACCCACCAAAGAGAGACTGGCAGGTCTCTGAAAATTCTCAGTTACCCCCCTCACATATTGTAGCTGCCAGCGCGCTGTGGGAGGGTCACCACACACAATAGGGGTGGGGCCACACCTGTAGTCTGCAAATAGTGAAGTTAATTGCGAGCCTTGGAAGTGAACCTGAGGTCACAGTTGATATAGCTGGTAGATCACTACCTTTTCTTGTAGATACAGGGGCGGCCAGGTCAGTGTTAAATTCGACGGTAGGTATGAAAACCACGGGTAAA
This sequence comes from Pseudophryne corroboree, assembly GCF_028390025.1. NCBI lineage: Eukaryota > Metazoa > Chordata > Amphibia > Anura > Myobatrachidae > Pseudophryne > Pseudophryne corroboree. The sequence continues at coordinate 129,609,699 of NC_086446.1, forward strand.
ACAATTTCAGCAATGGGAGTAACAGGAATAGTGCAACACTACCCTTTAAGTAGACCCGCGGAGATTACGATAGGGCCTTTGCAAACCAAGCACTCCTTTTTGCTGGCTGCATCGGCTCCAACTAATCTACTTGGGAGAGATTTATTATGTAAGATGAGGTGTGTCATATACTGTGCTCCTGAAGGTGTCTTTTTAGATATACCTGAGAATCACGTTCAGGAAGTGCAGGATGTGCTAGACACCCCACAAAGGTTAATGTCACACTCTGCTGTTATAGACAAGTGTCCATCCAAGGTAGAGGAAATGATCTCCCAGATACCGGAATCCCTCTGGACCAAAGATGGACAAGACACTGGATTAATTGCAAATGTAGCTCCCATAGAAGTGCAAGTAAAAGATTGTAGGATAGCTCCAAAAATCCCACAGTATCCTCTGAAGCCAGAGGTGGAATTAGGAGTGTACCCAGTCATAGAGCGCTTGCTGCAACAGGGCATCCCAGTTAGGACGTCCAGCATTGCCAATAGTCCCATCATCCCTGTGAAAAAAAGTGGGGGGAGGGGTTACAGGCTAGTGCAGGATCTCCCACAGTATCCTCTGAAGCCAGAGGTGGAATTAGGAGTGTACCCAGTCATAGAGCGCTTGCTGCAACAGGGCATCCCAGTTAGGACGTCCAGCATTGCCAATAGTCCCATCATCCCTGTGAAAAAAAGTGGGGGGAGGGGTTACAGGCTAGTGCAGGATCTAAGGGGGATAAACAAAATAGTTGAGAGCCAATTCCAGTAGTGCCAAATCCAGCTGTCATCCTTATGCAAATTCCCCCTACTGCGAAATTTTTCACTGTTATTGACCTCTGCTCCGCTTTCTTCTCGGTCCCTCTACACCCTGACAGCCAATATCTGTTTGCATTCACATACAGGGGAGTACAGTACACCTGGACTCGTCTTCCCCAAGGTTTCATTGACAGCCCAAGTATTTTCTCCCAGGATTTGCATGACTGTTTACAATCCTTTCAACCTGAAAGCGGATCAGTATTAATACAGTATGTAGATGACTTACTGCTGTGTTCTGATTCACTCGAATCATCCTTAAGAGACACGAAACAGCTTCTGTTTCACCTTTCTGACACAGGACACAAGGTTTCAAAGGACAAGTTGCAGTTATGCCAGACCAGGGTAAAATATTTGGGACATTGCTTGACACAAGGACTCAGATACCTCACCGCTGATAGAATACAGGCGATTCGCGACATGACTGCCGCAAACCCAGCAGCAGATCCGCACTTTCCTTGGAATGTGTGGGTACTGCCGAAAGTGGATACCAGGGTTCTCCATACTGGCTTTACCTTTACAAGAAATGGTCTCCTCGAACAAACCAGATCGGATCTCGCACACTGATGAGTCCGAACTGGCATTTGAGAGACTCAAGCAGTGCCTATCACAAGCACCAGCATTAGGCATGCCAGATTATGGGAAACCCTTTGAATTGTACGGTACGGAAAGTGCTGGGTGTGCGGCAGGTGTCTTAACCCATAGACATGGTGACGCCAGCAGGCCGGTAGCTTACTACAGTGCACAGTTGGACACCGTAGCGCGGTCTCTCCCCACATGCTTGCGAAGTGTTTCAGTGATAGCTTTGCTAGTCAGTAAAAGCGAACACATGGTGTTAGGACACAATCTGACGGTCCATACATTTCATGCAGTGTCAGCCTCACTAAACTCTGCCCAAACCAGACATGTCTCATCAGCATGGTTTACAAGGTGGGAATTAGCACTAATGGCCCCTGTAAACATCACCATAAAGAGATGCAGTGCACTAAATCCTGCAACCTATTTACCAGGTGTGCCTGGACAGGCACAAAGGGTGGAGGATAAGAGTGATGGTGAAGGAGGATTTAGTACAGACACTGACACACATGATTGTATGGAATATCTGAATCAAACTTTTACTGCTGGACCCGACATTAGTGACAACCCACTGGAAGGCGTAAATTTTACTTTTACACTGACGGTAGTTGCCACAGACAGACGGACTCAGGAGACTTGTGTACTGGATACGAAGTCGTAGATGACAGAGGTACCATAGAAGCGGAACCCCCGGGGCCCACCACATTCAGCACAAGTCGCTGAGTTGGTCACCCTAACTAGAGCGTGTGAATTGGCTAAGGGTAAGTCAGACAATATATATACAGATTCTAGGTATGCCTTTGGAGTAGTGCATGATTTCGGGGCCCTATGGCGCCTCAGAAATTTCATGACGACAGCTGGCACACCCATAGCGCATGCATCCCACATAAAAAGGCTTCTAACAGTGATACAGGAACCAGACAGAGTGGCCGTTATCAAGTGCAAAGCCCACAGTTACAGTCAGGACCCAGTGTCACTTGGTAACAGCAGGGCAGACGAAGCTGCCAAATCAGCAGCCAGCACCCCCATACGGACAGATACCACAAACCTGATAGTATTCAACACCATGAATACACAAAAATTAAGTGAAATGCAAAATTTTTGTTCTCCACAGGAAAAGGCAGTCTGGAGGTCAAAAGGATATGGCCAGGAGTCCTCAGGACTCTGGACAGATGGACAGGGCAAGCCAGTAGCCCCCAGAGCATACCTTCCAAGCTTAGCTGAGGCGGCACACGGTCTGACTCATCTAGGCAAAGAAGGTATGTGTAAGTTGGTAAGAGCCTACTGGTGTGCGCCAGGATTCTCTTCTCATGCGGGTAAAAGAGCAATGACAGGCCTTATCTGCTTGAGAAAGAATATTGGAAAGTCAATACCAACAGAACCATCCCATATCCCTCCAACAGACAGCCCTTTTCAGGTAATACAGATTGATTTCATATAGTTACCACCCTGCAGAAATTTTAAATATGTATTAGTATTGTCAAAGTCAGAAAAATATCACTATGCACACTGCCATATTTGCACCTCATACATGTCCGCGCTGCGCATGCGTGAGCTCTCCCGTGCGTGCGCATACTCGCTGTTGCGTGCACCCGCAGGCGCACGGTATGCGCATTTACGGTAGAGTTTGTGTTCATAGCGTGCGACTCAATCGTTACATAATTTAACCATATAATGTATTTTATAAGTTAATATTCCCCTGAGTCCAGCAGGTATCAGTGGGTCTCAAATGGCTCTTTGACCTTAGAGATTCCCCAAACAATAGTTTGCATGTTGGGAGGGCTTCACATCTTCATATGCATAGTTAAGCACAGGAATAGTAATTGAAGATTAATTGTATTCCGAATCAGTATCTTTCCCGCAGACGGAGTACAATAGCCTTTAATTACACTGAGCTTTGAGACTCAATGAGGAGGGCCAACACCTGTGTTTACGAAATGGGGCTGGATTTGTCTCCAGAAGAATGATTGCTGAGATGTCATTGTCTCAACTGAAAGTGGACATCATGAATATCGAACAAAACCCAGAGACAGGGTTTTGTTTTGTATTCGCCAAACAATAGCTCTCCAGAAGACAGGAATGTGTTAGTCATCACCCAACATTTTGCATAACCAAGCTCACATGCTCAGCTCCCTGATACAAGAAAGACACACTTCCTGTGGTTGACACCCCCCCACAGCTGGAATGCAGGTATGATATTATCCACTGGAAATCACAGGGCTCAGACTCACTCACACAGCTACCTGGCACCCAGCAGCATGACGGCTACATCCCCAGGACTGACCTCCAAGCTAAAGGCTAAGTATTGAATTCACATGGCTAGATAAGGAAATATAGACAGATTGCTTTAAGGTCAATGGTGCTGGTTTAAATAGGATATTGTAACTTGTTTGTGTGATAGATCTGGGAGTCTGTGATGGTAGCTGGGACATTAGACAACCTGTAGCATAGCATTTGTGGTATTTGTTTGCCTATGGTGATTTAAAATAGATTGTGCTGGTTTGTTATAATATATCTTGTTAATCATGAATACCACCATGCAGTTACATTTGAATATGTGCTTGTAGCAATGGCAGGCTGATACTTGTGGGTACCTGGTAGTCTGGTCTTGTGATAGCTCATATGCTCTGGTTATTGAGATACTGTGTTTGCTTGAAATTGTGAAAGGTGATTTAGATGGTTTGGAATTGTAAAATCAGAACATATGCATTGTTTTGAGGCTTGGACATTTTGGAATAAAATGGAGTCTTGTGTCTTCTGCTATGTGATTGTGGTGTAGCAGAGAGTGCCATGTGTTTGGACCTGCAAATCTAAAATGGCTGCTAGCATCCCCCTTTCAACCATGTGTTGCAGTCTTTGGAATCATTGGAGTTTTCCCAAAATGGAGTCTAGCTTCTGTCCCATGCGGTATTGTAGGGTTGTGTATATAGGGACAGCCAGTATGGGTAAGCTCAAGTATTTTCTCCACAAAGATTCTCAGCATTGACTAACTGCGCAGCGATTGTTCCCCACATGTGTAAGCTTCTCTGCAACCATATTGTCTTTATAGTTATTGTGAGCCATATCTCTCTCTCTCTCTCTCTCTCTTCTCCTCTTTCTCCCTAATTTTTTCCCTTAAACGTAATAGTATTGTATTGTATTTCCTGTGTAGTTACCTGGTTAGTTAGTCTATGTTATATTGTAGTGTATGACTTGTACTGTATTATTCCTTTTGCAAGTATAACATTCATATAAGGCGTTAGACCCTAAGCCCGGTAGTTGTGTATTTATTATAGTGTTAAGTATTCACAGAGCGTCGGTGACGCTCAAACAGCTTTTAAGTTAATAAGGTTACACTGCATTACATCTACACATTGTCACTGCACAAATGTTTACAGTATAAGTACATTCCTTAAGGTATAGTTAAGGGAGTGCCCTTGCGGTACTTTTTGCGCCAATTGCGTACTGTGTTCTTTAACCTTTAACGTGTTTTTAATAGGACAAATATTACAGACATTGTCAATTGGCGGCTCGTCGGTCCTTCACATATCTATACTAGGTAATCCCAGCAGACATTATCCTTCAGCAAAGGGCGGGAGGTTATATTCCTCGTAGTGCTGTCTGGATAAGCGTCTGTTTCGCTTAGTAAAGGGTGCTGAAGTAATCCGGAACTGGAAGGTAAGAACAGTACGTTATTGTCTTTGTAAATCTGGTTTTTATTTCTATTTGGTGCCAACTACACACGCAGATTGGATGGTTTGTCTGTTTAAATAGGTTTAAAATTATTTTTAATCGCTCTGCATAGCATGATAACTTTAGGAGTTTGAATGATGACTTTCTTTGTGACAAGAAGCAGCATGGTCTGTCCACCATTTTGTGTGACCCTCATGGAGGTGGAAGGGGGAGGAGCAGCGGCCATTTTGGGAAGGTCACATTTTTTTATTTTTTATTTTTCTCCCTAAGCGGCTGATTTTCAGTTGACTCAGGAAATAATCAGCCATCCATTGTCAAAACGAAATCATCATTTAATGAGTTTTTTTTTTATGCATTTATTTAATCTATATCATAGTCAATCATAAGTAATAGTGATTGGTACTTATATGTAATATCTATATGCGTGTGCTTACATCAATGTATGTTATTAGATTAAATTTAGAATTGCATGTTCATTTGTGTAATTTTCACATCTCACTTTCCTGTTTGCCATTTTATAATTGATAAAACGTGCTAAGAGAGATTTGTCGCTATTTCATAGTTAAAGTGTAAAAGTAATGCGTTAAGGGATAAAGTGTAAAGCGCACACGCAACTCTACCTAAAGGTACAAGGAGAGATTGGTGTGGGGTTCAGTAGAGGATCGAGGATCATCTACATTGATAAACGTGTACATTGTGTTACGGTGGACATTGGTTTTGTGTACACGTGTCTCTAACAAAGGGCTGAGACTCGCGTACGCAAAGGCCGACGCACGCAGCGTAAATTACGCAACAGAGCGTCTGGGTACGCCCACGTAACTCAAGTCACACGATAGTGTTGATTTTCAACAGGCGATAAATAGCGCAAAACACGATAAATAGCGCAACAGGCGATAAATAGCGCAACAGGCGATAAATAGCGCAAATCTATTTTAATATCCGAAATTTAAATTAACAGATCCTTCTCCAAATTTACAACACATCTGGTCTAAAGAAAAAAATTTCTGCGCAGAAATAGAAATAGAAACAAAAGTGTACATGTGGTGAGTGAGTGTTTGCAATTATATAAGTTTTACAATTTTGGGGATTGAACCACAGAAATCATCGAGTTCTCGTGAAGTACATACGTGTAAGTGACATACATGGTGGCTAGGGAGGCATCCCTTGTTAAACATATAAAGAGCATTAGAGTGTAGCAGACCAGGAGGTCATACTGTAACAGACCAGGAGGTCGCATAACAGACCAGGAGGTCCAGGTACAGCAGACAAGGAAGTCCGCTATAGAGTCAAGTAGCCCAACACCAAGAAGGGTTGGAGCGGAACCCATATAGGCCATAAAGCTCAGGCTGAAGGAATTCGCAGCTGCTGAATGTCGATTCCACTGGTCGCTCTGCACATAAGATTAGTTGCTTATGTGCTGAACGATTGTACCGCACGTAATTGTGTGCACTAGTTAGTCTGACCAGTACCATTTGTGTACGAAACCGGTCATAAACACTATTTGTACATTCTGACGTGATTTGTGTAATTTTTTATTTTTAAAAGGGAAGTTCGCTGGTCACTCAGGAATTATCCAACAACCCCACAGTTACTGGAAAGGGTTAATGCTCTGCGGATCACACCCACATGTTCCAGTAAACGAAGGTTCATAGGGGCCCTGGGTCAAGTACGCCAGCACTATATCAGTGTGTGGGCGTATTGGTCGGCGTGGGCGAGTAAGTGGGGTACTCGGTAAACCACCACCGTCAGCCTATCGTGAACATTTTGGTTTTTTGTAAGGGTTCGCTGAAGACCCTGATATAAAGGTCAGAGGTAGAGCAAGCAACACCTGCAAATTATGGGGGCCAGTTGTTCAGGAAGGGGGCGATCAACCTCGGTTCGGGTTGATTTAGTGAACCGACCAATCGGGTCGGCAAGGTACGTAATGTGTGAAAAATACGGCTCACACACAGAAGTTTTGTGTGATGAATGGGAGAGAATGACTGTACATGACGGGGAGAAATTCCCAAGAGTAGGCAGCTTTAGCCCAGAAGTGTTACTAAATCTAAGGAGAAGGATAGGTCTCATTAAATCAGTAAAGAGACGGAACAAACATTATGATTGTTTAAAATTATGGCAACAGGAAAGTGAAATGCAAAGAAATTTAACTTACATATCTGACCCTCATCTTGGGAAGAGAGACATGGCAATGGAGAGGATTATGGTTGCAGAGAAATGGCACAATGTTGTACGATAAAAATGCACTTAGTAACTGTATTAAGAACGAAAGTAACAAATGTAATAATGTTTATAAAAATGAAAGTGTAAAAATCACAAATGTTAACCTGTGCAAGTCGCACCCCATGTCAAACTTCCCTCAGGAATACAAACAAGAAAGTGAGCCCAGAACGATGTCGGCATCTCTTCCAGAAGCCATCCTACAAGACATCCAGGTGGACGCGACCAAATCGGTAAAGGCAATAATCAAACCCCCTAACGGAGGGTCAGGTGAGGTCGTGTCCACAGGTACGTACAATGTTTTATATCACGCACAAACAAATGTACCCTATATTGTAAGACCAACACAAGGTGATGTAATTGAATTTAGTCCTGTCAGGGTGATCACAGTCCCCAATGGGAAGACTGACGATCAGGGAATCATTCCCGTCAAGGACAGTGCAATGCGCCGTCCCTGGTCCCGGACAGAATTGAGACCAATCATGTCTGATTTCCCAGATCCTAGGAAAGATCTAAGTGTATGATCAAAGATTCACAGAAGGTATATCAACTCCCTAGACAACGACATAATCATGGTATCCAAGGAATCAGGGAGGTACAGGGAAAGCGGTTGATGGTGATGAGCATCCAAGCGTTTGAGGAGGCATCAAATCAACCAAGACCCCATTTCACTGACACTTGGAGGAAGCCCAGGGTTTGTGATCTTTGCAAAAGAGAAGGGCATTATGCCAGTAACTGCAACAGCCCACATAAAGTCAGACCCCCTAGACATGAATATGAGCATGAATATGACACACCAAACTATAAAAGGTGATCATTAGGACTGATGGTAAGCCTGAGGTAACAGTTAATAAATTGGGAGGTCATTCCCTGAAGACACAGGAATGACCGGGTGAAACGTTGTAAATGTATCTGTGAAATGTTTCTTTTCTCTCCCCATCTCTGACGATTATTGATAGGACTCAAACATTGCATATCTGCTTGGTCTTTGCAGAAGTCTACCAAACCCCAGCATGACCTATCCGCATCAATGTATCCTGGCCAGATACAGAGTATGGAGGTGCTGGTGGGAGGGACTATGCAAGGATACCATTGGACATGTAGATATGACAGCCTGATGATCTGACAATGTTTTAAAATGTTTGAAAAATGTTTTTTTCCTGTTGTTGTTTATTGATGTGTTATGTTATATATATATATATATATATATATATGAATTGTTCTCTCTCTCTTTTTTGTTTTTTTTTGTTTTCTCTCTTCTCACTCATGTTTTCATGTTTTAAAGATGGTATGTCACACATCAGTTAGACAAATAGTAATGCAAGATTTTTGCTCCTTACAGAAAGTTCGCTGGTTTGGAAGGAATATTGCATCACCGGAATGTTCGTTTGGAAGACTGAGAGACAGCACCTTAAGAACAACAAGACTAGAGAACTAATTATCGTAACAAGTTTCTCTCCCCCTCAAACTGTTTTCCTGTACCCCCATTACAAATTTCTCCTTTTTCTCCTCCTGTAAGATGGACTCGCCCCAAGAGACTGTGATCCAGATTTTCCTGTTGACCATGATGTTGACCAGAGCAGTCTGTTTCGGTGAGAGTACCAGTGAGGTCGAGAAAGGATCCAGAAAGGTTCCGATGACTGAGACGGAGGTGTAAATTTCCAATAGCAACACAATCACCAAGCAAAGGCGAGTACCGGAAACGATCTAGCAGCCATGTTATTTGTAAACATTGTGAAGGATTGTTAGCTGAAGAAAACTGTATCTGTAGGCTCTGTGACAATGTAGTTGAGGATGGGTGCATTAAGAAATGCCAATCCAGTTTTAATATCCACATGGACCGGCATCCATTGAGTGACTATCACTCCTTAGTGGGTAGTGTGTTAAATAAGACAGATTGTTGGGTATGCTCTCAAGTACCTCAAGGTCATAGCAAATCAGGGCTAGTACCATTTCCTTTAACGGTAGGGGAGGTACTTGAGCTAAAGGGTGGGAGACCGGTGGACAGGAGGTTTAATATCTCCAGTCCTCCTAGCTTGAAGCTCCACCAATATCATGTGGATAGATCCCTAATATGTTTTAACATTTCCAATCCCCGAAAGCCGGGAAATTGGAAAGTGTCAGGGAGTGACCAAACCATGACCTTTTCACATAGAGCCGATAGAATGCCAACAGATACAGAACTTATACGCCACATAGCCAGTAGAGGAAAATCTTTCCGGTATATGTATACCCTAGGAAGTAGGATTACGAGAGTTGGAGAGGTATCACCAGGATACTGTGCACATATCGTACAAACTGATACGTGTACTAAACAGATGGGAGAATTAGGGTTAGGAGATTTCACATGGAAGATGTGTAATATGGTAATGTCCTACTCCGTCCCATATGTCCTCCCCGATGATGCATATTTCATATGCGGGAGGAAGGCGTATAAAGTGGCTTGCCCCAAACTCTGAAGGATTGTGTTATATTGGAAAAGTACTACCTGAGGTAATGAGTTTAAGGAGTGAGGAAATTGTAATTCCAATGGATTTGATTTATGACCCAAATGTAGAAACAATGATGTGATGAAAATGCGATTTCTACGGTCCGTTTCTTTCACCTGTTTTTCCGTTTTCTCCAAGGTAAAAAGACCCACTTGGACGAGGAATTTGATGATCCTGTATACAGACAACTGATGGATTAAAGAAGAAGTTTTGACAACCTTATATACAGATATTTGATGAACTTTGCCATGGACCCCCAGTTTCCCTAGAAATTTTAAAATTACGCTAGCCCAACACTTTTGTAAGTCTATGGACATTGACAAAGCTTTTTGCCCACACGCCTTTTGGCAAAAGCACAAAGAAGACTGCATTCAACAGACACCGAACAAGACTTCATCCGACAAATGTTCATTAACCTGACATAGAATACCACTGCATTTTACCATAAGTGTTCTTTATCTTCATCTCTACAACCTTCAGGTAATTACACACATAGTCGATAGGGAATACAGGCACAGATATCAGCAATCACATATTCCCCCATTCATGTATCATCAACTAAAATGTGCTCCCCATTTTGTTACAACCACAGCCGAAAAGAGCTCGGTAAAGTTTGACAGCCCATCCACAGACCCGTACCGCGGGATAAGAAGGAATTCAAATGTATACTTCGCAATACCTCGAAGCTTGATGTACAACACGTACGGCACGATGATACATGACCCCCCAAACATGGATTCATACACACATGCTTCTGCTATCTCACTAGGTCATACCCTCTTCACACCTTCTCCTCTCTCCTCCCTTACCCAACCATGGAAATGTATTAACCCCTGACATATATTTTTCTCTTTTTGAAATGTTTTAGAAAGTGGCAGTTATGGTTGACTGCCAAAGGGTGGACTGTCAAAGTCAGAAAAATATCACTATGCACACTGCCATATTTGCACCTCATACATGTCCGCGCTGCGCATGCGTGAGCTCTCCCGTGCGTGCGCATACTCGCTGTTGCGTGCACCCGCAGGCGCACGGTATGCGCATTTACGGTAGAGTTTGTGTTCATAGCGTGCGACTCAATCGTTACATAATTTAACCATATAATGTATTTTATAAGTTAATATTCCCCTGAGTCCAGCAGGTATCAGTGGGTCTCAAATGGCTCTTTGACCTTAGAGATTCCCCAAACAATAGTTTGCATGTTGGGAGGGCTTCACATCTTCATATGCATAGTTAAGCACAGGAATAGTAATTGAAGATTAATTGTATTCCGAATCAGTATCTTTCCCGCAGACGGAGTACAATAGCCTTTAATTACACTGAGCTTTGAGACTCAATGAGGAGGGCCAACACCTGTGTTTACGAAATGGGGCTGGATTTGTCTCCAGAAGAATGATTGCTGAGATGTCATTGTCTCAACTGAAAGTGGACATCATGAATATCGAACAAAACCCAGAGACAGGGTTTTGTTTTGTATTCACCAAACAATAGCTCTCCAGAAGACAGGAATGTGTTAGTCATCACCCAACATTTTGCATAACCAAGCTCACATGCTCAGCTCCCTGATACAAGAAAGACACACTTCCTGTGGTTGACACACCCCCACAGCTGGAATGCAGGTATGATATTATCCACTGGAAATCACAGGGCTCAGACTCACTCACACAGCTACCTGGCACCCAGCAGCATGACGGCTACATCCCCAGGACTGACCTCCAAGCTAAAGGCTAAGTATTGAATTCACATGGCTAGATAAGGAAATATAGACAGATTGCTTTAAGGTCAATGGTGCTGGTTTAAATAGGATATTGTAACTTGTTTGTGTGATAGATCTGGGAATCTGTGATGGTAGCTGGGACATTAGACAACCTGTAGCATAGCATTTGTGGTATTTGTTTGCCTATGGTGATTTAAAATAGATTGTGCTGGTTTGTTATAATATATCTTGTTAATCATGAATACCACCATGCAGTTACATTTGAATATGTGCTTGTAGCAATGGCAGGCTGATACTTGTGGGTACCTGGTGGTCTGGTCTTGTGATAGCTCATATGCTCTGGTTATTGAGATACTGTGTTTGCTTGAAATTGTGAAAGGTGATTTAGATGGTTTGGAATTGTAAAATAGAACATATGCATTGTTTTGAGGCTTGGACATTTTGGAATAAAATGGAGTCTTGTGTCTTCTGCTATGTGATTGTGGTGTAGCAGAGAGTGCCATGTGTTTGGACCTGCAAATCTAAAATGGCTGCTAGCATCCCCCTTTCAACCATGTGTTGCAGTCTTTGGAATCATTGGAGTTTTCCCAAAATGGAGTCTAGCTTCTGTCCCATGCGGTATTGTAGGGTTGTGTATATAGGGACAGCCAGTATGGGTAAGCTCAAGTATTTTCTCCACAAAGATTTTCAGCATTGACTAACTGCGCAGCGATTGTTCCCCACATGTGTAAGCTTCTCTGAAACCATATTGTCTTTATAGTTATTGTGAGCCATATCTCTCTCTCTCTCTCTCTCTCTCTGTCTGTCTCTCTCTTCTCCTCTTTCTCCCTCATTTTTTCCCTTAAACGTAATAGTATTGTATTGTATTTCCTGTGTAGTTACCTGGTTAGTTAGTCTATGTTATATTGTAGTGTATGACTTGTACTGTATTATTCCTTTTGCAAGTATAACATTCATATAAGGCGTTAGACCCTAAGCCCGGTAGTTGTGTATTTATTATAATGTTAAGTATTCACAGAGCGTCGGTGACGCTCAAACAGCTTTTAAGTTAATAAGGTTACACTGCATTACATCTACACATTGTCACTGCACAAATGTTTACAGTATAAGTACATTCCTTAAGGTATAGTTAAGGGAGTACCCTTGCGGTACTTTTTGCGCCAATTGCGTACTGTGTTCTTTAACCTTTAACGTGTTTTTAATAGGACAAATATTATAGACATTGTCAGTATGTATTGATGTGTTTTCCAATTTGGTAGAAGCATTTCCGGCTGCCACAAATACTGCTACGTTTACGGCAAAGAAAATTGTGCAGGAATTTGTGTGCAGATATGGTATCCCTAGGATAATTGAAAGTGATAGGGGTACCCATTTTACAGGTGAAGTCTTTCAGGTAATGTGCAAACTGATGGGAATTAATAGCAAGCTGCATACTCCGTACCGCCCACAGGCGAGTGCGAAGGTGGAAAGAGTAAACAACACTATTAAGAACAAGCTGAGTAAAGTGATGGCTGAGACTGGATTGTTGTGGCCAGAAGCTTTGCCGCTTGTATTGTACAGCATCAGAACCACTCCCAGGTCCCCCCTTAACCTATCACCTTTTGAGATTCTTTTTGGTCGACAACCCCATGTAATGATTGACCCCCAGGATGATTTGAAATGCAATAATGAGGTGACTGTAAGATATATGGTTAAGATGAGCCAGCAACTGAGGAATCAGAATAGAAATCTAAAGCTGGTGATCCCTGACCTACCAGACAGTAATTGTCATGACATTGAACCTGGGGATTATGTATTGATTAGAAATTTTCTACGCTCAGGAAGCCTTATTGACAGATGGGAAGGACCGTACCAAGTCTTACTGACCAGCATGACAGCATTAAAGGTTGCCGAAAGAGAGACTTGGGTCCACTCATCACACTGTAAGAAGGTCGCTGACCCAGAGAGATCCTGTGACAAAGAACAGACGGTAAAGGAAATCGTATCACTGGAGTGTCTGTTTCGGGAAGGCTGAGACAGCACCTGAGCACTGAGAACAATACGACTGGAGGCGGTTGTCGCACCAGTTTTCTTTTTCCCTTTTATTATTTTCTCCACCTCCCATCACCCTCCTTTCCCCCCCCATCTCATTCTTTTTCTCTTCCTTTAACAAGATGGACTTACACCAAGAGACTGTGATCAGGGCTTTCCTGTTGACCCTGTTGTTGACCAGAGCAGTCTGTTTCAGTGAGAGTACCAGAGAGGTCGAGAAAGGATCTGGAATGGGTTCTGATGACAAGGACGGATTCGTAGAATTCCAAGAGCAACACAATCACCGAGCAAAGGCGAGTATCAGAAAACGATCTGGTAATCATGAAGCTAGAAAGCACTGTGAAGGGTTATTGGCTGAGGAAAATTGTATCTGTAGAAATTGTGAAAACATAGTTGAGGACGGGTGCATCCAAAGATGTCAGTCCAGTCTTAATATCAACATGGACCGTCATCCATTGAGTGACTATCACTCATTAGTGGGTAAGGTTTTAAACCAAACAGAATGCTGGGTGTGCTCACAAGTACCTCAAGGTCAGAGTCAGTCAGGACTAGTGCCATATCCTTTAGCAAAAGATGAGGTACTTGAATTACGGGGTGGGAGGCCGGTGGACAGAAAATTTAATATTTCTACGCCCCTAGTCTGAAGCTCCACCAATATCACGTGGATAGGTCCTTAGTATGTTTCAACATTTCCAATCCCCGAAAGCCGGGAAATTGGGAAGTGACATGGAATAACCAAACCATGGCATTTTCACATAGAGCCGACAGAATGCCTGTAGACCCTGAACTTATACACCAAATAGCCAACAGTGGAAGGTATTTTCGGTATAGGTATACTCTAGGAAGTAGGATCATGCGGGTTGGAGAAGTATCACCAGGATACTGTGCGCATATCATACAGCCTGATACGTGTACTGATCAGATGAGGGAGATAGGGATAGGATTTTTCACTTGGAAGGTTTGTAATATGGTGATGTCATATTCTGTCCCATATGTTCTCCCCGATGATGCATATTTCATATGCGGGAGAAAGGCGTATAAATGGCTTGCCCCAAACTCAGAGGGATTGTGTTACATTGGAAGAGTGTTGCCAGAAGTAATGACCATAACCCATAATAAGATGAAAGACATTCACTGCAATGCTCAAGCTCCTTACACTCACACTCACTATGAACACATCGTTAAAAGACACCTTATAGATAGGACAGAGCACGCAGCCTCTGATATGATCCACGAATCCACCGGGATTCAATTCCTACTCGCGTTAGATATCACCCATACCGCCAGAGGAATTATAAATTATAGGTATATTCATGTGCTAGTGAACCTGATAGATAAAATATCACCGAGATGTATGATGACACCCTCAGGTATACTGGGAGGGAATTGCAAGCTTACAAAACGGAACTGATCCAGCACAGGATGGTTCTCAATTACATCACAGCGGTGACAGGCGGGTATTGTGTCACCCTAGCAACTCAGTATGGTGTGGAGTGCTGCATGTATATTACAAACAGCACTGATGACCCAACCGAGGTCATAGATCAAAAGATGGACGATATCTTACAGTTGAAGTGGGAGCTCAGAAGGAGACACAACCTTACCCTTATGGCTGTGAGTAATGAACTGACTGGCTGGGTCTCATGGTTGAACCCACGCAATTGGTTCTCAGGTTTAGGAGAATGGGCTCAAAATGTTATCGTGAGTATAGGAAAGTTTCTCTTTTGTATCCTGGTAGTTGTCATAATGATTGGTTTGATATTTAGGTGTGTTCGAGTTTTAATGTGGCGCAAGCATAGTACCAAAGTGATGAGTTTAAGGAGCGGGGGCACTGTTAAAACAACTGATTTAATTTATGATCCATCAATTGAGACAATGTTGTGATAAGACGTGATTGCACGGTCCGTTTCTTTCATCCGTTTCTCCTTTGTTTTTCTCCCAAGCAAAAATACATCCATTCGGAAGAAGATTTTGATGGACATTTCTACAGACTTTGATGGACATTCTACAGACGTTGATAGACACTTTAAAGACTTTTAAAGACTTTTTATGGACACTTGAAAGACTTTGATTACCACCCACAGCAAGGATACACCCATCCGGACAAGACTTCAATCAACACCCAAGGACAACTGCATAAATGTTATGAGAATGTATTTGTGATATGTTTCTTATCTTCATCTCTACAACCTCCAGGTAGTGACACACATAGTCGACAGGCGATATATATATATATATATATATATATATACACATATTAGCATTCACATATGTTCCCCCTTCATGTATCATCAACTAAATGTGCACCCCATTTGTTGGAACAAGAAGCTGAAAAGAGCTCAGTAGTGTTTGTTGGCCCACTTACAGACCCTTAATACGGGATAAGAAGGATTTAATGAATACTTCGCAACACCTCGAAGCTTATCTAGAACATGTACGGCATGATGATACATGCCCCTCAGACATGGATTTCAAACATTCATACTTTTACTATCCCACTAGGTCATATATTTCCCACCTACCCCTCTCCTCCTAACGTCCAATTTATTGTATTGTTTTTCTTTTAATCTAACCATCTGTAGATATTGTATTGAATATTTTTCCTGTTTAATGTTTAGATAATGGCAGTTATTGTTGACTGCCAAAGGGTGGACTGTTAAAGTCGAAACATATTGTTATACATATGTATTGAACTAACCTCATGCACATGCCCGCTGCTCGTGCACTCAGTCCTCCGTGCGTGCACATATCCGCAATTTGCGTAGGAGTCGCTCCAGCGATCCTGTGCGTGATACGCAGTTTACGTTGGAGTCGCTCCGGCGACCCTGCGCGTGATATGGGTATTTACGACGGAGTTTGGGAACGTGTAGCGTGTTACTAGAACATTGCATATTTAACCCAAATAGTGCATTTTGTACCCACAGTTCCCTTGCACCACCTCAGCGAGTATTAATAGTTTAAACAATCCCTGGACGGAGAGATTCGCCTTTGCATGATAGGAAGGGTCAGATAAAGGTTGGAAGGTGATGTCTAGTATCCAGCTGTAAGGTATTTTAAGGGTAACATTCCGGTGTTAGTTATGAAAAGATTGCATGTCCCAGCGTATAGTTATGTGCAAAAGTATAATATAGTTACAGACTGTGTTTATTGTATATTATGTATGCGGCGGGAATCCAGAGGATACCTCCCACAAGAGCAGTTGAGGAAAGACATCGCCCACCTATTCAAATCCACCTATGACCTCTTCTGTAATGTAAAGACATATCCCTGTGTCCAATGGACAATGAGATTACAGCGACCATTGTATTGTGTATGCATGTTAGGTATAAAAAGACCATTGTTGCCTGGCCGGTCAGAAGACTCTGAACGCTATCTACCTGATAGCGGAGGACTGGACCAGGACGCGCTTGCGAATGATTCTCACATATGTACATTCTCTGTTGCCATTATTCCGTTATTCTGTTTAGATTTACTTGTTAGCCTATAGTCTATGAAGTGTATTGTTTACCTTTTTCTCTGAATAATCCACTGTGGTGTTAGAGCCCAGTGGTTTACCACAAACCGGTGTTGTGTTTTCACTTTCCCGCAAAGGGCTTTATAGTGTATTAATCGATATAAGGTATATAAGCTTTGGTAAGGTGTAATCATACTATTGTATTGTGTTATCAATAAGGTTTACATTGTATCACTCTGTGTGCGTATGTGTCGCGTGTACGTTGTACCCACGGCGCGGCGTCTTGTACGCTAAGTGCGTATCAATACGTTACTCGGTACGCAAATAGCGTACTTAGTACGTAGCGTGAATCGTGTGCGAACGTGCAGCGTGTACGTTGTGCCCACGGCACGGCATCTGATACGCAAAGTGCGTATCAATACGGTACTCAGTACGCAAATAGCGTACTTAGTACGTAGTGTGTGTAATTGGTCTAGCGGCCATAGCGGCTCAAAGGCAATAGAAGGTCTAGTTGTATAGCTTTGAGTTTTAAAATAATAATTGACATTATCACCCCTATCTGGGAACCATATATTAAATGGCTTTTCAGAAAAGGGAGATGGGAGAAGAGCTTTCAGTACTTTTAGGACTGATGCACATTTCCTATTCTAGCCTCCAAAAACAGATTCAGTTGCATTTTCCAGCGTGTTTTGGATGCGCCTTTGCAAATGTCTTATTGTGACAAACTTATTTAGTACTATTTTGCAAATAGGGTTACATTGTCGCAACATTGTGTTCCCTAATTGCTTGATTTTTCAAATGCAACAATTGATAAAGACACCTGAAAACTGCTCTGTGGAGTCTTATTTTGTGTCTACCTCTTATCTACATTTAATTCACTACCTCTAATCAAGGCATTTTAAATGCTGGGGGCTGCCAGGACGTGAGGCCTACCTAGACTTTAGATCTGAATTCAAATGTACTTGTGAACTAACTTAATTTCCTACTTCTAAATTCATTCCTAAATTCAATACTTACATTAATCCTGTAGTTGGGCATTTTGGGCCTTCGATTGTGGGCATTGTTTTGTGTCCAGACTAGCAGCAGGTGGTGTGCATTTGCTGGAAAGGCATCGAAGACCTCCGATATGCTGTATATCCAGATGTGTGTCTCCCTCAAGTAGCTGTCAGCAAATGCATGCTAGACCCCCCATTCCAAGCTGATTGTGACATCACGGAACATGCATCATAGAACAGGCATGCTAGAACATGGGTCTTCAACCTGCGACCCTCCAGCTGCTGTGGAACTACACATCCCAGCATGCCCTGCCTCAGTTTTAGCATACCTTAATAGCAAAATTGTGGCAGGGCATGCTGGGATGTGTAATTTCACAGCAGCTGGAGGGCCACAGAATGAAGACCCAAGCCGCAGGTACATTGAATGCTAGCAAGCTGAATGTTTAAATCCTTTTTGTTCCGCAGCATTCCAATGCAGAAGATTCCATGGAACCAGAGATCCTTCCATTGAGAAGGACATGCTGCCTAGATGACTGCACTGTGCAAATTAAATCACAAAGCCAGTTGGCTTGTGGGTGGCTCTGGTGACTTAGTGGTTGGGTGGGCGGTGTGTCGGAGGTGGAGCACATGCAAATGATTGTGTATCATCCATCTAGTGAGAGAGAAAACTCACGCAGGAGTGTGCCTGCTTGTCAGTGGGTTATTCACCTTGCCAGACGTCAAATCTACATGGAGCAGCTTGGAGGGGACAAGAGCAGGTTTGCAAAATATAGATAGAAGAGCATATATGCTGGCGCATTCTCCATTATTGTGTCAGCTTATGTTTTGGTGCACTGCACTTTCCTCCACCTAATTTCAGCCTATAGCTAAGTTTTAGCCATTTTGGTTAAGATCAAGTGTAGTCGCTTCTCAGCCTTTTGGCTGTGATCTTGTATTGTGGTTGAAGGGTCGTGCTGGAGGGATTGTTTTCTTCATTGGCGAAAGACTGAAGATTTTCCAGGATGGAAGGCTTGGGAACACTATCTGTTTTTCAGTTGTGGAAGAGCAGAAAGACCGGATTGGACTACATTCTATAGTAAAGGATATCTTTCTATTTATTGACCCTCCCCTTATATGTGTCTGTGTTACAATAAAGCTTCGGGCTTGTGATTCCCTCACCCTCTTACACTCCACACCCATAGCCTTATTAACTGTTGTATTATTGTATAGTTTAAATGTATAGTGCAGTTCATGATTTATAGTGTAGGCTGGCCTGTGCTGTAGTTCTTGAACTGTACTATAATGAGGGATGGGCATTTGCTTGCTAGACACTGAATTATCACAGTAATAATCCATCAAATATATTCGCAGATTTTACTTTATGTATGACTTAGAAAGTTTTAAGCCATCTCATCATTAAATTGGGTATCTTGTGGTTTTTTTATTTATTATTTTTTCTTAGTAATTTCAATTAGTGTACCTAGTTTTTTATTACATATAAACTATTAAAAGTTATGTTTTAATTACTTCATTATCACATTATTATTCACACAGACACTATATCTGCAAATAACTCTCCGGGAATGAGTGCTCCCAACCAAGGTCATTTTTTCTTCTCTCTTTAATTTCAAACATGGTCGGACCTTTGGGAGCACCGCTGACAATCACCATTTTTTCTGCCCATAGATATTTATTCTGATGGTAGAAGGTGATCTATTTTAGACTATCGTCTAATTTGTCAGTTTTCCTCGGAGCGAATATTTCATTTATTGTTTTCATCATAATGTCTCTTTTTGATCCTGTGCGGTATTCCCAAACCCAAAACCCCCCACCCTTTTCTGACTGTACTATAATGTCAGCATTTGTATTGTGTTTTGGCTGTGCTGCAACACGGTACTTATGTGTGTAATGTTTATGTATGTTTTTTTGCTTCTTTATGTCAATAAAGACTGCTTTTTCAATCCAATATCTGAAAACAATCAATGTTTATCTTTGATGGCAATAGAAGTGGTATGATATTTGCTGCTTTTGAAAGCCAATATCTGATATGTCCCCTATCTGGGACCATATATTAAATGGCTTTTCAGAAAAGGGAGATGGGAGAAGATATCCTTTACTATAGAATGTAGTCCAATCCGGTCTTTCTGCTCTTCCACAACTGAAAAACAGATAGTGTTCCCAAGCCTTCCATCCTGGAATATCTTCGGTCTTTCATTAATGAAGAAAACAATCCCTCCAGCAGACCCTTCAACCACGATACAGGATCACAGCCAAAAGGCCGAGAAGCGACTACACTCGATCTTAACCAAAATGGCTAAAACTTAGCTATAGGCTGAAATTGGATGGAGGAAAGTGCAGTGCACCAAAATATAAGCTGACACAATCATGGAGAATGCGCCAGCATATATGCTCTTCTATTTATATTTTGTAATCCTGCTCTTGTCCCCTCCAGCTGCTCCATGTAGATTTGACGTCTGGCAAGGTGCATAACCCACTGACAAGCAGGCACACTCCTGCGTGAGTTTTCTCTCTCACTAGCTGGATGATACACAATCATTTGCATGTGCTCCACTTCCGACACACCGCCCACCCAACCACTAAGTCACCAGGGCCACCCACAAGCCAACTGGCTCCGTGATTTAATTTGCACAGTGCAGTCATCCAGGCAGCATGTCCTTCTCAATGGAAGGATCTCTGGTTCCATGGAATCTTCCGCATTGGAATGCTGTGGAACAAAAAGGATTTAAACATTCAGCTTGCTAGCATTCAATGTACCTGCGGCTTGGCTCTAGCACATGGGTCTTCATCCTGTGGCCCTCCAGCTGCGGTGAAACTACACATCCCAGCATGCCCTGCCACAGTTTTGCTATTAAGGTATGCTAAAACTGAGGCAGGGCATGCTGGGATGTGTAGTTCCACAGCAACTGGAGGGTCGCAGACCCATTTTCTAGCATGCCTGTTCTATGATGCATGTTCCATGATGTCACAATCAGCTTGGAATGGGGTGTCTAGTATGCATTTGCTGACAGCCACTTGAGGGAGACACACATCAGGAGATGCAGCATATCGGAGGTCTTCGATGCCTTTCCAGCAAATGCACACCACCTGCTGCTAGTCTGGACACAAAACAATGCCCACAATCGAAGGCCCAAAATGCCCAACTACAGGATTAATGTAAGTATTGAATTTAGGAATGAATTTAGAAGTAGGAAATTAAGTTAGTTCCCAAGTACATTAAAATTCAGATCTAAAGTCTAGGTAGGCCTCACGTCCTGGCAGCCCCGAGCATTTAAAAATGCCCTGATTAGAGGTAGTGAATTAAATGTAGATAAGAAGTAGACACAAAATAAGACTCCACAGAGCAGTTTTCAGGTGTCTTTATCAATTGTTGCATTTAAAAAATCAAGCAATTAGGGAACACAATGTTGCGACATTGTAACCCTATTTGCAAAATAGTACTAAATAAGTTTGTTGATGTAACACATTTGCAAAGGCGCATCCAAAACACGCTGGAAAATGCAACTGAATCTGTTTTTGGAGGCTAGAATAGGAAATGTGCATCGGTCCAACAAGTACTGAAAGCTCTTCTCCCATCTCCCTTTGATGACTGAGGCAGGGGTGACAGGGAGATAGTGGGTGACTGAGGCAAGGAAGACAAGGAGATAGTGGGTGACTGAGGCAGGGGTGACAGGGAGAAGTGGGTGACTGAGGCAGGGGTGACAGGGATATAGTGGGTGACTGAGGCAGGGGTGACTGGGAGAAAGTGGATGACTGAGGCAGGGGTGACAGAGATAGTGAGAGACTGAGGCAGGGGAGACAGGGAGACAGTGGGTCACTGTAGCAGGGGTGACAGGGAGATAGTGTGTGACTGAGGCAGGGGTGACAAGTAGAGAGTAGATGACTGAGGCTGGGGTAAAAGGGAGTTAGTGGGTGACTGAGGCAGAGGTGAAAGGGAGATAGTGGGTGACTGAGGCAGGGGAGACAAGGAGATAGTGTGACTGAGGCAGGGGTGACAAGTAGAGAGTAGATGACTAAGGCAGGGGTTACGTGTAGAGTTGGTGACTGAGGCAGGGGTGACAGAGAGATAGTGGGTAACTGTGGCAGGGGTGACAGGTAGAGTTGGTGACTGAGGCAGGTGTGACAAGTAGAGAGTAGATGACAGAGGCTGGGGCTAACGTGAGATAGTGTGTGACTAAGTCAGGTGTGACAAGTAGAGAGTAGATGACTGAGGCAGGGGTGAAAGGGACATAGTGGGTGACTGAGGCAGGGGTGAAAGGGAGATAGTGGGTGACTGAGGCAGGGGAGGCAAGGAGATAGTGTGACTGAGGCAGGGGTGACAAGTAGAGAGTAGATGACTAACGTAAGGGTGACATGTAGAGCTGGTCACTGAGGCAGGGGTGACAGGGAGATAGTGGGTGACTGAGGAAAGGGTGACAAGGAGATAGTGGGTGACTGAGGCAGGGGAGACAAGGAGAAAGTGGGTGACTGAGGCAGGGGTGACAGAGATAGTGGGTGACTGAGGACGGGGTGACAGGGAGATAGTGGTTGACTGAGGCAGGGGAGACAGTGTTGCTGTATGTTCCACCAGGGGCAGACCTGTGCTACTGAGCTCCTAGGCCTCTGGAAGTTTTTGGAGCCTGCAGTGTTTCCTGGAAGGCCTCCCAGGGGAGGATGGATCCCCCTGGGGAGGATGATGAAGGCGATCCCCTGGCTTCAGGGTCTGGTGGAGGCCCTAGTGATCTGGGCCTGGCAAAGGCTGTGATGGCAACAGCCCAGTCTGATGTTGATGGGGACCGTGCATCTGTGAAAGGTGGTCTGATGACTTCGGGTCCTGTGAAGGAACAGGATCCCCAATTGGATCTCCCCAAACTGCAGGTTGCTGACTCTCTGAGTGAAGTAACTCAGGTAAGAGAAATGACATCTACATTTGCCTGTAGTGAAGCGGGGAATTGTGTTGAAAATCTGCAGGATGTTTGTAGCAGCCCAGATGAATCTGAGCCCTCTGAAGAAATGTTTTCTCATTTAAATTTGGATGAGCTAAAGAAAGAAATAAGGAAAATACAATATAAAATCAGTACTAAAAGGAGAAAAAGGAACTCCTGCCGCACCTGGGAGCGGCCCATTTTGAGAGAGGAGCTGGAGCAGTTAAATGAAATGTTGTTTCAAGCTAAAAGCAGGTGCACTACTCTGCAAGCAGAAGCATTTCTGCAGAAACAGAAAGAACTTAGGAAAGCTGAATTGCCTGTGCAGGACAGTGACCATGTTCCTGGGGAGCCAATGATGGAAGTCAGTATACCAATGGAGACAGGCAACCTGGAAGAGGCAGCAAAAAGCAGTGAAAACCGGAATGCTGAGGAACCTAAAATGGCGACAGATGCGGTTTGCGGTGCGTTCCACGGTGGAGGGGAGGCGTCTCTCCTGGGGGCAGTGCCGGGCGGTAGCGGGGTGGGGGCGCATCAATTGATATGGTAATGGCTAGCACCGGATCCATTTCAGTTGTAGCAGCTTCCCAGGGTCTGTCTCCGCCGGTGCCTAACCCGAAGGCTGCGAGTGAGGGTCCAGCGCGGGCTGGTAGTCTGCCTGGAAAGGTAGGCCGTGCTGAGGCTGGTCTCCACCATATACCTGTAGCGGCAGCTCCGGCTTGGTCGTTGCGGAGGCGGTAAGGGGCGTGGCCAAAGACGCACAAGTGGTGATGTCATTGGGTAGCAGAGAGACTGTTACGCAGCCGGGGTGTATGGACGCTAAGGCACAAGGACTGCCTGCACTGGACAAACGTGTATTAACCCCTGAGAAGTCTGCTGTTACAGAGACTATTTATGGTGATATGATTGCCCCAGCCAGGGTAATGGCAGCTGTCAACCTTATCTGTGCCAATCAGGCTAGGTTATCAGAAGCCACTGCTAGTGCAGTAAATAAAGAAAGGGAGGGGGTGAATGTACAGACTTCTTTATCCCTTCCTCAATTTTCTTCTGGTCCAGTAAAACCCAACCCCGTGTCTTATGCTCGAGCGGTGTCTGAGGCTATAGGTGTTGCGCCTTAGGTGAGAGCAAGTGGGGGTCAGTCAATTAAAAGGAGGAATGTAATACAGTTTAGATGGGTTGGTGATGGGGTTCCCCCTTCTAAATCTGATTTTCTGGACTTAATTTTTTCTTTAGGGGTTGAAGCAGCTGATCTTTATGCCTGCATACACCCGGTGAAGTCCCCTGAATATGACTTAAGTTTTGTGTCATTAAATGGTCTCCAAGCTTTCTGTACAAAATGGGAGAACCTTACATATTTTTCAAAACAAACACAGTCACTAGGCCGGATAAGGTTAAAATCACCATATTAGTGAGGAATGAATCATTACCTACTGCTGATATTGTCTTCTGGCTGTCTAGATATTGTTCTGTGCTGTCTCCACTGATCAAGTTTGACCATACCAAGGGTGTTTGGGGGGTGCCTACTCCACATTTGTGCGTCTTCATTCTAGTGGTGCAGAGACCCAGCATTTGCCCTCGGCTGCCTATATCGGTAGAGACAGGCTTCAATGTTTCTACCCGGGGCAGCCGAGGACCTGCCACAAGTGCGGGGATTTTAGGCATCTTAGTGGAGATTGCACAGTTGTTAAGTGTGCTTTATGCAATCAGACAGGCCATGTTTCAAAGGAATGTGTAAAGGTCAAGTGCAACCTTTGTGGCACTGAAGGGCACCCCTACAGCAGATGCCCAAATGCATCACACAATGTTAATGTGACGGTAGATAAGACTGTAAATGATATTGGTGATAAAAGCATGTTGGAGGCAATTATGCACCAGGAAATGTTACAGCAATTGGAGGAGAGGGCTAGTAAGTCACAGAAACAGGTGGAAGGTGGAAGCAAAATGCAGCCAGAGTCTAGTGAAGTGCCCTTTCAGACTGTGAAGAATGGAGGAAAGAAGAAGGCAAAGACAAAGAACATAGATGTTATTTGTGCAAATAAATTCAATGTCTTGGCTTCTTCTGAGGATGAGGGGGAGGGTGAAGGTGAGATTGTGATGGTAGGTGGCAAGGAGCTTATCTTTGTCCCAAGTAAATGCAGACCTAAAAATGTGAAGAAGAGCTCCAGCTTACTAGTGAGTGATGTGGCTGTGCGGGTGGAGTCTAAGGATAAGAGGGGGAGGAATGGTAGAAATACTAAGAAGGCTAAGCGAGAGTCCACTCAAAATGATCTAGAGTGGGATCCAGCTGGGACGGAGCTTAGTCAGGCATTGGAATCCTTGTTGGATGAGCAAGCTAAAGGTAGACAGGGTGAAGAAGGGAACGAGAGCCAGATGGTGGTGGAGGAAACTCCTAGTCAAGAACTTGGATGCCAGGGATTTTCTTCACTGGACCCCCTTAAGGGGATTGATGGTGGGGATGACCCAGGTGTAGACCCAAAGCCTCCTGATCCGGATCCTCCCCCAGAAAAGATTGGGTGTGGGGTTGAAACTGATACCAAGGAGGTTCCTGGAACAGTGGGACCTAAGAGCCCACATGATGGGGTTGTGGCTTCTGATTCTGGTGGTGGGTGTGGGGTGGGAGAAAGTGCTGGGGAAGAGGTTGTTGTGGAGGATGATGATGTAATTCCCTTTGGTTTGTCTTGTAAGAGGGTAGGGTCCTCCGATGAGGACTGTGAGAAAGAAGTAAAGAGAAAGTAAATGGGTCCTACTTCTATAATCCAAGAACCATGGATCCCCAACCTATACGATGTGCCACCATTAATGTGGCTTCCGTGCTTTCCGAACAAGCTCGATTTATGGCCTTTGATTTTTTCGATGCGGTTGATGTCGATTTTTTATTTTTGCAAGAGACCAGGGTGGGCGATTTGGCCACACTCCATCGGGCCAAATCTCAGTGGAGGAGGGGGCCTTCTTTCTGGTCTCTTGCGGCTGAGCTGTATGGTGAGTTGGCAGTTCTTTTTACTGGTATGGTAACTGTGCACAGGATTATAGAGTTGCAGGTAGGTAGGTGCATGGTTCTGGATGTCAACTTGAGAGGACATGACCTGAGGCTGATTAATATCTATGGGCCCCAGTCAAAGTGGGACAGGAAATGTCTTTTCAGGGAGATAAAGCCGTTTCTTTTTACAGCCCAGCAGATTGTTTTTGGAGGTGATTTTAACACCATCATTAGGCCTAAAGACAGAGGAGACACCAGAGCAACCCTGGGCTATGATTCCAACTTTTTAGTTAGTATGATTAGAGAGGCACGTCTGGTGGATGTGCATGTTCGCCATTTCCCAGACCTCACAGGTTACACCTTTCATAGTGGTAGTCGTAGATCTAGGATAGATAGGATTTTTGTTAAGGAGTCCTCGAAAACTTTGCCTCCAGAGACAAAGCCAGTAGAGTTCTCTGATCACGTTTTTCTCAGTGTTACTTTAAATGCCTCAGAAACCCCTCAGAAAGGGCGGGGCCTTTGGTGTTTGAACTCCGAGCTCCTAAAGGAGGAGAGGGTCAGACAGTCCTTTAGAGACTTTCTTCAATTACAAGAGACACTTCTGGACACTGGCTGGAGTAGGTCTGAGTGGTGGGAGGAGTGTAAAAAGAGGACCCAGAAATTTTTCCAAAGGCTGGTAGCCAGGAAAAGCTTGTCAAAAAGGTGCATCTACCAGAGCTTGAGAAGGAAACTTGATCTCTTGATTTCTGAGCGTGGAGATAGTGGGGAAATCTCTCGAGTGAAGGCTCAGATGAAGGAATACCAGTACAATCGTCTGTCTTCATTGATTCTGGAGAGGGATTACGGTAAATACCACTCACCGGATCCCTACCAGAGTTGCAGCAGATCAGTAGATTTGAGGGAGGTCCGGGGCCTGTATGATGAACAGGGTACTCTTCGTGAGGATAAGGAAGGTTTCTTGGGAGTCATTAGGTCCTACTACTCCAACCTCTTATCTGAGCAGCCACTTATCAGAGAGAGGATGGAGCATTTTCTGAGGGAAACACCTGGGCTTGAAGGGCTTGATCCCTCTTTTGACTCTTTGGGTAGTGATGTAACAGTGGAGGAAGTCAAGAATGCCATAGACAGTCTGTCTATGAAGAAGTCTCCAGGCCCATATGGATTACCATCTGAATTTTATAAAGTGTTTTCTGACATCTTGGCTCCTCATCTTGTAGAGGTATTTAATGAAAGCCTGGGTGAGGGGTTGCTCCCTCCCTCCATGAGATCTTCTGCTCTTATATTGTTGTCCAAAGGTAAGGACCCAGCCCGTATTGAGAATTGGCGCCCCATCGCTCTTCTCAATACGGACAGAAAGATTCTGGCAAAGGTACTCTTCAATCGGTTGATGGAAGTTTCCGGACTGTTGCTTTCCCCATCTCAGCATTGCACCGTGAAGGGCCGTAGCACCTTTAGTGCTGTCCTTGGCGTCCGGGAGGCCGTGGAACGATGTCGTGCTGAAAAGTGGGGGAAGTATTTCCTTGCATTGGATCAGTCCAAAGCTTTTGACCGTGTGAATCATCAGTATTTGTGGACTGTATTGGAAAGGTATGGTCTTCCTGTGCGGGTGGTAGATTGGCTGCGTGTTATTTATAATCAGGCCGAGAGCTTCCCACTGGTTAATGGCTTGGTAGGCCCTGCTGTCACTGTTGATTCGGGTGTCCGTCAGGGATGTCCTCTGAGCCCCCTTTTATATGTGTTTGCAATTGATCCTTTTGTGAGGAGGATTGAGAGTGGCACTGTAGAGGGGGTGCAGCTGGGCCCTGAGTCTCCATTGAGGGTGGTGGCCTATGCAGATGATGTCACTCTTGTCCTGTCATCTGTGGCAGAGGCACGTGACGTGGAACATCTTATCTGTGAGTACTCTGAAGCTTCGTGTTCCAGAGTCAACCAGGACAAGTGTGAAGCTTTCTGGATGGGAGAGGAAGGTGATGAATTTGCCCTTCCGGACAGCCTCCCCCGGGCCAGCCCAGAGATCAAAATTTTAGGTATACGATTTGGCCGTGGTGATTATGCCACTCAAAATTGGGAGAAAAGGCTTGAAGATGCTACCAAGAAGGTGCAGTCTTGGAGAAAGTGGCAGCTTTCTTACAGGCAGAGGATTGACTTGTGCAAAACTTACCTGATCCCTTTGTTTCGCTATGTCAGCTACGTGTGCTTTTTGCCAGAGTCCTTGTGGACCAGGATGAATTCTTTATTCTTCCTATTATTGTCGAGGGAACAGGGTGGCCTAAGTATGGTCAACCCTGTGGTGTTTTTTGCTTCTACCTTTATAAAACATAACCTTGGGAGTTTATTTTTAGATTCCCCCCCTCGATGGGTCGAGAGCTTTTGGGCATGGGTGTTTCCCTTCCTTAAGCTCTGGTTTGATGGTGGTCAAGTGAAAAATTTCTGGGTCCGGCATGGCTACCTCCCGATCTACGTCATCTTGTGCTTGAAGATGACAAGGCGTTGGGGGCTGGAAGAGGGTGAAGTTAAAAACTTCTCCAGAAGGGAGTTGGAGAGAAGAATTTGGCGAACTCACTTCTTTGTTCCGCTGTCGCTAAGGGACTGCCCGGGTAATGTTTGCTCAGATGGGTTATCTCAGATCAATTCTCAGAGGATCCCACTGAAGTTCAGGGACATTGCTATCTCTCCTTTCATGGGAAGCTTTACGTGAAAGGTAATCTCAAGTTTAAAAGTGCCGGTGATTGTGGCTGCCCGCGTGAGGAATGTCTAGGGGAGGAGGAGACGTTAGACCATTTTTTTCTTGAGTGTCCTTTCAATGTAAAAGTTTACAAGGGAGTTTCAAGAGCCTTACGCATCCCGTGCCTCTCGGGGCTTAGTTACCCTGAGTGCGCTTATGGGGCATTTAAAGGGTATAGGAGATTTGATTTGACCACTATTTTTATAGTTAGCTTAGCTGTTAGACATCACACGTGGAGAGCACGGTGTCAGGTATCCCTTAGACAGAAAGTTCTCCCCTGCGAAGTGGTGGTGGAAAGCATTCTACACGAGGTGAAGAGGTTGATGGATATGGATAAGGAGAGGATGGATGCTGTTGGGTGGTCCAGGCTTTGGCGCCACCTGAAGCCTCCTTGAGTGGGTGGCAGACATCTTCTCCTTCTCCATCTTTTGGCTATCTATTTTTCTCACTCCCTGTAGATTTTGGACTTGTTTTTTTGTTTAAAATGGTTTACATGCAGCTAAAAGCCCTTTACTTTCTCTCTACTTGAATTTAATGTAAGTGGTTTGTAGTGCTGTGGTTACATTTGTATATTGTGTATAGTTGTGTGTTGTCTAGTATAGGCTGTTGGGCTTAACAAATTGTTAAAGCATGGAAATTATATATGTAAGATTCTGTTGATTTATATTTATGACATGTTATTTTCAGCCATAATTGTGTTTTGGCTTGGTTTTATGCTTTATTTATTTATTTATTCTATGTTGCAAGTTTTCTAATAAAAGAATCGACAAGGAGAAAGTGGGAGACTGAGGCAGGGGTGACATAGATAGTGGGTGACTGAGTATGGGGTGACTGGGAGATAGTGGGTGACTGAGGCAGGGGTGACAGGTAGAGATGGTGACTAAGGCAGGGGTGACAGAGAGATAGTGGGTGACTGAGGCAGGGGTGACAGAGATAGTGGGTGACTGAGGACGGGGTGACTGGGAGATAGTGGGTGACTGAGGCAGGGGTGACAGGTAGAGTTGGTGACTAAGGCAGGGGTGACAGAGAGATAGTGGGTGACTGAGGCAGGGATGACTGGTAGAGTTGGTGACTGAGGCAGGGGTGACAAGTAGAGAGTAGATGACTAAGGCAGGGGCAACAGGGAGATAGTGGGTGACTGAGGCAGGGGTGACAAGTAGAGTTGGTGACTGAGGCAGGGGTGACAGGGAGATAGTGGGTGACTGAGGCATGAGTGACAGGGAGAAAGTAGGCAACTGAAGCAGGGGTGACAGGGAGATAGTGGGTGACTGAGGCAGGGGTGACAGGGAGATAGTGGGAGTCTAAGGCAGGGGTGACAAGTAGAGAGTAGATGACTAAGGCAGGGGTGACGTGTAGAGTTGGTGACTGAGGCAGGGGTGACAGGAAGATAGTGGTTGACTGTGGCAGGGTTGACAAGTAGAGAGAAGATGACAGAGGCAGGGGTGACAGGGAGATAGTGGGTGACTGAGGATGGTGGGACTGGGAGATAGTGGGTGACTGAGGAAGGGGTGACAAGTAGAGAGTAGATGACTAAGGCAGGGGTTACGTGTAGAGTTGGTGACTGAGGCAGGGGTGACAGAGAGATAGTGGGTGACTGTGGCAAGGGTGACAGGTAGAGTTGGTGACTGAGGCAGGTGTGACAAGTAGAGAGTAGATGACAGAGGCTTGGGCTAAAGTGAGATAGTGGGTGACTGAGGCAGGGGTGACAAGTAGAGAGTAGAGGACTAAGGCAGGGGTGACAGGTAGAGTTGGTTACTGAAGCAGGGGTGACAAGTAGATAGTAGAGGACTAAGGCAGGGGTGACAGGTAGAGTTGGTGATTGAGGCAGGGGTGACCGGGAGATGGTGGGTGACTGTGACAGGGTTGACAAGTAGAGAGAAGATGATGGAGGCAGGGGTGATAGGGAGATAATGGGTGACTGAGGATGGTGGGACTGGAAGATAGTGGGTAACTGAGGAAGGGGTGACAAGTACAGATTAGATGACTAAGGCAGGGGTTACGTGTAGAGTTGGTGACTGAGGCAGGGGTGACAGAGAGATAGTGGGTGACTGTGGCAGGGGTGACAGGTAGAGTTGGTGACTGAGGCAGGGTTGACAAGTAGAGAGTAGATGACAGAGGCTGGGGCTACAGTGAGATAGTGGGTGACTGAGGCTGGAGTGACAAGTAGAGAGTAGATGACTGAGGCAGGGGTGACAGGGACATAGTAGTTGACTGAGGACGGGGTACAGGGAGATAGTGGGTGACTGAGGCAGGGGTGACTGAGAGCTAGTGGGAGACTGAGGCAGGGGTGACAGGGAGACAGTGGGTAACTGAAGCAGGGGTGACAGGGAGATAGTGCGTGACTGAGGCAGGGGTGACAAGTAGAGAGTAGAAGACTGAGGCAGGGGTGACAGGAAGATAGTGGGTGACTGAGGGAGGGGTGAAAGGGAGATAGTGGGTGACTGAGGAAGGGGAGACAAGGAGATAGTGGGTGACTGAAGCAGGGGTGACAGGGAGAAAGTGGATGACTGAGGCAGGGGTGACAGAGATTGTGGGTGACTGAGGATGGGGTGACTGTGAGTTAGTGGTTGACTGAGGTAGGGTGACAGGTAGAGTTGGTGACTGAGGCAGGGGTGACAGAGAGATAGTGGGTGACTGAGGCATGGATGACAGGTAGAGTTGGTGACTGAGGCAGGGGTGACAAGTAGAGAGTAGATGACTAAGGCATGGGCAACAGGGAGATAGTGGGTGACTGAGGCAGGGGTGACAAGTAGAGAGTAGATGACTGAGGCTGGGGTGAAAGGGAGATAGTGGGTGACTGAGGCAGTGGTGAAAGGGAGATAGTGAGTGACTGAGGCAAGGGTTGACAATTAGAGAGTAGATGACTGAGGCAGAGGTGACAGGGAGACAGTGGGTAACTGAAGCAGGGGTGACAGGGAGATAGTGGGTGACTGAGGAAGGGGTGACAGGGAGATAGTGGTTGACTGTGGCAGAGTTGACAAGTAGAGAGAAGATGACAGAGGCAGTGGTGACATGGAGATAGTGGGTGACTGAGGATGGTGGGACTGGGAGATAGTGGGTGACTGTGGCAGGGGTGACAGGTAGAGTTGGTGACTGAGGCAGGTGTGACAAGTAGAGAGTAGATGACTGAGGCTCGGGCTAACGTGAGATAGTGTGTGACTAAGTCACGTGTGACAAGTAGAGAGTAGATGACTGAGGCAAGGGTGAAAGGGACATAGTGGGTGACTGAGGCAGGGGTGAAAAGGAGATAGTGGGTGACTGAGGCAGGGGAGGCAAGGAGATAGTGTGACTGAGGCAGGGGTGACAAGTAGAGAGTAGATGACTAACGTAAGGGTGACATGTAGAGTTGGTGACTGAGGCAGGGGTGACAGGGAGATAGTGGATGACTGAGGCAGGGGCTACAGGGAGATAGTGGGTGACTGTGGCAGGGTTGACAATTAGAGAGTAGATGACTGAGGCTGGAGTGACTGGTAGATAGTGGGTGACTGAGGCAGGGGTGACAGGGAGACAGTGGGTAACTGAGGCAAGGGTGACTGAGGCAGGGGTGACAGGGAGATAGTGGGTGACTGAGGCAGGGGTGACAAGTAGAGAGTAGATGACTAAGGCAGGGGTGACGTGTAGAGTTGGTGACTGAGGCAGGGTGACAGGGAGATAGTGGATGACTGTGGCAGAGGTGACAGGTAGAGTTGGTGACTAAGGCAGGGGTGACAAGTAGAGAGTAGATGACAGAGGCTGGGGCTACAGTGAGATAGTGGGTGACTGAGGCAGGGGTGACAAGTAGAGAGTAGAGGACTAAGGCAGGTGTGACCGGTAGATAGTGGGTGACTGAGGCAGGGGTTTCAAGGAGAAAGTGGGTGCCTGAGGCAGGGGTGACAGAGATAGTGGGTGACTGAGGACGGGGTGACTGGGAGATAGTGGGTGACTGAGGCAGGGGTGACAGGTAGAGTTGGTGACTAAGGCAGGGGTGACAGAGAGATAGTGGGTGACTGAGGCAGGGATGACTGGTAGAGTTGCTGACTGAGGCAGGGGTGACAAGTAGAGAGTAGATGACTAAGGCATGGGCAACAGGGAGATAGTGGGTGACTGAGGCAGGGGTGACAAGTAGAGAGTAGATGACTGAGGCTGGGGTGAAAGGGAGATAGTGGGTAACTGAGGCAGGGGTGAAAGGGAGATTGTGAGTGACTGAGGCAAGGGAAACAAGGAGATAGTGGGTGACTGTGGAAGGGTTGACAAGTAGAGAGTAGATGACAGAGGTTGAGACTACAGGGAGATAGTAGGTGACTGATGCAGGGGCGACAGGGAGATAGTGGGTGACTGAGGCAGGGTTGACAATTAGACAGTAGATGACTGAGGCAGGGGTGACAGGAAGACAGTGGGTAACTGAAGCAGGGGTGACAGGGAGATATTGGGTGACTGAGGAAGGGGTGACAGGGAGATAGTGGTTGACTGTGGCAGAGTTGACAAGTAGAGAGAAGATGACAGAGGCAGTGGTGACATGGAGATAGTGGGTGACTGAGGATGGTGGGACTGGGAGATAGTGGGTGACTGTGGCAGGGGTGACAGGTAGAGTTGGTGACTGAGGCACGTGTGACAAGTAGAGAGTAGATGACAGAGGCTGGGGCTAACGTGAGATAGTGTGTGACTAAGTCAGGTGTGACAAGTAAAGAGTAGATGACTGAGGCAGGGGTGAAAGGGACATAGTGGGTGACTGAGGCAAGGGTGAAAGGGAGATAGTGGGTGACTGAGGCAGGGGAGGCAAGGAGATAGTGTGACTGAGGCAGGGGTGACAAGTAGAGAGTAGATGACTAACGTAAGGGTGACATGTAGAGTTGGTGACTGAGGCAGGGGTGACAGGGAGATAGTGGGTGACTGAGGAAGGGGTGACAAGGAGATAGTGGGTGACTGAGGCAGGGGAGACAAGGAGAAAGTGGGTGACTGAGGCAGGGGTGACAGAGATAGTGGGTGACTGAGGACGGGGTGACTGGGAGATAGTGGGTGACTGAGGCAGGGGTGACAGGTAGAGTTGGTGACTAAGGCAGGGGTGACAGAGAGATAGTGGGTGACTGAGGCAGGGATGACTGGTAGAGTTGGTGACTGAGGCAGGGGTGACAAGTAGAGAGTAGATGACTAAGGCAGGGGCAACAGGGAGATAGTGGGTGACTGAGGCAGGGGTGACAAATAGAGTTGGTGATTGAGGAAGGGGTGACAGAGAGATAGTGGGTGACTGAGGCAGGGATGACAGGTAAAGTTGGTGACTGAGGCAGGGGTGACAAGTAGAGAGTAGATGAATAAGGCAGGGGCAACAGGGAGATAGTGGGTGACTGAGGCAGGGGTGACAAGTAGAGAGTAGATGACTGAGGCTGGAGTGAAAGGGAGATAGTGGGTGAATGAGGCAGGGGTGAAAGTTAGATAGTGAGTGACTGAGGCAAGGGAAACAAGGAGATAGTGGGTGACTGTGGAAGGGTTGACAAGTAGAGAGTAGATGACAGAGGTTGAGACTACAGGGAGATAGTAGGTGACTGAGGCAGGGGCGACAGGGAGATAGTGGGTGACTGAGGCAGGGTTGACAATTAGAGAGTAGATGACTGAGGCAGGGATGACAGGGAGACAGTGGGTAACTGAAGCAGGGGTGACAGGGAGATATTGGGTGACTGAGGAAGGGGTGACAGGGGGATAGTGGTTGACTGTGGCAGAGTTGACAAGTAGAGAGAAGATGACAGAGGCAGTGGTGACATGGAGATAGTGGGTGACTGAGGATGGTGGGACTGGGAGATAGTGGGTGACTGTGGAAGGGGTGACAGGTAGAGTTGGTGACTGAGGCAGGTGTGACAAGTAGAGAGTAGATGACAGAGGCTGGGGCTAACGTGAGATAGTGTGTGACTAAGTCAGGTGTGACAAGTAAAGAGTAGATGACTGAGGCAGGGGTGAAAGGGACATAGTGGGTGACTGAGGCAGGGGTGAAAGGGAGATAGTGGGTGACTGAGGCAGGGGAGGCAAGGAGATAGTGTGACTGAGGCAGGGGTGACAAGTAGAGAGTAGATGACTTACGTAAGGGTGACATGTAGAGTTGGTGACTGAGGCAGGGGTGACAGGGAGATAGTGGGTGACTGAGGAAGGGGTGACAAGGAGATAGTGGGTGACTGAGGCAGGGGAGACAAGGAGAAAGTGGGTGACTGAGGCAGGGGTGACAGAGATAGTGGGTGACTGAGGACGGGGTGACTGGGAGATAGTGGGTGACTGAGGCAGGGTGACAGGTAGAGTTGGTGACTAAGGCAGGGGTGACAGAGAGATAGTGGGTGACTTAGGCAGGGATGACTGGTAGAGTTGGTGACTGAGGCAGGGGTGACAAGTAGAGAGTAGATGACTAAGGCAGGGGCAACAGGGAGATAGTGGGTGACTGAGGCAGGGGTGACAAGTAGAGTTGGTGACTGAGGCAGGGGTGACAGAGAGATAGTGGGTGACTGAGGCAGGGATGACAGGTAAAGTTGGTGACTGAGGCAGGGGTGACAAGTAGAGAGTAGATGAATAAGGCAGGGGCAACAGGGAGATAGTGGGTGACTGAGGCAGAGGTGACAAGTAGAGAGTAGATGACTGAGGCTGGAGTGAAAGGGAGATAGTGGGTGACTGAGGCAAGGGAAACAAGGAGATAGTGGGTGACTGTGGAAGGGGTGACAAGTAGAGAGTAGGTGACAGAGGTTGGGACTACAGGGAGATAGTGGGTGACTGATGCAGGGGCGACAGGGAGATAGTGGGTGACTGTGGCAGGGTTAACAATTAGAGAGTAGATGACTGAGGCAGGGGTGACAGGGAGATAGTGGGTGACTGAGGCATGAGTGACAGGGAGAAAGTGGGCAACTGAAGCAGGGGTGACAGGGAGATAGTGTGTGACTGAGGAAGGGGTGACAGGGAGATAATGGGAGTCTAAGGCAGGGGTGACAAGTAGAGAGTAGATGACCAAGGCAGGGGTGACGTGTAGAGTTGGTGACTGAGGCAGGGGTGACAGGAAGATAGTGGTTGACTGTGGCAGGGTTGACAAGTTGAGAGAAGATGACAGAGGCAGGGGTGACAGGGAGATAGTGGGTGACTGAGGATGGTGGGACTGGGAGATAGTGGGAGACTGAGGAAGGGGTGACAAGTAGAGAGTAGATGACTAAGGCAGGGGTTATGTGTAGAGTTGGTGACTGAAGCAGGGGTGACAGAGAGATAGTGGGTGACTGTGGCAAGGGTGACAGGTAGAGTTGGTGACTGAGGCAGGTGTGACAAGTAGAGAGTAGATGACAGAGGCTTGGGCTAAAGTGAGATAGTGGGTGACTGAGGCAGGGGTGACAAGTAGTGAGTAGAGGACTAAGGCAGGGGTGACAGGAAAAGTTGGTTACTGAAGCAGGGGTGACAAGTAGAGAGTAGAGGACTAAGGCAGGGGTGACAGCTAGAGTTGGTGATTGAGGCAGGGGTGACCGGGAGATAGTGGGTGACTGTGACAGGGTTGACAAGTAGAGAGAAGATGATGGAGGCAGGGGTGATAGGGAGATAATGGGTGACTGAGGATGGTGGGACTGGGAGATAGTGGGTAACTGAGGAAGGGGTGACAAGTACAGATTAGATGACTAAAGCAGGGGTTACGTGTAGAGTTGGTGACTGAGGCAGGGGTGACAGAGAGATAGTGGGTGACTGTGGCAGGGGTGACAGGTAGAGTTGGTGACTGAGGCAGGGTTGACAAGTAGAGAGTAGATGACAGAGGCTGGGGCTACAGTGAGATAGTGGGTGACTGAGGCTGGAGTGACAAGTAGAGAGTAGATGACTGAGGCAGGGGTGACAGGGACATAGTAGTTGACTGAGGACGGGGTACTGGGAGATAGTGGGTGACTGAGGCAGGGGTGACTGAGAGCTAGTGGGAGACTGAGGCAGGGGTGACAGGGAGACAGTGGGTAACTGAAGCAGGGGTGACAGGGAGATAGTGTGTGACTAAGGCAGGGGTGACAAGTAGAGAGTAGAAGACTGAGGCAGGGGTGACAGGGAGATAGTGGGTGACTGAGGGAGGGGAGAAAGGGAGATAGTGGGTGACTGAGGCAGGGGAGACAAGGAGATAGTGGGTGACTGAAGCAGGGGTGACAGGGAGAAAGTGGATGACTGAGGCAGGGGTGACAGAGATTGTGGGTGACTGAGGACGGGGTGACTGTGAGATAGTGGGTGACTGAGGTAGGGTGACAGGTAGAGTTGGTGACTGAGGCAGGGGTGACAGAAAGATAGTGGGTGACTGAGGCATGGATGACAGGTAGAGTTGGTGACTGAGGCAGGGGTGACAAGTAGAGAGTAGATGACTAAGGCATGGGCAACAGGGAGATAGTGGGTGACTGAGGCAGAGGTGACAAGTAGAGAGTAGATGACTGAGGCTGGGGTGAAAGGGAGATAGTGGGTGACTGAGGCAGGGGTGAAAGGGAGATAGTGAGTGACTGAGGCAAGGGAAACAAGTAGATAGTGGGTGACTGTGGAAGGGTTGACAAGTAGAGAGTAGATGACAGAGGTTGAGACTACAGGGAGATAGTGGTTGACTGAGGCAGGGGTGACGGAGATAGTGGATGACTGAAGCAGGGGCTACAGGGAGATAGTGGGTGACTGTGGCAGGGTTGACAATTAGAGAGTAGATGACTGAGGCTGGAGTGACTGGTAGATAGTGGGTGACTGAGGCAGGGGTGACAGGGAGACAGTGGGTAACTGAGGCAAGGGTGACAGGGAGATAGTGGGTGACTGAGGCAGGGGTGACAGGGAGATAGTGGGTGACTGAGGCAGGGGTGACAAGTAGAGAGTAGATGACTAAGGCAGGGGTGACGTGTAGAGTTGGTGACTGAGGCAGGGTGACAGGGAGATAGTGGATGACTGTGGCAGAGGTGACAGGTAGAGTTGGTGACTAAGGCAGGGGTGACAAGTAGAGAGTAGATGACAGAGGCTGGGGCTACAGTGAGATAGTGGGTGACTGAGGCAGGGGTGACAAGTAGAGAGTAGAGGACTAAGGCAGGGGTGACCGGTAGATAGTGGGTGACTGAGGCAGGGGAGACAAGGAGAAAGTGGGTGACTGAGGCAGGGGTGACAGAGATAGTGGGTGACTGAGGACGGGGTGACTGGGAGATAGTGGGTGACTGAGGCAGGGGTGACAGGTAGAGTTGGTGACTAAGGCAGGGGTGACAGAGAGATAGTGGGTGACTGAGGCAGGGATGACTGGTAGAGTTGGTGACTGAGGCAGGGGTGACAAGTAGAGAGTAGATGACTAAGGCAGGGGCAACAGGGAGATAGTGGGTGACTGAGGCAGGGGTGACAAGTAGAGTTGGTGACTGAGGCAGGGGTGACAGAGAGATAGTGGGTGACTGAGGCAGGGATGACTGGTAGAGTTGGTGACTGAGGCTTGGGTGACAAGTAGAGAGTAGATGACTGAGGCTGGGGTGATAGGGAGATAGTGGGTGACTGAGGCAGGGGTGAAAGGGAGATAGTGAGTGACTGAGGCAAGGGAAACAAGGAGATAGTGGGTGACTGTGGAAGGGTTGACAAGTAGAGAGTAGATGACAGAGGTTGAGACTACAGGGAGATAGTAGGTGACTGAGGCAGGGGCGACAGGGAGATAGTGGGTGACTGAGGCAGGGTTGACAATTAGAGAGTAGATGACTGAAGCAGGGATGACAGGGAGACAGTGGGTAACTGAAGCAGGGGTGACAGGGAGATATTGGGTGACTGAGGAAGGGGTGACAGGGAGATAGTGGTTGACTGTGGCAGAGTTGACAAGTAGAGAGAAGATGACAGAGGCAGTGGTGACATGGAGATAGTGGGTGACTGAGGATGGTGGGACTGGGAGATAGTGGGTGACTGTGGAAGGGGTGACAGGTAGAGTTGGTGACTGAGGCAGGTGTGACAAGTAGAGAGTAGATGACAGAGGCTGGGGCTAACGTGAGATAGTGTGTGACTAAGTCAGGTGTGACAAGTAAAGAGTAGATGACTGAGGCAGGGGTGAAAGGGACATAGTGGGTGACTGATGCAGGGGTGAAAGGGAGATAGTGGGTGACTGAGGCAGGGGAGGCAAGGAGATAGTGTGACTGAGGCAGGGGTGACAAGTAGAGAGTAGATGACTTACGTAAGGGTGACATGTAGAGTTGGTGACTGAGGCAGGGGTGACAGGGAGATAGTGGGTGACTGAGGCAGGGGAGACAAGGAGAAAGTGGGTGACTGAGGCAGGGGTGACAGAGATAGTGGGTGACTGAGGACGGGGTGACTGGGAGATAGTGGGTGACTGAGGCAGGGTGACAGGCAGAGTTGGTGACTAAGGCAGGGGTGACAGAGAGATAGTGGGTGACTTAGGCAGGGATGACTGGTAGAGTTGGTGACTGAGGCAGGGGTGACAAGTAGAGAGTAGATGACTAAGGCAGGGGCAACAGGGAGATAGTGGGTGACTGAGGCAGGGGTGACAAGTAGAGTTGGTGACTGAGGCAGGGGTGACAGAGATATAGTGGGTGACTGAGGCAGGGATGACAGGTAAAGTTGGTGACTGAGGCAGGGGTGACAAGTAGAGAGTAGATGAATAAGGCAGCGGCAACAGGGAGATAGTGGGTGACTGAGGCAGGGGTGACAAGTAGAGAGTAGATGACTGAAGCAGGGATGACAGGGAGACAGTGGGTAACTGAAGCAGGGGTGACAGGGAGATATTGGGTGACTGAGGAAGGGGTGACAGGGAGATAGTGGTTGACTGTGGCAGAGTTGACAAGTAGAGAGAAGATGACAGAGGCAGTGGTGACATGGAGATAGTGGGTGACTGAGGATGGTGGGACTGGGAGATAGTGGGTGACTGTGGAAGGGGTGACAGGTAGAGTTGGTGACTGAGGCAGGGGTGACAAGTAGAGAGTAGATGACTAAGGCAGGGGCAACAGAGAGATAGTGGGGGACTGAGGCAGGGGTGACAAGTAGAGTTGGTGACTGAGGCAGGGGTGACAGAGAGATAGTGGGTGACTGAGGCAGGGATGACAGGTAAAGTTGGTGACTGAGGCAGGGGTGACAAGTAGAGAGTAGATGAATAAGGCAGGGGCAACAGGGAGATAGTGGGTGACTGAGGCAGAGGTGACAAGTAGAGAGTAGATGACTGAGGCTGGAGTAAAAGGGAGATAGTGGGTGAATGAGCAGGGGTGAAAGGGAGATAGTGGGTGACTGAGGCAAGGGAAACAAGGAGATAGTGGGTGACTGTGGAAGGGGTGACAAGTAGAGAGTAGGTGACAGAGGTTGGGACTACAGGGAGATAGTGGGTGACTGATGCAGGGGCGACAGGGAGATAGTGGGTGACTGTGGCAGGGTTAACAATTAGAGAGTAGATGACTGAGGCAGGGGTGAGAGGGAGATAGTGGGTGACTGAGGCATGAGTGACAGGGAGAAAGTGGGCAACTGAAGCAGGGGAGACAGGGAGATAGTGGGTGACTGAGGAAGGGGTGACAGGGAGATAGTGGGAGTCTAAGGCAGGGGTGACAAGTAGAG
Source organism: Pseudophryne corroboree (assembly GCF_028390025.1). Taxonomy (NCBI): domain Eukaryota; kingdom Metazoa; phylum Chordata; class Amphibia; order Anura; family Myobatrachidae; genus Pseudophryne; species Pseudophryne corroboree. The sequence continues at coordinate 129,649,779 of NC_086446.1, forward strand.
AGTAGATGACTAAGGCAGGGGTGACGTGTAGAGTTGGTGACTGAGGCAGGGGTGACAGGAAGATAGTGGTTGACTGTGGCAGGGTTGACAAGTAGAGAGAAGATGACAGAGGTAGGGGTGACAGGGAGATAGTGGGTGACTGAGGATGGTGGGACTGGGAGATAGTGGGTGACTGAGGAAGGGGTGACAAGTAGAGAGTAGATGACTAAGGCAGGGGTTATGTGTAGAGTTGGTGACTGAAGCAGGGGTGACAGAGAGATAGTGGTGACTGTGGCAAGGGTGACAGGTAGAGTTGGTGACTGAGGCAGGTGTGATAAGTAGAGAGTAGATGACAGAGGCTTGGGCTAAAGTGAGATAGTGGGTGACTGAGGCAGGGGTGACAAGTAGAGAGTAGAGGACTAAGGCAGGGGTGACAGGAAAAGTTGGTTACTGAAGCAGGGGTGACAAGTAGAGAGTAGAGGACTAAGGCAGGGGTGACAGCTAGAGTTGGTGATTGAGGCAGGGGTGACCAGGAGATAGTGGGTGACTGTGACAGGGTAGACAAGTAGAGAGAAGATGATGGAGGCAGGGGTGATAGGGAGATAATGGGTGACTGAGGATGGTGGGACTGGGAGATAGTGGGTAACTGAGGAAGGGGTGACAAGTACAGATTAGATGACTAAGGCAGGCGTTACGTGTAGAGTTGGTGACTGAGGCAGGGGTGACAGAGAGATAGTGGGTGACTGTGGCAGGGGTGACAGGTAGAGTTGGTGACTGAGGCAGGGTTGACAAGTAGAGAGTAGATGACTGAGGCAGGGGTGACAGGGACATAGTAGTTGACTGAGGACGGGGTACTGGGAGATAGTGGGTGACTGAGGCAGGGGTGACTGAGAGCTAGTGGGAGACTGAGGCAGGGGTGACAGGGAGACAGTGGGTAACTGAAGCAGGGGTGACAGGGAGATAGTGTGTGACTAAGGCAGGGGTGACAAGTAGAGAGTAGAAGACTGAGGCAGGGGTGACAGGGAGATAGTGGGTGACTGAGGAAGGGGAGAAAGGGAGATAGTGGGTGACTGAGGCAGGGGAGACAAGGAGATAGTGGGTGACTGAAGCAGGGGTGACAGGGAGAAAGTGGAAGACTGAGGCAGGGGTGACAGAGATTGTGGGTGACTGAGGACGGGGTGACTGTGAGATAGTGGGTGACTGAGGTAGGGTGACAGGTAGAGTTGGTGACTGAGGCAGGGGTGACAGAAAGATAGTGGGTGACTGAGGCATGGATGACAGGTAGAGTTGGTGACTGAGGCAGGGGTGACAAGTAGAGAGTAGATGACTAAGGCATGGGCATCAGGGAGATAGTGGGTGACTGAGGCAGAGGTGACAAGTAGAGAGTAGATGACTGAGGCTGGGGTGAAAGGGAGATAGTGGGTGACTGAGGCAGGGGTGAAAGGGAGATAGTGAGTGACTGAGGCAAGGGAAACAAGTAGATAGTGGGTGACTGTGGAAGGGTTGACAAGTAGAGAGTAGATGACAGAGGTTGAGACTACAGGGAGATAGTGGTTGACTGAGGCAGGGGTGACAGGGAGATAGTGGATGACTGAGGCAGGGGCTACAGGGAGATAGTGGGTGACTGTAGCAGGGTTGACAATTAGAGAGTAGATGACTGAGGCTGGAGTGACTGGTAGATAGTGGGTGACTGAAGCAGGGGTGACAGGGAGACAGTGGGTAACTGAGGCAAGGGTGACAGGGAGATAGTGGGTGACTGAGGCAGGGGTGACAGGGAGATAGTGGGTGACTGAGGCAGGGGTGACAAGTAGAGAGTAGATGACTAAGGCAGGGGTGACGTGTAGAGTTGGTGACTGAGGCAGGGTGACAGGGAGATAGTGGATGACTGTGGCAGAGGTGACAGGTAGAGTTGGTGACTGAGGCAGGGGTGACAAGTAGAGAGTAGATGACAGAGGCTGGGGCTACAGTGAGATAGTGGGTGACTGAGGCAGGGGTGACAAGTAGAGAGTAGAGGACTAAGGCAGGGGTGACCGGTAGATAGTGGGTGACTGAGGCAGGGGAGACAAGGAGAAAGTGGGTGACTGAGGCAGGGGTGACAGAGATAGTGGGTGACTGAGGACGGGGTGACTGGGAGATAGTGGGTGACTGAGGCAGGGGTGACAGGTAGAGTTGGTGACTAAGGCAGGGGTGACAGAGAGATAGTGGGTGACTGAGGCAGGGATGACTGGTAGAGTTGGTGACTGAGGCAGGGGTGACAAGTAGAGAGTAGATGATTAAGGCAGGGGCAACAGGGAGATAGTGGGTGACTTAGGCAGGGCTGACAAGTAGAGTTGGTGACTGAGGCAGGGGTGACAGAGAGATAGTGGGTGACTGAGGCATGGATGACAGGTAGAGTTGGTGACTGAGGCAGGGGTGACAAGTAGAGAGTAGATGACTGAGGCTGGGGTGAAAGGGAGATAGTGGGTGACTGAGGCAGGGGTGAAAGGGAGATAGTGAGTGACTGAGGCAAGGGAAACAAGGAGATAGTGGGTGACTGTGGAAGGGTTGACAAGTAGAGAGTAGATGACAGAGGTTGAGACTACAGGGAGATAGTAGGTGACTGAGGCAGGGGCGACAGGGAGATAGTGGGTGACTGAGGCAGGGTTGACAATTAGAGAGTAGATGACTGAGGCAGGGATGACAGGGAGACAGTGGGTAACTGAAGCAGGGGTGACAGGGAGATATTGGGTGACTGAGGAAGGGGTGACAGGGAGATAGTGGTTGACTGTGGCAGAGTTGACAAGTAGAGAGAAGATGACAGAGGCAGTGGTGACATGGAGATAGTGGGTGACTGAGGATGGTGGGACTGGGAGATAGTGGGTGACTGTGGAAGGGGTGACAGGTAGAGTTGGTGACTGAGGCAGGTGTGACAAGTAGAGAGTAGATGACAGAGGCTGGGGCTAACGTGAGATAGTGCGTGACTAAGTCAGGTGTGACAAGTAAAGAGTAGATGACTGAGGCAGGGGTGAAAGGGACATAGTGGGTGACTGAGGCAGGGGTGAAAGGGAGATAGTGGGTGACTGAGGCAGGGGAGGCAAGGAGATAGTGTGACTGAGGCAGGGGTGACAAGTAGAGAGTAGATGACTTACGTAAGGGTGACATGTAGAGTTGGTGACTGAGGCAGGGGTGACAGGGAGATAGTGGGTGACTGAGGAAGGGGTGACAAGGAGATAGTGGGTGACTGAGGCAGGGGAGACAAGGAGAAAGTGGGTGACTGAGGCAGGGGTGACAGAGATAGTGGGTGACTGAGGACGGGGTGACTGGGAGATAGTGGGTGACTGAGGCAGGGTGACAGGTAGAGTTGGTGACTAAGGCAGGGGTGACAGAGAGATAGTGGGTGACTTAGGCAGGGTTGACTGGTAGAGTTGGTGACTGAGGCAGGGGTGACAAGTAGAGAGTAGATGACTAAGGCAGGGGCAACAGAGAGATAGTGGGGGACTGAGGCAGGGGTGACAAGTAGAGTTGGTGACTGAGGCAGGGGTGACAGAGAGATAGTGGGTGACTGAGGCAGGGATGACAGGTAAAGTTGGTGACTGAGGCAGGGGTGACAAGTAGAGAGTAGATGAATAAGGCAGGGGCAACAGGGAGATAGTGGGTGACTGAGGCAGAGGTGACAAGTAGAGAGTAGATGACTGAGGCTGGAGTAAAAGGGAGATAGTGGGTGAATGAGCAGAGGTGAAAGGGAGATAGTGGGTGACTGAGGCAAGGGAAACAAGGAGATAGTGGGTGACTGTGGAAGGGGTGACAAGTAAAGAGTAGGTGACAGAGGTTGGGACTACAGGGAGATAGTGGGTGACTGATGCAGGGGCGACAGGGAGATAGTGGGTGACTGTGGCAGGGTTAACAATTAGAGAGTAGATGACTGAGGCAGGGGTGACAGGGAGATAGTAGGTGACTGAGGAAGGGGTGACAGGGAGATAGTGGGAGTCTAAGGTAGGGGTGACAAGTAGAGAGTAGATGACTAAGGCAGGGGTGACGTGTAGAGTTGGTGACTGAGTCAGGGGTGACAGGAAGATAGTGGTTGACTGTGGCAGGGTTGACAAGTAGAGAGAAGATGACAGAGGTAGTGGTGACAGGGAGATAGTGGGTGACTGAGGATGGTGGGACTGGGAGATAGTGGGTGACTGAGGAAGGGGTGACAAGTAGAGAGTAGATGACTAAGGCAGGGGTTATGTGTAGAGTTGGTGACTGAAGCAGGGGTGACAGAGAGATAGTGGATGACTGTGGCAAGGGTGACAGGTAGAGTTGGTGACTGAGGCAGGTGTGACAAGTAGAGAGTAGATGACAGAGGCTTGGGCTAAAGTGAGATAGTGGGTGACTGAGGCAGGGGTGACAAGTAGAGAGTAGAGGACTAAGGCAGGGGTGACAGGAAGAGTTGGTTACTGAAGCAGGGGTGACAAGTAGAGAGTAGAGGACTAAGGCAGGGGTGACAGGTAGAGTTGGTGATTGAGGCAGGGGTGACCGGGAGATAGTGGGTGACTGTGACAGGGTTGACAAGTAGAGAGAAGATGATGGAGTCAGGGGTGATAGGGAGATAATGGGTGACTGAGGATGGTGGGACTGGGAGATAGTGGGTAACTGAGGAAGGGGTGACAAGTACAGATTAGATGACTAAGGCAGGGGTTACGTGTAGAGTTGGTGACTGAGGCAGGGTTGACAAGTAGAGAGTAGATGACAGAGGCTGGGGCTACAGTGAGAAAGTGGGTGACTGAGGCTGGAGTGACAAGTAGAGAGTAGATGACTGAGGCAGGGGTGACAGGGACATAGTAGTTGACTGAGGATGGGGTACTGGGAGATAGTGGGTGACTGAGGCAGGGGTGACTGAGAGCTAGTGGGAGACTGAAGCAGGGGTGACAGGGATACAGTGGGTAACTGAAGCAGGGGTGACAGGCAGATAGTGTGTGACTGAGGCAGGGGTGACAAGTAGAGAGTATAAGACTGAGGCAGGGGTGACAGGGAGATAGTGGGTGACTGAGGGAGGGGGTGAAAGGGGAATAGTGGGTGACTGAGGCAGGGGAGACAAGGAGATAGTGGGTGACTGAAGCAGGAGTGACAGGGAGAAAGTGAATGACTGAGGCAGGGGTGACAGAGATTGTGGGTGACTGAGGACGGGGTGACTGTGAGATCGTGGGTGACTGAGGTAGGGTGACAGGTAGAGTTGGTGACTGAGGCAGGGGTGACTGAGAGATAGTGGGTGACTGAGGCATGGATGACAGGTAGAGTTGGTGACTGAGGCAGGGGTGACAAGTAGAGAGTAGATGACTAAGGCATGGGCAACAGGGAGATAGTGGGTGACTGAGGCAGGGGTGACAAGTAGAGAGTAGATGACTGAGGCTGGAGTGAAAGGGAGATAGTGGGTGAATGAGGCAGGGGTGAAAGTTAGATAGTGAGTGACTGAGGCAAGGGAAACAAGGAGATAGTGGGTGACTGTGGAAGGGTTGACAAGTAGAGAGTAGATGACAGAGGTTGAGACTACAGGGAGATAGTAGGTGACTGAGGCAGGGGCGACAGGGAGATAGTGGGTGACTGAGGCAGGGTTGACAATTAGAGAGTAGATGACTGAGGCAGGGATGACAGGGAGACAGTGGGTAACTGAAGCAGGGGTGACAGGGAGATATTGGGTGACTGAGGAAGGGGTGACAGGGGGATAGTGGTTGACTGTGGCAGAGTTGACAAGTAGAGAGAAGATGACAGAGGCAGTGGTGACATGGAGATAGTGGGTGACTGAGGATGGTGGGACTGGGAGATAGTGGGTGACTGTGGAAGGGGTGACAGGTAGAGTTGGTGACTGAGGCAGGTGTGACAAGTAGAGAGTAGATGACAGAGGCTGGGGCTAACGTGAGATAGTGTGTGACTAATCAGGTGTGACAAGTAAAGAGTAGATGACTGAGGCAGGGGTGAAAGGGACATAGTGGGTGACTGAGGCAGGGGTGAAAGGGAGATAGTGGGTGACTGAGGCAGGGGAGGCAAGGAGATAGTGTGACTGAGGCAGGGGTGACAAGTAGAGAGTAGATGACTTACGTAAGGGTGACATGTAGAGTTGGTGACTGAGGCAGGGGTGACAGGGAGATAGTGGGTGACTGAGGAAGGGGTGACAAGGAGATAGTGGGTGACTGAGGCAGGGGAGACAAGGAGAAAGTGGGTGACTGAGGCAGGGGTGACAGAGATAGTGGGTGACTGAGGACGGGGTGACTGGGAGATAGTGGGTGACTGAGGCAGGGTGACAGGTAGAGTTGGTGACTAAGGCAGGGGTGACAGAGAGATAGTGGGTGACTTAGGCAGGGATGACTGGTAGAGTTGGTGACTGAGGCAGGGGTGACAAGTAGAGAGTAGATGACTAAGGCAGGGGCAACAGGGAGATAGTGGGTGACTGAGGCAGGGGTGACAAGTAGAGTTGGTGACTGAGGCAGGGGTGACAGAGAGATAGTGGGTGACTGAGGCAGGGATGACAGGTAAAGTTGGTGACTGAGGCAGGGGTGACAAGTAGAGAGAAGATGAATAAGGCAGGGGCAACAGGGAGATAGTGGGTGACTGAGGCAGAGGTGACAAGTAGAGAGTAGATGACTGAGGCTGGAGTGAAAGGGAGATAGTGGGTGACTGAGGCAAGGGAAACAAGGAGATAGTGGGTGACTGTGGAAGGGGTGACAAGTAGAGAGTAGGTGACAGAGGTTGGGACTACAGGGAGATAGTGGGTGACTGATGCAGGGGCGACAGGGAGATAGTGGGTGACTGTGGCAGGGTTAACAATTAGAGAGTAGATGACTGAGGCAGGGGTGACAGGGAGATAGTGGGTGACTGAGGCATGAGTGACAGGGAGAAAGTGGGCAACTGAAGCAGGGGTGACAGGGAGATAGTGTGTGACTGAGGAAGGGGTGACAGGGAGATAGTGGGAGTCTAAGGCAGGGGTGACAAGTAGAGAGTAGATGACCAAGGCAGGGGTGACGTGTAGAGTTGGTGACTGAGGCAGGGGTGACAGGAAGATAGTGGTTGACTGTGGCAGGGTTGACAAGTTGAGAGAAGATGACAGAGGCAGGGGTGACAGGGAGATAGTGGGTGACTGAGGATGGTGGGACTGGGAGATAGTGGGAGACTGAGGAAGGGGTGACAAGTAGAGAGTAGATGACTAAGGCAGGGGTTATGTGTAGAGTTGGTGACTGAAGCAGGGGTGACAGAGAGATAGTGGGTGACTGTGGCAAGGGTGACAGGTAGAGTTGGTGACTGAGGCAGGTGTGACAAGTAGAGAGTAGATGACAGAGGCTTGGGCTAAAGTGAGATAGTGGGTGACTGAGGCAGGGGTGACAAGTAGTGAGTAGAGGACTAAGGCAGGGGTGACAGGAAAAGTTGGTTACTGAAGCAGGGGTGACAAGTAGAGAGTAGAGGACTAAGGCAGGGGTGACAGCTAGAGTTGGTGATTGAGGCAGGGGTGACCGGGAGATAGTGGGTGACTGTGACAGGGTTGACAAGTAGAGAGAAGATGATGGAGGCAGGGGTGATAGGGAGATAATGGGTGACTGAGGATGGTGGGACTGGGAGATAGTGGGTAACTGAGGAAGGGGTGACAAGTACAGATTAGATGACTAAAGCAGGGGTTACGTGTAGAGTTGGTGACTGAGGCAGGGGTGACAGAGAGATAGTGGGTGACTCTGGCAGAGGTGATAGGTAGAGTTGGTGACTGAGGCAGGGTTGACAAGTAGAGAGTAGATGACAGAGGCTGGGGCTACAGTGAGATAGTGGGTGACTGAGGCTGGAGTGACAAGTAGAGAGTAGATGACTGAGGCAGGGGTGACAGGGACATAGTAGTTTACTGAGGACGGGGTACTGGGAGATAGTGGGTGACTGAGGCAGGGGTGACTGAGAGCTAGTGGGAGACTGAGGCAGGGGTGACAGGGAGACAGTGGGTAACTGAAGCAGGGGTGACAGGGAGATAGTGTGTGACTAAGGCAGGGGTGACAAGTAGAGAGTAGAAGACTGAGGCAGGGGTGACAGGGAGATAGTGGGTGACTGAGGGAGGGGAGAAAGGGAGATAGTGGGTGACTGAGGCAGGGGAGACAAGGAGATAGTGGGTGACTGAAGCAGGGGTGACAGGGAGAAAGTGGATGACTGAGGCAGGGGTGACAGAGATAGTGGGTGACTGAGGACGGGGTGACTGTGAGATAGTGGGTGACTGAGGTAGGGTGACAGGTAGAGTTGGTGACTGAGGCAGGGGTGACAGAAAGATAGTGGGTGACTGAGGCATGGATGACAGGTAGAGTTGGTGACTGAGGCAGGGGTGACAAGTAGAGAGTAGATGACTAAGGCATGGGCAACAGGGAGATAGTGGGTGACTGAGGCAGAGGTGACAAGTAGAGAGTAGATGACTGAGGCTGGGGTGAAAGGGAGATAGTGGGTGACTGAGGCAGGGGTGAAAGGGAGATAGTGAGTGACTGAGGCAAGGGAAACAAGTAGATAGTGGGTGACTGTGGAAGGGTTGACAAGTAGAGAGTAGATGACAGAGGTTGAGACTACAGGGAGATAGTGGTTGACTGAGGCAGGGGTGACGGAGATAGTGGATGACTGAAGCAGGGGCTACAGGGAGATAGTGGGTGACTGTGGCAGGGTTGACAATTAGAGAGTACATGACTGAGGCTGGAGTGACTGGTAGATAGTGGGTGACTGAGGCAGGGGTGACAGGGAGACAGTGGGTAACTGAGGCAAGGGTGACAGGGAGATAGTGGGTGACTGAGGCAGGGGTGACAGGGAGATAGTGGGTGACTGAGGCAGGGGTGACAAGTAGAGAGTAGATGACTAAGGCAGGGGTGACGTGTAGAGTTGGTGACTGAGGCAGGGTGACAGGGAGATAGTGGATGACTGTGGCAGAGGTGACAGGTAGAGTTGGTGACTAAGGCAGGGGTGACAAGTAGAGAGTAGATGACAGAGGCTGGGGCTACAGTGAGATAGTGGGTGACTGAGGCAGGGGTGACAAGTAGAGAGTAGAGGACTAAGGCAGGGGTGACCGGTAGATAGTGGGTGACTGAGGCAGGGGAGACAAGGAGAAAGTGGGTGACTGAGGCAGGGGTGACAGAGATAGTGGGTGACTGAGGCAGGGGTGACTGGGAGATAGTGGGTGACTGAGGCAGGGGTGACAGGTAGAGTTGGTGACTAAGGCAGGGGTGACAGAGAGATAGTGGGTGACTGAGGCAGGGATGACTGGTAGAGTTGGTGACTGAGGCAGGGGTGACAAGTAGAGAGTAGATGATTAAGGCAGGGGCAACAGGGAGATAGTGGGTGACTTAGGCAGGGCTGACAAGTAGAGTTGGTGACTGAGGCAGGGGTGACAGAGAGATAGTGGGTGACTGAGGCATGGATGACAGGTAGAGTTGGTGACTGAGGCAGGGGTGACAAGTAGAGAGTAGATGACTGAGGCTGGGGTGAAAGGGAGATAGTGGGTGACTGAGGCAGGGGTGAAAGGGAGATAGTGAGTGACTGAGGCAAGGGAAACAAGGAGATAGTGGGTGACTGTGGAAGGGTTGACAAGTAGAGAGTAGATGACAGAGGTTGAGACTACAGGGAGATAGTAGGTGACTGAGGCAGGGGCGACAGGGAGATAGTGGGTGACTGAGGCAGGGTTGACAATTAGAGAGTAGATGACTGAGGCAGGGATGACAGGGAGACAGTGGGTAACTGAAGCAGGGGTGACAGGGAGATATTGGGTGACTGAGGAAGGGGTGACAGGGAGATAGTGGTTGACTGTGGCAGAGTTGACAAGTAGAGAGAAGATGACAGAGGCAGTGGTGACATGGAGATAGTGGGTGACTGAGGATGGTGGGACAGGGAGATAGTGAGTGACTGTGGAAGGGGTGACCGGGAGAGTTGGTGACTGAGGCAGGTGTGACAAGTAGAGAGTAGATGACAGAGGCTGGGGCTAACGTGAGATAGTGCGTGACTAAGTCAGGTGTGACAAGTAAAGAGTAGATGACTGAGGCAGGGGTGAAAGGGACATAGTGGGTGACTGAGGCAGGGGTGAAAGGGAGATAGTGGGTGACTGAGGCAGGGGAGGCAAGGAGATAGTGTGACTGAGGCAGGGGTGACAAGTAGAGAGTAGATGACTTACGTAAGGGTGACATGTAGAGTTGGTGACTGAGGCAGGGGTGACAGGGAGATAGTGGGTGACTGAGGAAGGGGTGACAAGGAGATAGTGGGTGACTGAGGCAGGGGAGACAAGGAGAAAGTGGGTGACTGAGGCAGGGGTGACAGAGATAGTGGGTGACTGAGGACGGGGTGACTGGGAGATAGTGGGTGACTGAGGCAGGGTGACAGGTAGAGTTGGTGACTAAGGCAGGGGTGACAGAGAGATAGTGGGTGACTTAGGCAGGGTTGACTGGTAGAGTTGGTGACTGAGGCAGGGGTGACAAGTAGAGAGTAGATGACTAAGGCAGGGGCAACAGAGAGATAGTGGGGGACTGAGGCAGGGGTGACAAGTAGAGTTGGTGACTGAGGCAGGGGTGACAGAGAGATAGTGGGTGACTGAGGCAGGGATGACAGGTAAAGTTGGTGACTGAGGCAGGGGTGACAAGTAGAGAGTAGATGAATAAGGCAGGGGCAACAGGGAGATAGTGGGTGACTGAGGCAGAGGTGACAAGTAGAGAGTAGATGACTGAGGCTGGAGTGAAAGGGAGATAGTGGGTGAATGAGCAGAGGTGAAAGGGAGATAGTGGGTGACTGAGGCAAGGGAAACAAGGAGATAGTGGGTGACTGTGGAAGGGGTGACAAGTAAAGAGTAGGTGACAGAGGTTGGGACTACAGGGAGATAGTGGGTGACTGATGCAGGGGCGACAGGGAGATAGTGGGTGACTGTGGCAGGGTTAACAATTAGAGAGTAGATGACTGAGGCAGGGGTGACAGGGAGATAGTAGGTGACTGAGGAAGGGGTGACAGGGAGATAGTGGGAGTCTAAGGTAGGGGTGACAAGTAGAGAGTAGATGACTAAGGCAGGGGTGACGTGTAGAGTTGGTGACTGAGGCAGGGGTGACAGGAAGATAGTGGTTGACTGTGGCAGGGTTGACAAGTAGAGAGAAGATGACAGAGGTAGTGGTGACAGGGAGATAGTGGGTGACTGAGGATGGTGGGACTGGGAGATAGTGGGTGACTGAGGAAGGGGTGACAAGTAGAGAGTAGATGACTAAGGCAGGGGTTATGTGTAGAGTTGGTGACTGAAGCAGGGGTGACAGAGAGATAGTGGATGACTGTGGCAAGGGTGACAGGTAGAGTTGGTGACTGAGGCAGGTGTGACAAGTAGAGAGTAGATGACAGGCTTGGGCTAAAGTGAGATAGTGGGTGACTGAGGCAGGGGTGACAAGTAGAGAGTAGAGGACTAAGGCAGGGGTGACAGGAAGAGTTGGTTACTGAAGCAGGGGTGACAAGTAGAGAGTAGAGGACTAAGGCAGGGGTGACAGGTAGAGTTGGTGATTGAGGCAGGGGTGACCGGGAGATAGTGGGTGACTGTGACAGGGTTGACAAGTAGAGAGAAGATGATGGAGTCAGGGGTGATAGGGAGATAATGGGTGACTGAGGATGGTGGGACTGGGAGATAGTGGGTAACTGAGGAAGGGGTGACAAGTACAGATTAGATGACTAAGGCAGGGGTTACGTGTAGAGTTGGTGACTGAGGCAGGGTTGACAAGTAGAGAGTAGATGACAGAGGCTGGGGCTACAGTGAGAAAGTGGGTGACTGAGGCTGGAGTGACAAGTAGAGAGTAGATGACTGAGGCAGGGGTGACAGGGACATAGTAGTTGACTGAGGATGGGGTACTGGGAGATAGTGGGTGACTGAGGCAGGGGTGACTGAGAGCTAGTGGGAGACTGAGGCAGGGGTGACAGGGATACAGTGGGTAACTGAAGCAGGGGTGACAGGCAGATAGTGTGTGACTGAGGCAGGGGTGACAAGTAGAGAGTATAAGACTGAGGCAGGGGTGACAGGGAGATAGTGGGTGACTGAGGGAGGGGGTGAAAGGGGAATAGTGGGTGACTGAGGCAGGGGAGACAAGGAGATAGTGGGTGACTGAAGCAGGAGTGACAGGGAGAAAGTGAATGACTGAGGCAGGGGTGACAGAGATTGTGGGTGACTGAGGACGGGGTGACTGTGAGATCGTGGGTGACTGAGGTAGGGTGACAGGTAGAGTTGGTGACTGAGGCAGGGGTGACTGAGAGATAGTGGGTGACTGAGGCATGGATGACAGGTAGAGTTGGTGACTGAGGCAGGGGTGACAAGTAGAGAGTAGATGACTAAGGCATGGGCAACAGGGAGATAGTGGGTGACTGAGGCAGGGGTGACAAGTAGAGAGTAGATGACTGAGGCTGGGGTGAAAGGGAGATAGTGGGTGACTGAGGCAGGGGTGAAAGGGAGATAGTGAGTGACTGAGGCAAGGGAAACAAGGAGATAGTGGGTGACTGTGGAAGGGTTGACAAGTAGAGAGTAGATGACAGAGGTTGAGACTACAGGGATATAGTAGGTGACTGAGGCAGGGGCGACAGGGAGATAGTGGGTGACTGAGGCAGGGTTGACAATTAGAGAGTAGATGACTGAGGAAGGGATGACAGGGAGACAGTGGGTAACTGAAGCAGGGGTGACAGAGAGATATTGGGTGACTGAGGAAGGGGTGACAGGGAGATAGTGGTTGACTGTGGCAGAGTTGACAAGTAGAGAGAAGATGACAGAGGCAGTGGTGACATGGAGATAGTGGGTGACTGAGGATGGTGGGACTGGGAGATAGTGGGTGACTGTGGCAGGGGTGACAGATAGAGTTGGTGACTGAGGCAGGTGTGACAAGTAGAGAGTAGATGACAGAGGCTGGGGCTAAAGTGAGATAGTGGGTGAATGAGGCAGGGGTGACAAGTAGAAAGTAGAGGACTAAGGCAGGGGTGACAGGTAGAGTAGGTGACTGAGGCAGGGGTGACAAGTAGAGAGTAGAGGACTAAGGCAGGGGTGACGTGTAGAGTTGGTGACTGAGGCAGGGGTAACAGGGAGATAGTGGATGACTGTGGCAGAGGTGACAGGTAGAGTTGGTGACTAAGGCAGGGGTGACAAGTAGAGAGTAGATGACAGAGGCTGGGGCTACAGTGAGATAGTGGGTGACTGAGGCAGGGGTGACAAGTAGAGAGTAGATGACTAAGGCAGGGGCAACAGTGAGATAGTGGGTGACTGAGGCAGGGGTGACAAGTAGAGTTGGTGACTGAGGCAGGGGTGACAGAGAGATAGTGGGTGACTGAGGCATGGATGACAGGTAGAGTTGGTGACTGAGGCAGGGGTGACAAGTAGAGAGTAGATGACTGAGGCTGGGGTGAAAGGGAGATAGTGGGTGACTGAGGCAGGGGTGAAAGGGATATAGTGAGTGACTGAGGCAAGGGAAACAAGGAGATAGTGGGTGACTGTGGAAGGGTTGACAAGTAGAGAGTAGATGACAGAGGTTGAGACTACAGGAAGATAGTAGGTGACTGAGGCAGGGGCGACAGGGAGATAGTGGGTGACTGAGGCAGGGTTGACAATTAGAGAGTAGATGACTGAGGAAGGGATGACAGGGAGACAGTGGGTAACTGAAGCAGGGGTGACAGGGAGATATTGGGTGACTGAGGAAGGGGTGACAGGGAGATAGTGGTTGACTGTGGCAGAGTTGACAAGTAGAGAGAAGATGACAGAGGCAGTGGTGACATGGAGATAGTGGGTGACTGAGGATGGTGGGACTGGGAGATAGTGGGTGACTGTGGAAGGGGTGACAGGTAGAGTTGGTGACTGAGGCAGGTGTGACAAGTAGAGAGTAGATGACAGAGGCTGGGGCTAACGTGAGATAGTGTGTGACTAAGTCAGGTGTGACAAGTAAAGAGTAGATGACTGAGGCAGGTGTGAAAGGGACATAGTGGGTGACTGAGGCAGGGGTGAAAGGGAGATAGTGGGTGACTGAGGCAGGGGAGGCAAGGAGATAGTGTGACTGAGGCAGGGGTGACAAGTAGAGAGTAGATGACTTACGTAAGGGTGACATGTAGAGTTGGTGACTGAGGCAGGGGTGACAGGGAGATAGTGGGTGACTGAGGAAGGGGTGACAAGGAGATAGTGGTTGACTGAGGCAGGGGAGACAAGGAGAAAGTGGGTGACTGAGGCACGGGTGACAGAGATAGTGGGTGACTGAGGACGGGGTGACTGGGAGATAGTGGGTGACTGAGGCAGGGTGACAGGTAGAGTTGGTGACTAAGGCAGGGGTGACAGAGAGATAGTGGGTGACTGAGGCAGGGATGACTGGTAGAGTTGGTGACTGAGGCAGGGGTGACAAGTAGAGAGTAGATGACTAAGGCAGGGGCAACAGGGAGATAGTGTGTGACTGAGGCAGGGGTGACAAGTAGAGTTGGTGACTGAGGCAGGGGTGACAGAGAGATAGTGGGTGACTGAGGCTGGGATGACAGGTAAAGTTGGTGACTGAGGCAGGGGTGACAAGTAGAGAGTAGATGAATAAGGCAGGGGCAACAGGGAGATAGTGGGTGACTGAGGCAGGGGTGACAAGTAGAGAGTAGATGACTGAGGCTGGAGTGAAAGGGAGATAGTGGGTGAATGAGCAGGGGTGAAAGGGAGATAGTGGGTGACTGAGGCAAGGGAAACAAGGAGATAGTGGGTGACTGTGGAAGGGGTGACAAGTAGAGAGTAGGTGACAGAGGTTGGGACTACAGGGAGATAGTGGGTGACTGATGCAGGGGCGACAGGGAGATAGTGGGTGACTGTGGTAGTGTTAACAATTAGAGAGTAGATGACTGAGGCAGGGGTGACAGGGAGATAGTGCGTGACCGAGGCTGGGGTGACTGGTAGATAGTGGGTGACTGAGGCATGAGTGACAGGGAGAAAGTGGGCAACTGAAGCAGGGGTGACAGGGAGATAGTGGGTGACTGAGGAAGGGGTGACAGGGAGATAGTGGGAGTCTAAGGCAGGGGTGACAAGTAGAGAGTAGATGACTAAGGCAGGGGTGACGTGTAGAGTTGTTGACTGAGGCAGGGGTGACAGGAAGATAGTGGTTGACTGTGGCAGGGTTGACAAGTAGAGAGAAGATGACAGAGGTAGTGGTGACAGGGAGATAGTGGGTGACTGAGGATGGTGGGACTGGGAGATAGTGGGTGACTGAGGAAGGGGTGACAAGTAGAGAGTAGATGACTAAGGAAGGGCTTATATGTAGAGTTGGTGACTGAAGCAGGGGTGACAGAGAGATAGTGGATGACTGTGGCAAGGGTGACAGGTAGAGTTGGTGACTGAGGCAGGTGTGACAAGTAGAGAGTAGATGACAGAGGCTGGGGCTACAGTGAGATAGTGGGTGACTGAGGCTGGAGTGACAAGTAGAGAGTAGATGACTGAGGCAGGGGTGACAGGGACATAGTAGTTGACTGAGGATGGGGTACTGGGAGATAGTGGGTGACTGAGGCAGGGATGACTGAGAGCTAGTGGGAGACTGAGGCAGGGGTGACAGGGAGATAGTGGGTGACTGAGGGAGGGGGTGAAAGGGGAATAGTGGGTGACTGAGGCAGGGGAGACAAGGAGATAGTGGGTGACTGAAGCAGGAGTGACAGGGAGAAAGTGAATGACTGAGGCAGGGGTGACAGAGATTGTGGGTGACTGAGGACGGGGTGACTGTGAGATCGTGGGTGACTGAGGTAGGGTGACAGGTAGAGTTGGTGACTGAGGCAGGGGTGACTGAGAGATAGTGGGTGACTGAGGCATGGATGACAGGTAGAGTTGGTGACTGAGGCAGGGGTGACAAGTAGAGAGTAGATGACTAAGGCATGGGCAACAGGGAGATAGTGGGTGACTGAGGCAGGGGTGACAAGTAGAGAGTAGATGACTGAGGCTGGGGTGAAAGGGAGATAGTGGGTGACTGAGGCAGGGGTGAAAGGGAGATAGTGAGTGACTGAGGCAAGGGAAACAAGGAGATAGTGGGTGACTGTGGAAGGGTTGACAAGTAGAGAGTAGATGACAGAGGTTGAGACTACAGGGATATAGTAGGTGACTGAGGCAGGGGCGACAGGGAGATAGTGGGTGACTGAGGCAGGGTTGACAATTAGAGAGTAGATGACTGAGGAAGGGATGACAGGGAGACAGTGGGTAACTGAAGCAGGGGTGACAGAGAGATATTGGGTGACTGAGGAAGGGGTGACAGGGAGATAGTGGTTGACTGTGGCAGAGTTGACAAGTAGAGAGAAGATGACAGAGGCAGTGGTGACATGGAGATAGTGGGTGACTGAGGATGGTGGGACTGGGAGATAGTGGGTGACTGTGGCAGGGGTGACAGATAGAGTTGGTGACTGAGGCAGGTGTGACAAGTAGAGAGTAGATGACAGAGGCTGGGGCTAAAGTGAGATAGTGGGTGAATGAGGCAGGGGTGACAAGTAGAAAGTAGAGGACTAAGGCAGGGGTGACAGGTAGAGTAGGTGACTGAGGCAGGGGTGACAAGTAGAGAGTAGAGGACTAAGGCAGGGGTGACGTGTAGAGTTGGTGACTGAGGCAGGGGTAACAGGGAGATAGTGGATGACTGTGGCAGAGGTGACAGGTAGAGTTGGTGACTAAGGCAGGGGTGACAAGTAGAGAGTAGATGACAGAGGCTGGGGCTACAGTGAGATAGTGGGTGACTGAGGCAGGGGTGACAAGTAGAGAGTAGATGACTAAGGCAGGGGCAACAGTGAGATAGTGGGTGACTGAGGCAGGGGTGACAAGTAGAGTTGGTGACTGAGGCAGGGGTGACAGAGAGATAGTGGGTGACTGAGGCATGGATGACAGGTAGAGTTGGTGACTGAGGCAGGGGTGACAAGTAGAGAGTAGATGACTGAGGCTGGGGTGAAAGGGAGATAGTGGGTGACTGAGGCAGGGGTGAAAGGGATATAGTGAGTGACTGAGGCAAGGGAAACAAGGAGATAGTGGGTGACTGTGGAAGGGTTGACAAGTAGAGAGTAGATGACAGAGGTTGAGACTACAGGAAGATAGTAGGTGACTGAGGCAGGGGCGACAGGGAGATAGTGGGTGACTGAGGCAGGGTTGACAATTAGAGAGTAGATGACTGAGGAAGGGATGACAGGGAGACAGTGGGTAACTGAAGCAGGGGTGACAGGGAGATATTGGGTGACTGAGGAAGGGGTGACAGGGAGATAGTGGTTGACTGTGGCAGAGTTGACAAGTAGAGAGAAGATGACAGAGGCAGTGGTGACATGGAGATAGTGGGTGACTGAGGATGGTGGGACTGGGAGATAGTGGGTGACTGTGGAAGGGGTGACAGGTAGAGTTGGTGACTGAGGCAGGTGTGACAAGTAGAGAGTAGATGACAGAGGCTGGGGCTAACGTGAGATAGTGTGTGACTAAGTCAGGTGTGACAAGTAAAGAGTAGATGACTGAGGCAGGTGTGAAAGGGACATAGTGGGTGACTGAGGCAGGGGTGAAAGGGAGATAGTGGGTGACTGAGGCAGGGGAGGCAAGGAGATAGTGTGACTGAGGCAGGGGTGACAAGTAGAGAGTAGATGACTTACGTAAGGGTGACATGTAGAGTTGGTGACTGAGGCAGGGGTGACAGGGAGATAGTGGGTGACTGAGGAAGGGGTGACAAGGAGATAGTGGTTGACTGAGGCAGGGGAGACAAGGAGAAAGTGGGTGACTGAGGCACGGGTGACAGAGATAGTGGGTGACTGAGGACGGGGTGACTGGGAGATAGTGGGTGACTGAGGCAGGGTGACAGGTAGAGTTGGTGACTAAGGCAGGGGTGACAGAGAGATAGTGGGTGACTGAGGCAGGGATGACTGGTAGAGTTGGTGACTGAGGCAGGGGTGACAAGTAGAGAGTAGATGACTAAGGCAGGGGCAACAGGGAGATAGTGTGTGACTGAGGCAGGGGTGACAAGTAGAGTTGGTGACTGAGGCAGGGGTGACAGAGAGATAGTGGGTGACTGAGGCTGGGATGACAGGTAAAGTTGGTGACTGAGGCAGGGGTGACAAGTAGAGAGTAGATGAATAAGGCAGGGGCAACAGGGAGATAGTGGGTGACTGAGGCAGGGGTGACAAGTAGAGAGTAGATGACTGAGGCTGGAGTGAAAGGGAGATAGTGGGTGAATGAGCAGGGGTGAAAGGGAGATAGTGGGTGACTGAGGCAAGGGAAACAAGGAGATAGTGGGTGACTGTGGAAGGGGTGACAAGTAGAGAGTAGGTGACAGAGGTTGGGACTACAGGGAGATAGTGGGTGACTGATGCAGGGGCGACAGGGAGATAGTGGGTGACTGTGGTAGTGTTAACAATTAGAGAGTAGATGACTGAGGCAGGGGTGACAGGGAGATAGTGCGTGACCGAGGCTGGGGTGACTGGTAGATAGTGGGTGACTGAGGCATGAGTGACAGGGAGAAAGTGGGCAACTGAAGCAGGGGTGACAGGGAGATAGTGGGTGACTGAGGAAGGGGTGACAGGGAGATAGTGGGAGTCTAAGGCAGGGGTGACAAGTAGAGAGTAGATGACTAAGGCAGGGGTGACGTGTAGAGTTGTTGACTGAGGCAGGGGTGACAGGAAGATAGTGGTTGACTGTGGCAGGGTTGACAAGTAGAGAGAAGATGACAGAGGTAGTGGTGACAGGGAGATAGTGGGTGACTGAGGATGGTGGGACTGGGAGATAGTGGGTGACTGAGGAAGGGGTGACAAGTAGAGAGTAGATGACTAAGGAAGGGCTTATATGTAGAGTTGGTGACTGAAGCAGGGGTGACAGAGAGATAGTGGATGACTGTGGCAAGGGTGACAGGTAGAGTTGGTGACTGAGGCAGGTGTGACAAGTAGAGAGTAGATGACAGAGGCTTGGGCTAAAGTGAGATAGTGGGTGACTGAGGCAGGGGTGACAAGTAGAGAGTAGAGGACTAAGGCAGGGGTGACAGGAAGAGTTGGTTACTGAAGCAGGGGTGACAAGTAGAGAGTAGAGGACTAAGGCAGGGGTGACATGTAGAGTTGGTGATTGAGGCAGGGGTGACCGGGAAATAGTGGGTGACTGTGACAGGGTTGACAAGTAGAGAGAAGATGATGGAGGCAGGGGTGATAGGGAGATAATGGGTGACTGAGGATGGTGGGACTGGGAGATAGTGGGTAACTGAGGAAGGGTGACAAGTACAGATTAGATGACTAAGGCAGGGGTTACGTGTAAAGTTGGTGACTGAGGCAGGGGTGACAGAGAGATAGTGGGTGACTGTGGCAGGGGTGACAGGTAGAGTTGGTGACTGAGGCAGGGTTGACAAGTAGAGAGTAGATGACAGAGGCTGGGGCTACAGTGAGATAGTGGGTGACTGAGGCTGGAGTGACAAGTAGAGAGTAGATGACTGAGGCAGGGGTGACAGGGACATAGTAGTTGACTGAGGATGGGGTACTGGGAGATAGTGGGTGACTGAGGCAGGGATGACTGAGAGCTAGTGGGAGACTGAGGCAGGGGTGACAGGGAGACAGTGGGTAACTGAAGCAGGGGTGACAGGGAGATAGTGTGTGACTGAGGCAGGGGTGACAAGTAGAGAGTAGAAAACTGAGGCAGGGGTGACAGGGAGATAGTGGGTGACTGAGGGAGGGGTGAAAGGGAGATAGTGGGTGACTGAGGCAGGGGTGACAAGTAGAGAGTAGATGACTGAGGCTGGGGTGAAAGGGAGATAGTGGGTGACTGATGCAGGGGTGAAAGGGAGATAGTGAGTGACTGAGGCAAGGGAAACAAGGAGATAGTGGGTGACTGTGGAAGGGTTGACAAGTAGAGAGTAGATGACAGAGGTTGAGACTACAGGAAGATAGTAGGTGACTGAGGCAGGGGCGACAGGGAGATAGTGGGTGACTGAGGCAGGGTTGACAATTAGAGAGTAGATGACTGAGGAAGGGATGACAGGGAGACAGTGGGTAACTGAAGCAGGGGTGACAGGGAGATATTGGGTGACTGAGGAAGGGGTGACAGAGAGATAGTGGTTGACTGTAGCAGAGTTGACAAGTAGAGAGAAGATGACAGAGGCAGTGGTGACATGGAGATAGTGGGTGACTGAGGATGGTGGGACTGGGAGATAGTGGGTGACTGTGGAAGGGGTGACAGGTAGAGTTGGTGACTGAGGCAGGTGTGACAAGTAGAGAGTAGATGACAGAGGCTGGGGCTAACGTGAGATAGTGTGTGACTAAGTCAGGTGTGACAAGTAAAGAGTAGATGACTGAGGCAGGTGTGAAAGGGACATAGTGGGTGACTGAGGCAGGGGTGAAAGGGAGATAGTGGGTGACTGAGGCAGGGGAGGCAAGGAGATAGTGTGACTGAGGCAGGGGTGACAAGTAGAGAGTAGATGACTTACGTAAGGGTGACATGTAGAGTTGGTGACTGAGGCAGGGGTGACAGGGAGATAGTGGGTGACTGAGGAAGGGGTGACAAGGAGATAGTGGGTGACTGAGGCAGGGGAGACAAGGAGAAAGTGGGTGACTGAGGCAGGGGTGACAGAGATAGTGGGTGACTGAGGACGGGGTGACTGGGAGATAGTGGGTGACTGAGGCAGGGTGACAGGTAGAGTTGGTGACTAAGGCAGGGGTGACAGAGAGATAGTGGATGACTGAGGCAGGGGTGACAAGTAGAGAGTAGAAAACTGAGGCAGGGCTGACAGGGAGATAGTGGGTGACTGAGAGAGGGGTGAAAGGGAGATAGTGGGTGACTGAGGCAGGGGAGACAAGGAGATAGTGGGTGACTGAAGCAGGAGTGACAGGGAGAAAGTGGATGACTGAGGCAGGGGTGACAGAGATTGTGGGTGACTGAGGACGGAGTGACTGTGAGATAGTGGGTGACTGAGGTAGGGTGACAGGTAGAGTTGGTGACTGAGGCTGGGGTGACAGAGAGATAGTGGGTGACTGAGGCATGGATGACAGGTAAAGTTGGTGACTGAGGCAGGGGTGACAAGTAGAGAGTAGATGACTAAGGCATGGGCAACAGGGAGATAGTGGGTGACTGAGGCAGGGGTGACAAGTAGAGAGTAGATGACTGAGGCTGGGGTGAAAGGGAGATAGTGGGTGACTGAGGCAGGGGTGAAAGGGAGATAGTGAGTGACTGAGGCAAGGGAAACAAGGAGATAGTGGGTGACTGTGGAAGGGTTGACAAGTAGAGAGTAGATGACAGAGGTTGAGACTACAGGGAGATAGTAGGTGACTGAGGCAGTGGCGACAGGGAGATAGTGGGTGACTGAGGCAGGGTTGACAATTAAAGAGTAGATGACTGAGGCAGGGGTGACAGGGAGACAGTGGGTAACTGAAGCAGGGGTGACAGGGAGATATTGGGTGATTGAGGAAGGGGTGACAGGGAGATAGTGGTTGACTGTGGCAGAGTTGACAAGTAGAGAGAAGATGACAGAGGCAGTGGTGACATGGAGATAGTGGGTGACTGAGGATGGTGGGACTGGGAGATAGTGGGTGACTGTGGCAGGGGTGACAGGTAGAGTTGGTGACTGAGGCAGGAGAGACAAGTAGAGAGTAGATGACAGAGGCTGGGGCTAAAGTGAGATAGTGGGTGAATGAGGCAGGGGTGACAAGTAGAAAGTAGAGGACTAAGGCAGGGGTGACAGGTAGAGTAGGTGACTGAGGCAGGGGTGACAAGAAGAGAGTAAAGGACTAAGGCAGGGGTGACGTGTAGAGTTGGTGACTGAGGCAGGGGTGACAGGGAGATAGTGGGTGACTGTTGCAGGGGTGACCGGTAGAGTTGGTGACTTAGGCAGGTGTACAAGTAGAGAGTAGATGACAGAGGCTGGTGATACAGTGAGATAGTGGGTGACTGAGGCAGGGGTGACTGGGAGATAGTGGGAGACTGAGGCAGGGGTGACAGGGAGACAGTGGGTAACTGAAGCAGTGGTAACAGGGAGATACTATGTGACTGAGGCAGGGGTGACAAGTAGAGAGTAGATGACTGAGGCTGGGGTGAATGGGAGATAGTTGGTGACTGAGGCAGGGGTGAAAGGGAGATAGTTGGTGACTGAGGCAGGGGAGACGAGGAGATAGTGGGTGACTGAAGCAGGGGTGACAGTGAGATAGTGGGTTTCTGAGGCAGGGGTGACAAGTAGAGAGTAGATGACTGAGGCTGTAGTTGACATGTAGAGTTGGTTACTGAGGCAGGGGTGACAGGGAGATAGTGGGTGACTGAGGCAGGGGAGACAAGGAGAAAGTGGGTGACTGAGGCAGGGGTGACAGAGATAGTGGGTGACTGAGGTCGGGGTGAAAGGGAGATAGTGGGTGACTGAGGCGGGGGTGAAAGGGAGATAGTGGGTGACTGAGGCAAGGGAAACAAGGAGATAATGGGTGACTGTGGCAGGTATGACAAGTAGAGAGTAGATGGCTAACGTAAGGGTGACATGTAGAGTTGGTGACTGAGGCAGGGGTGACAGGGAGATAGTGGATGACTGAGGCAGGGGCTACAGGGAGATAGTGGGTGACTGTGGCAGGGTTGACAATTAGAGAGTAGATGACTGAGGCTGGAGTGACTGGTAGATAGTGGGTGACTGAGGCAGGGGTGACAGGGAGACAGTGGGTAACTGAGGCAAGGGTGACAGGGAGATAGTGGGTGACTGAGGCAGGGGTGACAGGGAGATAGTGGGTGACTGAGGCAGGGGTGACAAGTAGAGAGTAGATGACTAAGGCAGGGGTGACGTGTAGAGTTGGTGACTGAGGCAGGGTGACAGGGAGATAGTGGATGACTGTGGCATAGGTGACAGGTAGAGTTGGTGACTAAGGCAGGGGTGACAAGTAGAGATGAGCGGGTTCGGTTTCTCTGAATCCGAACCCGCACGAACTTCATGTTTTTTTCACGGGTCCGAGCAGACTCGGATCCTCCCGCCTTGCTCGGTTAACCCGAGCGCGCCCGAACGTCATCATGACGCTGTCGGATTCTCGCGAGACTTGGATTCTATATAAGGAGCCGCGCGTCGCCGCCATTTTCACACGTGCATTGAGATTGATAGGGAGAGGACGTGGCTGGCGTCCTCTCCATTTAGATTAGGGTTGAGAGAGAGAGAGAGAGATTGACCTGAGGCTGTGATACTGTAGAAGAGAGTGCAGAGTTTAGTGACTGACGACCACAGTGACCACCAGACAGTGCAGTTGTTTGTATATATCCGTTCTCTGCCTGAAAAAAACGATACACACAGTGACTCAGTCACATACCATATCTGTGTGCACTGCTCAGCCCAGTGTGCTGCATCAATGTATATATATATCTGACTGTGCTCAGCTCACACAGCTTATAATTGTGGGGGAGACTGGGGAGCACTGCAGTGCCAGTTATAGGTTATAGCAGGAGCCAGGAGTACATAATATTATATTAAAATTAAACAGTGCACACTTTTGCTGCAGGAGTGCCACTGCCAGTGTGACTAGTGACCAGTGACCTGACCACCAGTATATATAATATTAGTAGTATACTATCTCTTTATCAACCAGTCTATATTAGCAGCAGACACAGTACAGTGCGGTAGTTCACGGCTGTGGCTACCTCTGTGTCGGCACTCGGCAGCCCGTCCATAATTGTATATACCACCTAACCGTGGTTTTTTTTTCTTTCTTTATAGTCATACTAGTTACGAGTATACTATCTCTTTATCAACCAGTCTATATTAGCAGCAGACACAGTACAGTGCGGTAGTTCACGGCTGTGGCTACCTCTGTGTCGGCACTCGGCAGCCCGTCCATAATTGTATATACCACCTAACCGTGGTTTTTTTTTCTTTCTTTATACATACATACTAGTTACGAGTATACTATCTCTTTATCAACCAGTCTATATTAGCAGCAGACACAGTACAGTGCGGTAGTTCACGGCTGTGGCTACCTCTGTGTCGGCACTCGGCAGCCCGTCCATAATTGTATATACCACCTAACCGTGGTTTTTCTTTCTTTCTTTATACATGCATACTAGTTACGAGTATACTATCTCTTTATCAACCAGTCTATATATTAGCAGCAGACACAGTACAGTGCGGTAGTTCACGGCTGTGGCTACCTCTGTGTCGGCACTCGGCAGCCCGTCCATAATTGTATATACCACCTAACCGTGGTTTTTTTTTCTTTCTTTATACATACATACTAGTTACGAGTATACTATCTCTTTATCAACCAGTCTATATATTAGCAGCAGACACAGTACAGTGCGGTAGTTCACGGCTGTGGCTACCTCTGTGTCGGCACTCGGCAGCCCGTCCATAATTGTATATACCACCTAACCGTGGTTTTTTTTTCTTTCTTTATACATACATACTAGTTACGAGTATACTATCTCTTTATCAACCAGTCTATATTAGCAGCAGACACAGTACAGTGCGGTAGTTCACGGCTGTGGCTACCTCTGTGTCGGCACTCGGCAGCCCGTCCATAATTGTATATACCACCTAACCGTGGTTTTTTTTTCTTTCTTTATACATACATACTAGTTACGAGTATACTATCTCTTTATCAACCAGTCTATATTAGCAGCAGACACAGTACAGTGCGGTAGTTCACGGCTGTGGCTACCTCTGTGTCGGCACTCGGCAACCCGTCCATAATTGTATATACCACCTAACCGTGGTTTTTCTTTCTTTCTTTATACATACATACTAGTTACGAGTATACTATCTCTTTATCAACCAGTCTATATATTAGCAGCAGACACAGTACAGTGCGGTAGTTCACGGCTGTGGCTACCTCTGTGTCGGCACTCGGCAGCCCGTCCATAATTGTATATACCACCTAACCGTGGTTTTTTTTTCTTTCTTTATACATACATACTAGTTACGAGTATACTATCTCTTTATCAACCAGTCTATATATTAGCAGCAGACACAGTACAGTGCGGTAGTTCACGGCTGTGGCTACCTCTGTGTCGGCACTCGGCAACCCGTCCATAATTGTATATACCACCTAACCGTGGTTTTTTTTTCTTTCTTTATACATACATACTAGTTACGAGTATACTATCTCTTTATCAACCAGTCTATATATTAGCAGCAGACACAGTACAGTGCGGTAGTTCACGGCTGTGGCTACCTCTGTGTCGGCACTCGGCAGCCCGTCCATAATTGTATATACCACCTAACCGTGGTTTTTTTTTCTTTCTTTATACATACATACTAGTTACGAGTATACTATCTCTTTATCAACCAGTCTATATTAGCAGCAGACACAGTACAGTACGGTAGTTCACGGCTGTGGCTACCTCTGTGTCTGCACTCGGCAGGCAGTCCATAATTGTATACTAGTATCCATCTCCATTGTTTACCTGAGGTGCCTTTTAGTTGTGCCTATTAAAATATGGAGAACAAAAATGTTGAGGTTCCAAAATTAGGGAAAGATCAAGATCCACTTCCACCTCGTGCTGAAGCTGCTGCCACTAGTCATGGCCGAGACGATGAAATGCCAGCAACGTCGTCTGCCAAGGCCGATGCCCAATGTCATAGTACAGAGCATGTCAAATCCAAAACACCAAATATCAGAAAAAAAAGGACTCCAAAACCTAAAATAAAATTGTCGGAGGAGAAGCGTAAACTTGCCAATATGCCATTTACGACACGGAGTGGCAAGGAACGGCTGAGGCCCTGGCCTATGTTCATGGCTAGTGGTTCAGCTTCACATGAGGATGGAAGCACTCAGCCTCTCGCTAGAAAAATGAAAAGACTCAAGCTGGCAAAAGCAGCACAGCAAAGAACTGTGCATTCTTCGAAATCCCAAATCCACAAGGAGAGTCCAATTGTGTCGGTTGCGATGCCTGACCTTCCCAACACTGGACGTGAAGAGCATGCGCCTTCCACCATTTGCACGCCCCCTGCAAGTGCTGGAAGGAGCACCCGCAGTCCAGTTCCTGATAGTCAGATTGAAGATGTCAGTGTTGAAGTACACCAGGATGAGGAGGATATGGGTGTTGCTGGCGCTGGGGAGGAAATTGACAAGGAGGATTCTGATGGTGAGGTGGTTTGTTTAAGTCAGGCACCCGGGCAGACACCTGTTGTCCGTGGGAGGAATATGGCCGTTGACATGCCAGGTGAAAATACCAAAAAAATCAGCTCTTCGGTGTGGAGGTATTTCACCAGAAATGCGGACAACAGGTGTCAAGCTGTGTGTTCCCTTTGTCAAGCTGTAATAAGTAGGGGTAAGGACGTTAACCACCTCGGAACATCCTCCCTTATACGTCACCTGCAGCGCATTCATAATAAGTCAGTGACAAGTTCAAAAACTTTGGGTGACAGCGGAAGCAGTCCACTGACCAGTAAATCCCTTCCTCTTGTAACCAAGCTCACGCAAACCACCTCACCAACTCCCTCAGTGTCAATTTCCTCCTTCCCCAGGAATGCCAATAGTCCTGCAGGCCATGTCACTGGCAATTCTGACGATTCCTCTCCTGCCTGGGATTCCTCCGATGCATCCTTGCGTGTAACGCCTACTGCTGCTGGCGCTGCTGTTGTTGCTGCTGGGAGTCGATGGTCATCCCAGAGGGGAAGTCGTAAGCCCACTTGTACTACTTCCAGTAAGCAATTGACTGTTCAACAGTCCTTTGCGAGGAAGATGAAATATCACAGCAGTCATCCTGCTGCAAAGCGGATAACTGAGGCCTTGACAACTATGTTGGTGTTAGACGTGCGTCCGGTATCCGCCGTTAGTTCACAGGGAACTAGACAATTTATTGAGGCAGTGTGCCCCCGTTACCAAATACCATCTAGGTTCCACTTCTCTAGGCAGGCGATACCGAGAATGTACACGGACGTCAGAAAAAGACTCACCAGTGTCCTAAAAAATGCAGTTGTACCCAATGTCCACTTAACCACGGACATGTGGACAAGTGGAGCAGGGCAGGGTCAGGACTATATGACTGTGACAGCCCACTGGGTAGATGTATGGACTCCCGCCGCAAGAACAGCAGCGGCGGCACCAGTAGCAGCATCTCGCAAACGCCAACTCTTTCCTAGGCAGGCTACGCTTTGTATCACCGCTTTCCAGAATACGCACACAGCTGAAAACCTCTTACGGCAACTGAGGAAGATCATCGCGGAATGGCTTACCCCAATTGGACTCTCCTGTGGATTTGTGGCATCGGACAACGCCAGCAATATTGTGTGTGCATTAAATATGGGCAAATTCCAGCACGTCCCATGTTTTGCACATACCTTGAATTTGGTGGTGCAGAATTTTTAAAAAAACGACAGGGGCGTGCAAGAGATGCTGTCGGTGGCCAGAAGAATTGCGGGACACTTTCGGCGTACAGGCACCACGTACAGAAGACTGGAGCACCACCAAAAACTACTGAACCTGCCCTGCCATCATCTGAAGCAAGAAGTGGTAACGAGGTGGAATTCAACCCTCTATATGCTTCAGAGGTTGGAGGAGCAGCAAAAGGCCATTCAAGCCTATACAATTGAGCACGATATAGGAGGTGGAATGCACCTGTCTCAAGTGCAGTGGAGAATGATTTCAACGTTGTGCAAGGTTCTGATGCCCTTTGAACTTGCCACACGTGAAGTCAGTTCAGACACTGCCAGCCTGAGTCAGGTCATTCCCCTCATCAGGCTTTTGCAGAAGAAGCTGGAGGCATTGAAGAAGGAGCTAAAAGGGAGCGATTCCGCTAGGCATGTGGGACTTGTGGATGCAGCCCTTAATTCGCTTAACAAGGATTCACGGGTGGTCAATCTGTTGAAATCAGAGCACTACATTTTGGCCACCGTGCTCGATCCTAGATTTAAAGCCGACCTTGGATCTCTCTTTCCGGCAGACACAAGTCTGCTGGGGTTGAAAGACCTGCTGGTGACAAAATTGTCAAGTCAAGCGGAACGCGACCTGTCAACATCTCCTCCTTCACATTCTCCCGCAACTGGGGGTGCGAGGAAAAGGCTCAGAATTCCGAGCCCACCCGCTGGCGGTGATGCAGGGCAGTCTGGAGCGACTGCTGATGCTGACATCTGGTCCAGACTGAAGGACCTGACAACGATTACGGACATGTCGTCTACTGTCACTGCATATGATTCTCTCAACATTGATAGAATGGTGGAGGATTATATGAGTGACCGCATCCAAGTAGGCACGTCACACAGTCCGTACTTATACTGGCAGGAAAAAGAGGCAATTTGGAGGCCCTTGCACAAACTGGCTTTTTTCTACCTAAGTTGCCCTCCCACAAGTGTGTACTCCGAAAGAGTGTTTAGTGCCGCCGCTCACCTTGTCAGCAATCGGCGTACGAGGTTACATCCAGAAAATGTGGAGAAGATGATGTTCATTAAAATGAATTATAATCAATTCCTCCGCGGAGACATTGACCAGCAGCAATTGCCTCCACAAAGTACACAGGGAGCTGAGATGGTGGATTCCACTGGGGACGAATTGATAATCTGTGAGGAGGGGGATGTACACGGTGATATATCGGAGGGTGAAGATGAGGTGGACATCTTGCCTCTGTAGAGCCAGTTTGTGCAAGGAGAGATTAATTGCTTCTTTTTTGGGGGGGGTCCAAACCAACCCGTCATATCAGTCACAGTCGTGTGGCAGACCCTGTCACTGAAATGATGGGTTGGTTAAAGTGTGCATGTCCTGTTTTGTTTATACAACATAAGGGTGGGTGGGAGGGCCCAAGGACAATTCCATCTTGCACCTCTTTTTTCTTTCATTTTTCTTTGCATCATGTGCTGATTGGGGAGGGTTTTTTGGAAGGGACATCCTGCGTGACACTGCAGTGCCACTCCTAAATGGGCCCGGTGTTTGTGTCGGCCACTAGGGTCGCTAATCTTACTCACACAGTCAGCTACCTCATTGCGCCTCTTTTTTTCTTTGCGTCATGTGCTGTTTGGGGAGGGTTTTTTGGAAGGGACATCCTGCGTGACACTGCAGTGCCACTCCTAGATGGGCCCGGTGTTTGTGTCGGCCACTAGGGTCGCTAATCTTACTCACACAGCTACCTCATTGCGCCTCTTTTTTTCTTTGCGTCATGTGCTGTTTGGGGAGGGTTTTTTGGAAGGGACATCCTGCGTGACACTGCAGTGCCACTCCTAGATGGGCCCGGTGTTTGTGTCGGCCACTAGGGTCGCTTATCTTACTCACACAGCGACCTCGGTGCAAATTTTAGGACTAAAAATAATATTGTGAGGTGTGAGGTATTCAGAATAGACTGAAAATGAGTGTAAATTATGGTTTTTGAGGTTAATAATACTTTGGGATCAAAATGACCCCCAAATTCTATGATTTAAGCTGTTTTTTAGTGTTTTTTGAAAAAAACACCCGAATCCAAAACACACCCGAATCCGACAAAAAAAATTCGGTGAGGTTTTGCCAAAACGCGTTCGAACCCAAAACACGGCCGCGGAACCGAACCCAAAACCAAAACACAAAACCCGAAAAATTTCAGGCGCTCATCTCTAGTGACAAGTAGAGAGTAGATGACAGAGGCTGGGGCTACAGTGAGAAAGTGGGTGACTGAGGCAGGGGTGACAAGTAGAGAGTAGAGGACTAAGGCAGGGGTGACCGGTAGATAGTGGGTGACTGAGGCAGGGGAGACAAGGAGAAAGTGGGTGACTGAGGCAGGGGTGACAGAGATAGTGGGTGACTGAGGACGGGGTGACTGGGAGATAGTGGGTGACTGAGGCAAGGGTGACAGGTAGAGTTGGTGACTAAGGCAGGGGTATCAAGTAGAGAGTAGATGACGGAGGCAGGGGCTACAGTGAGATAATGGGTGAGAGTAGAGGACTAAGGCAGGGGAGACAGGTAGAGTTGGTGACTGTGGAAGGGGTGACCGGGAGATAGTGGGTGACTGTGGCAGGGTTGACAAGTAGAGAGAAGATGACTGAGGCAGGGGTGACAGGGAGATAGTAGGTGACTGAGGACGGTGGGACTGGGAGATAGTGGGTGACTGAGGCAGGGGTGACAAGTAGAGAATATATGACTAAGGCAGGGGTTATGTGTAGAGTTGTCGACTGAGGCAAGGGTGACAGAGAAATAGTGCGTGACTGTGGCAGGGGTGACAGGTAGAGTTGGTGACTGAGGTAGGGTTGACAAGTAGAGAGTAGATGACAGAGGCTGAGGCTACAGTGAGATAGTGGGTGACTGAGGCAGGGGAGACAAGGAGAAAGTGGGTGACTGAGGCAGGGGATACAGAGATAGTGGGTGACTGAGGACGGGGTGACAGGGAGATAGTGGTTGATTGAGGCAGGGGAGACAGTGTTGCTGTATGTTCCACCAGGGGCAGACCTGTGCTACTGAGCTCCTAGGCCTCTGGAAGTTTTTGGAGCCTGCAGTGTTTCCTGGAATGCCTCCCACGGGAGGATGGTCCCCCTGGGGAGGATGATGAAGGCGATCCCCTGGCTTCAGGGTCTGGTGGAGGCCCTAGTGATCTGGGCCTGGCAAAGGCTGTGATGGCAACAGCCCAGTCTGATGTTGATGGGGACAGTGCATCTGTGCAAGGTGGTCTGATGACTTCGGGTCCTGTGAAGGAACAGGATCCCCAATTGGATCTCCCCAAACTGCAGGTTGCTGACTCTCTGGGGTAAATTTACTAAGGTCCCGATTTTGACCGAGATGCCGTTTTTTCATCAAAGTGTCATCTCGGTAATTTACTAAGCAATAATCACGGCAGTGATGAGGACATTCGTAATTTTTTGGAAGTCCAACAAAAAAATTACGAATGAAAACACCATCGGTCAAAACGCGGCTGTTTAAGTATGAATCTCGGTAATTTACTAAGAAGTGCAAAGCAAAAAACAAACAAACACTGCCGTGAAAAATTACAACTCGTAAAAAAGTGCTAAAAAAAAACAGACCTGCTTTTTTAATCCGTGATTGTATAGGCATGCAGGGTTCCATGAGATCCGTGCATGTATATCAGTGGGAAGGGGTGGGAAAGTGGTTATTTTCTTTAAAAAAATTGCGTGGGGTCCCCCCTCCTAAGCATAACCAGCCTCGGGCTCTTTGAGCCGATCCTGGTTGCAGAAATATTGGGAAAAAATTGACAGGGGTTCCCCCATATTTAAGCAACCAGCATTGGGCTCTGCGCCTGGTCCTGGTTCCAAAAATACGGGGGACAAAAAGAGTAGGGGTCCCCCGTATTTTTAAAACCAGCACCGGGCTCCACTAGCTGGACAGATAATGCCACAGCCGGGGGTCACTTTGATATAGTGCCCTGCGGCCGTGGCATCAAAAATCCAACTAGTCACCCCTGGCCGGGGTACCCTGGGGGAGTGGGGACCCCTTCAATCAAGGGGTTTCCCCCCCCAGCCACCCAAGGGCCAGGGGTGAAGCCCGAGGCTGTCCCCCCCCCATCCAATGGGCTGCGGATGGGGAGGCTGATAGCCTTTTGTGATAATGAAAAGATATTGTTTTTAGTAGCAGTACTACAAGGCCCAGCAAGCCTCCCCCGCATGCTGGTACTTGAAAAACCACAAGTACCAGCATGCGACGGAAAAACGGGCCCGCTGGTACCTGTAGTACTACTACTAAAAAAATACCCAAAAAAAGACAAGACACACACACCGTGAAAGTAAAGATTTATTACATACATGCACACAAACATACATACATACTTACCTTATGTTCACACGCAGGTCGGTCCTCTTCTCCAGTAGAATCCAAGGGGTACCTGTTGAATAAATTCTACTCACCAGATCGCGGGTCCCAGGGTCCTCGGGGCATCCATTTGTAATCCACGTACTTGCATAAAATAAGAAAACGGAAAGCCGAGCCACGAACTGAAAGGGGCCCCATGTTTTCACATGGGACTCCTTTCCCCGAATGCCAGAAACCCACTCTGACTGATGTCTAAGTGGGTTTCTTCAGCCAATCAG
The DNA here is from genome assembly GCF_028390025.1 of Pseudophryne corroboree. Classification (NCBI taxonomy): domain Eukaryota; kingdom Metazoa; phylum Chordata; class Amphibia; order Anura; family Myobatrachidae; genus Pseudophryne; species Pseudophryne corroboree. The sequence goes on from NC_086446.1 coordinate 129,681,581, forward strand.
GGAGTGCTACGTTGTAGCACTCTCCTGATCGGCTGTGTGCTCCTGTACTGAGTGACAGGCGGCACACGGCAGTGTTACAATGTAGCGCCTATGCGCTCCATTGTAACCAATGGTGGGAACTTTCTGCCCTGCGGTTGACCTAAAGTGACGTCACCGCTGAGCAGAAAGTTCCCACCATTGGTTACAATGGAGCGCATAGGCGCTACATTGTAACACTGCCGTGTGCCGCCTGTCACTCAGTACAGGAGCACACAGCCGATCAGGAGAGTGCTACAACGTGGCGCTCCCTGATTGGCTGAAGAAACCCACTTAGACATCAGTCAGAGTGGGTTTCTGGCATTCGGGGAAAGGGGGCCCATGTGAAAACATGGGGCCCCTTTCAGTTCGTGGCTCGGCTTTCCGTTTTCTTATTTTATGCAAGTACGTGGATTACAAATGGATGCCCCGAGGACCCTGGGACCCGCGATCTGGTGAGTAGAATTTATTCAACAGGTACCCCTTGGATTCTACTGGAGAAGAGGACCGACCTGCGTGTGAACATAAGGTAAGTATGTATGTATGTTTGTGTGCATGTATGTAATAAATCTTTACTTTCACGGTGTGTGTGTCTTGTCTTTTTTTGGGTATTTTTTTAGTAGTAGTACTACAGGTACCAGCGGGCCCGTTTTTCCGTCGCATGCTGGTACTTGTGGTTCTCCAAGTACCAGCATGCGGGGGAGGCTTGCTGGGCCTTGTAGTACTGCTACTAAAAACAATATCTTTTCATTATCACAAAAGGCTATCAGCCTCCCCATCCGCAGCCCATTGGATGGGGGGGGGGACAGCCTCGGGCTTCACCCCTGGCCCTTGGGTGGCTGGGGGGGGGGACCCCTTGATTGAAGGGGTCCCCACTCCCCCAGGGTACCCCGGCCAGGGGTGACTAGTTGGATTTTTGATGCCACGGCCGCAGGGCACTATATCAAAGTGACCCCCGGCTGTGGCATTATCTGTCCAGCTAGTGGAGCCCGGTGCTGGTTTTAAAAATACGGGGGACCCCTACTCTTTTTGTCCCCCGTATTTTTGGAACCAGGACCAGGCGCAGAGCCCGATGCTGGTTGCTTAAATATGGGGGAACCCCTGTCAATTTTTTCCCCATATTTCTGCAAGCAGGATCGGCTCAAAGAGCCCGAGGCTGGTTATGCTTAGGAGAGGGGACCCCACGCAATTTTTTTTGGGGATTTTACAGTGTTTAATTTAAAAAAAAAAAAAAATAATGAACCCCAGCACGGATCACACAGATCCGGCCGAGATTCATTGTAAAAAAGTCGGCAGTGTTTTGCTAATCACTGCCGTAAAAAACTAAAAAAAAAAAACGAATGACATCGACATCGGAAAACCCGAAAAGGCAAAATACGGCAGCTTAGTAAATCCATCGTAACAAATTCAAAAAGTTGCAGTTTTACACTTTCGATGTCATTCGTGATTATTCTCCCACCAAATCGGGAGAATTACGAATCTTAGTAAATTTACCCCTCTGAGTGAAGTAACTCAGGTAAGAGAAATGACATCTACATTTGCCTGTAGTGAAGCGGGGAATTGTGTTGAAAATCTGCAGGATGTTTGTAGCAGCCCAGATGAATCTGAGCCCTCTGAAGAAATGTTTTCTCATTTAAATTTGGATGAGCTAAAGAAAGAAATAAGGAAAATACAATATAAAATCAGTACTAAAAGGAGAAAAAGGAACTCCTGCCGCACCTGGGAGCGGCCCATTTTGAGAGAGGAGCTGGAGCAGTTAAATGAAATGTTGGCCCTCATTCCGAGTTGTTCGCTCGGTATTTTTCATCGCATCGCAGTGAAATTCCGCTTAGTACGCATGCGCAATATTCGCACTGCGACTGCGCCAAGTAATTTTACAATGAAGATAGTATTTTTACTCACGGCTTTTTCGTCGCTCCGGCGATCGTAGTGTGATTGACAGGAAATGGGTGTTACTGGGCGGAAACACGGCGTTTCAGGGGCGTGTGGCTAAAAACGCTACCGTTTCCGGAAAAAACGCAGGAGTGGCTGGAGAAACGGAGGAGTGTCTGGGCGAACGCTGGGTGTGTTTATGACGTCAAACCAGGAACGACAAGCACTGAACTGATCGCAGATGCCGAGTAAGTCTGAAGCTACTCTGAAACTGCTAAGTAGTTTGTAATCGCAATATTGCGAATACATCGGTCGCTATTTTAAGAAGCTAAGATTCACTCCCAGTAGGCGGCGGCTTAGCGTGAGCAACTCTGCTAAATTCGCCTTGCGAGCGATCAACTCGGAATGAGGGCCGTTGTTTCAAGCTAAAAGCAGGTGCACTACTCTGCAAGCAGAAGCATTTCTACAGAAAGAACTTAGGAAAGCTGAATTGCCTGTGCAGGACAGTGACCATGTTTCTGGGGAGCCAATGATGGAAGTCAGTATGCCAATGCAGACAGGCAACCTGGAAGAGGCAGCAAAAAGCAGTGAAAACCGGAATGCTGAGGAACCTAAAATGGCGGCAGATGCGGTTTGCGGTGCGTTCCACGGTGGAGGGGAGGCGTCTCTCCTGGGGGGCAGTGCCGGGCGGTAGCGGGGTGGGGGGCGCAGCAATTGATATGGTAATGGCTAGCACTGGATCCATTTCAGTTGTAGCAGCTTCCCAGGGTCTGTCTCCGCCGGTGCCTAAACCGAAGGCTGCGAGTGAGGGTCCAGCGCGGGCTGGTAGTCTGCCTGGAAAGGCAGGCAGTGCTGAGGCTGGTCTCCACCATATGCCTGTAGCGGCCAGCTCCGGCTTGGTCGTTGCGGAGGCGGTAAGGGGCGTGGCCAAAGACGCACAAGTGGTGATGTCATTGGGTAGCAGAGAGACTGTTATGCAGCCGGGGTGTATGGAAGCTAAGGCACAAGGACTGCCTGCACTGGACAAACGTGTATTAACCCCTGAGAAGTCTGCTGTTACAGAGACTATTTATGGTGATATGATTGCCCCAGCCAGGGTAATGGCAGCTGTCAACCTTATCTGTGCCAATCAGGCTAGGTTATCAGAAGCCACTGCTAGTGCAGTAAATAAAGAAAGGGAGGGGGTGAATGTACAGACTTCTTTATCCCTTCCTCAATTTTCTTCTGGTCCAGTAAAACCCAACCCCGTGTCTTATGCTCGAGCGGTGTCTGAGGCTATAGGTGTTGCGCCTTAGGTGAGAGCAAGTGGGGGTCAGTCAATTAAAAGGAGGAATGTAATACAGTTTAGATGGGTTGGTGATGGGGTTCCCCCTTCTAAATCTGATTTTCTGGACTTAATTTTTTCTTTAGGGTTTGAAGCAGCTGATCTTTATGCCTGCATACACCCGATGAAGTCCCCGGAATATGACTTAAGTTTTGTGTCATTAAATGGTCTCCAAGCTTTATGTACAAAATGGGAGCAGAACAGGCTGGAAGAACCTTACATATTTTTCAAAACAAACACAGTCACTAGGCCGGATAAGGTTAAAATCACCATATTAGTGAGGAATGAATCATTACCTACTGCTGATATTGTCTTCTGGCTGTCTAGATATTGTTCTGTGCTGTCTCCACTGATCAAGTTTGACCATACCAAGGGTGTTTGGGGGGTGCCTACTCCACATTTGTGCGTCTTCATTCTAGTGGTGCAGAGACCCAGCATTTGCCCTCGGCTGCCTATATCGGTAGAGACAGGCTTCAATGTTTCTACCCGGGGCGGCCGAGGACCTGCCACAAGTGCGGGGATTTTAGGCATCTTAGTGGAGATTGCACAGTTGTTAAGTGTGCTTTATGCAATCAGACAGGCCATGTTTCAAAGGAATGTGTAAAGGTCAAGTGCAACCTTTGTGGCACTGAAGGGCACCCCTACAGCAGATGCCCAAATGCATCACACAATGTAAATGTGATGGTAGATAAGACTGTAAATGATATTGGTGATAATAGCATGTTGGAGGCAATTATGCACCAGGAAATGTTACAGCAATTGGAGGAGAGGGCTAGTAAGTCACAGAAACAGGTGGGAGGTGGAAGCAAGATGCAGCCAGAGTCTAGTGAAGTGCCCTTTCAGACTGTGAAGAATGGAGGAAAGAAGAAGGCAAAGACAAAGAACATGGATGTTATTTGTGCAAATAAATTCAATGTCTTGGCTTCTTCTGAGGATGAGGGGGAGGCTGAGGGTGAGATTGTGATGGTAGGTGGCAAGGAGCTTATCTTTGTCCCAAGTAAACGCAGACCTAAAAATGTGCAGAAGAGCTCCAGCTTACTAGTGAGTGATGTGGCTGTGCGGGTGGAGTCTAAGGATAAGAGGGGGAGGAATGGTAGAAATACTAAGAAGGCTAAGCGAGAGTCCACTCAAAATAATCTAGAGTGGGATCCAGCTGGGACAGAGCTTAGTCAGGCATTGGAATCCTTGTTGGATGAGCAAGCTAAAGGTAGACAGGGTGAAGAAGGGAACGAGAGCCAGATGGTGGTGGAGGAAACTCCTAGTCAAAAACTTGGATGCCAGGGATTTTCTTCACTGGACCCCCTTAAGGGGATTGATGGTGGGGGTGACCCAGGTGTAGTCCCAAAGCCTCCTGATCCGGATCCTCCCCCAGAAAAGGTTGGGTGTGGGGTTGAAACTGATACCAGGGAGGTTCCTGGAACAGTGGGACCTAAGAGCCCACATGATGGGGTTGTGGCTTCTGATTCTGGTGGTGGGTGTGGGGTGGAAGAAAGTGCTGGGGAAGAGGTTGTTGTGGAGGATGATGATGTAATTCCCTTTGGTTTGTCTTGTAAGAGGGTAGGGTCCTCCGATGAGGACTGTGAGAAAGAAGTAAAGAGAAAGTAAATGGGTCCTACTTCTATAATCCAAGAACCATGGATCCCCAACCTATACGATGTGCCACCATTAATGTGGCTTCCGTGCTTTCCGAACAAGCTCGATTTATGGCCTTTGATTTTTTCGATGCGGTTGATGTCGATTTTTTATTTTTGCAAGAGACCAGGGTGGGCGATTTGGCCACACTCCATCGGGCCAAATCTCAGTGGAGGAGGGGGCCTTCTTTCTGGTCTCTTGCGGCTGATCTGTACGGTGGGTTGGCAGTTCTTTTTACTGGTATGGTAACTGTGCACAGGATTATAGAGTTGCAGGTAGGTAGGTGCATGGTTCTAGATGTCAACTTGAGAGGACATGACCTGAGGCTGATTAATATCTATGGGCCCCAGTCAAAGTGGGACAGGAAATGTCTTTTCAGGGAGATAAAGCCGTTTCTTTTTACAGCCCAGCAGATTGTTTTTGGAGGTGATTTTAACACCATCATTAGGCTTAAAGACAGAGGAGACACCAGAGCAACCCTGGGCTATGATTCCAACTTTTTAGTTAGTATGATTAGAGAGGCAGGTCTGGTGGATGTGCATGTTCGCCATTTCCCAGACCTCACAGGTTACACCTTTCATAGTGGTAGTCGTAGATCTAGGATAGATAGGATTTTTGTTAAGGAGTCCTCGAAAACTTTGCCTCCAGAGACAAAGCCAGTAGAGTTCTCCGATCACGTTTTTTTCTGAGTGTTACTTTAAATGCCTCAGAAACCCCTCAGAAAGGGCGGAGCCTTTGGCGTTTGAACTCCGAGCTCCTAAAGGAGGAGAGGGTCAGACAGTCCTTTAGAGACTTTCTTCAATTACAAGAGACACTTCTGGACGCTGGCTGGAGTAGGTCTGAGTGGTGGGAGGAGTGTAAAAAGAGGACCCGGAATTTTTTCCAAAGGCTAGTAGCCAGGAAAAGCTTGTCAAAAAGGTGCATCTACCAGAGCTTGAGAAGGAAACTTGATCTCTTGATTTCTGAGTGTGGAGATAGTGGGGAAATCTCTTGAGTGAAGGCTCAGATGAAGGAATACCAGTACAATCGTCTGTCTTCATTGATTATGGAGAGGGATTACGGTAAATACCACTCACCAGATCCCTACCAGAGTTGCAGAAGATCAGTCAATTTGAGGGAGGTCCGGGGCCTGTATGATGAACAGGGTACTCTTCGTGAGGATAAGGAAGGTATCTTGGGAGTCATTAGGTCCTACTACTCCAACCTCTTATCTGAGCAGCCACTTATCAGAGAGAGGATGGAGCGTTTTCTGAGGGAAACACCTGGGCTTGAAGGGCTTGATCCCTCTTTTGACTCTTTGGGTAGTGATGTAACAGTGGAGGAAGTCAAGAATGCCATAGACAGTCTGTCTATGAAGAAGTCTCCAGGCCCAGATGGATTACCATCTGAATTTTATAAAGTGTTTTCTGACATCTTGGCTCCTCATCTTGTAGAGGTATTTAATGAAAGCCTGGGTGAGGGGTTGCTCCCTCCCTCTATGAGATCTTCTGCTCTTATATTGTTGTCCAAAGGTAAGGACCCAGCCCGTATTGAGAATTGGCGCCCCATCGCTCTTCTCAATACGGACAGAAAGATTCTGGCAAAGGTACTCTTCAATCGGTTGATGGAAGTTTCCGGACTGTTGCTTTCCCCATCTCAGCATTGCACCGTGAAGGGCCATAGCACCTTTAGTGCTGTCCTTGGCGTCCGGGAGGCCGTGGAACGATGTCGTGCTGAAAAGTGGGGGAAGTATTTGCTGGCATTGGATCAGTCCAAAGCTTTTGACCGTGTGAATCATCAGTATTTGTGGACTGTATTGGAAAGGTATGGTCTTCCTGTGCGGGTGGTAGATTGGCTGCGTGTTATTTATAATCAGGCCGAGAGCTTCCCACTGGTTAATGGCTGGGTAGGCCCTGCTTTCACTGTTGATTCGGGTGTCCGTCAGGGATGTCCTCTGAGCCCCCTTTTATATGTGTTTGCAATTGATCCTTTTGTGAGGAGGATTAAGAGTGGCACTGTAGAGGGGGTGCAGCTGGGTCCTGAGTCTCCATTGAGGGTGGTGGCCTATGCAGATGATGTCACTCTTGTCCTGTCATCTGTGGCAGAGGCATGTGACGTGGAACATCTTATCTGTGAGTACTCTGAAGCTTCGTGTTCCAGAGTCAACCAGGACAAGTGTGAAGCTTTCTGGATGGGAGAGGAAGGTGATGAATTTGCACTTCCGGACAGCCTCCCCCGGGCCAGCCCAGAGATCAAAATTTTAGGTATACGATTTGGCCGTGGTGATTATGCCACTCAAAATTGGGAGAAAAGGCTTGAAGATGCTACCAAGAAGGTGCAGTCTTGGAGAAAGTGGCAGCTTTCTTACAGGCAGAGGATTGACTTGTGCAAAACTTTTTAAAACATTATGTCATCACTCCATGGCACTTAGTTTGTTTTATATCTATGTAACACCTTCACATAATTTTCTTTTACTGCTCACATTATTCACACATGCAGCAACAGCTGCTCCTATCACTTTAACCCTATAATTTTATCACTCCTGCGATGCCCTCGGGTTGTCTGGCTGGGTGGCTCTGGGGTGTCCTGCCCCCCGGACCTGAAACCCCATAGTTAGTGTTAGGGACTTACCCAATGAGAGGCTACCTTGATGCGGTGGGTAAGCTCATAGCCCTGGCCAGGAATATGCTAAATGCCTCTGGTTACTACAGGTAGAGCTAGTGTGAGATTGTGCACCTGCTACTTTTCCTCTTTGTACACTTGTGCAAAACTTACCTGATCCCTTTGTTTCTCTATGTCAGCTACGTGTGCTTTTTGCCAGAGTCCTTGTGGACCAGGATGAATTCTTTATTCTTCCTATTATTATAGGGGAATAGAATTAATCCAGTCAAGAGGGGGATTACTTACATGTCGAGGGAACAGGGTGGCCTACGTATGGTCAACCCTGTGGTGTTTTTTGCTTCTACCTTTATAAAACATAACCTTGGGAGTTTATTTTTAGATTCCCCCCCTCGATGGGTCGAGAGCTTTTGGGCATGGGTGTTTCCCTTCCTTGAGCTCTGGTTTGATGGTGGTCAAGTGAAAAATTTTCGGGTCCGGCATGGCTACCTCCCGATCTACGTCATCTTGTGCTTGAAGATGACAAGGCGTTGGGGGCTGGAAGAGGGTGAAGTTAAAAACTTCTCCAGAAGGGAGTTGGAGAGAAGAATTTGGCGAACTCACTTCTTTGTTCCGCTGTCGCTAAGGGACTGCCCGGGTAATGTTTGCTCAGATGGGTTATCTCTGATCAATTCTCAGAGGATCCCACTGAAGTTCAGGGACATTGCTTGGCTCTCCTTTCATGGGAAGCTTTACGTGAAAGGTAATCTCAAGTTTAAAAGTGCCGGTGATCGTGGCTGCCCGCGTGAGGAATGTCTAGGGGAGGAGGAGACATTAGACCATTTTTTTCTTGAGTGTCCTTTCAATGTAAAAGTTTACAAGGGAGTTTCAAGAGCCTTACACATCCCGTGCCTCTCGGGGCTTAGTTACCCTGAGTGGGCTTATGGGGCATTTAAAGGGTATAGGAGATTTGATTTGACCACTATTTTTATAGTTAGCTTAGCTGTTAGACATCACACGTGGAGAGCACGGTGTCAGGTATACCTTAGACAGAAAGTTCTCCCCTGCGAAGTGGTGGTGGAAAGCATTCTACACGAGGTGAAGAGGTTGATGGATATGGATAAGGAGAGGATGGATGCTGTTGGGTGGTCCAGGCTTTGGCGCCACCTGAAGCCTCCTTGAGAGGGTGGCAGACATCTTCTCCTTCTCCATCTTTTGGCTATCTATTTTTCTCACTCCCTGTAGATTTTGGACTTGTTTTTTATGTTTAAAATGGTTTACATGCAGCTAAAAGCCCTTTACTTTCTCTCTACTTTAATTTAATGTAAGTGGATTGTAGTGCTGTGGTTACATTTGTATATTGTGTATAGTTGTGTGTTGTCTAGTATAGGCTGTTGGGCTTAACAAATTGTTCAGCCATGGAAATTATATATGTAAGATTCTGTTGATTTATATTTATGACATGTTATTTTCAGCCATAATTGTGTTTTGGCTTGGTTTTATGCTTTATTTATTTATTTATTGTATGTTGCAAGTTTTCTAATAAAAGAATCAACAAGTAGAGAGTAGATGACTGAGGCAGGGGTGACAGGGAGATAGTAGGTGACTGAGGACGGGGGGACTGGGAGATAGTGGGAGACTGAGGCAGGGGTGACCGGGAGACAGTGGTTAACTGAAGCAGGGGTGACATGGAGACAGTGGGTGACTGAGACAGGTATGACAGGTAGAGTTGGTGACTGAGGCAGGGTGACAGAGTTGGTGACTGAGGCAGGGGTGACAAGTAGAGAGTAGATGACTAAGGCAGGGGCAGCAGGGAGATAGTGGGTGACTGAGGCAGGGTCGACAGGGAGATAGTGGGTGAATGTGGCAGGGTTGACAATTAGAGAGTAGATGACTGAGGCTGGGGTGAATGGGAGATAGTTGGTGACTGAGGCAGGGGTGAAAGGGAGATAGTGGGTGACTGAGGCAGGGGTGAAAGGGAGATAGTGGGTGACTGAGGAAAGGGAAACAAGGAGATAGTGGGTGACTGTGGCAGGGGTGACAAGTAGAGAGTAGATGAAAGTGGTTGGGACTACAGGGAGATAGTGGATGACTGAGGCAGGGGCTACAGGGAGATAGTGGGTGACTGTGGCAGGGTTGACAATTAGAGAGGAGATGACTGAGGCTGGAGTCACTGGTAGATAGTGGGTGACTGAGGCAGGGGTGACAGGGAGACAGAGGGTAACTGAAGCAGGGGTGACAGGGAGATAGTGGGTGATTGAGGCAGGGGTGACAGGGAGATAGTGGGTGACTGAGGCAGGGGTGACAAGTAGAGAGTAGATTACTAAGGCAGGGGTGACGTGTAGAGTTGGTGACTGAGGCAGGGGTGACAGGGAGATAGTGGATGACTGTGGCAGAGGTGACAGGTAGAGTTGGTGACTAAGGCAGGGGTGATAGTTGTGTGTTGTCTAGTATAGGCTGTTGGGCTTAACAAATTGTTAAGCCATAAAAATTATATATGTAAGATTCTGTTGATTTATATTTATGACATGTTATTTTCAGCCATAATTGTGTTTTGGCTTGGTTTTATGCTTTATTTATTTATTTATTGTATGTTGCAAGTTTTCTAATAAAAGAATCGACAAGTAGAGAGTAGATGACTGAGGCAGGGGTGACAGGGAGATAGTAGGTGACTGAGGACGGGGGGACTGGGAGATAGTGGGAGACTGAGGCAGGGGTGACAGGGAGACAGTGGGTAACTGAAGCAGGGGAGACAGGGAGACAGTGGATGACTGAGACAGGTATGACAGGTAGAGTTGGTGACTGAGGCAGGGGTGACAAGTAGAGAGTAGATGACTAAGGCAGGGGCAACAGGGAGATAGTGGGTGACTGAGGCAGGGTCGACAGGGAGATAGTGGGTGAATGTGGCAGGGTTGACAAATAGAGAGTAGATGACTGAGGCTGGGGTGAATGGGAGATAGTTGGTGACTGAGGCAGGGGTGAAAGGGAGATAGTGGGTGACTGAGGCAGGGGAGACGGGGAGATAGTGGGTGACTGAAGCAGGGGGGACGGAGATAGTGGGTTTCTGAGGCAGGGGTGACACGTAGAGAGTAGATGACTGAGGCTGTATATGACAAGTAGAGTTGGTTACTGAGGCAGAGGTGACAGGGAGATAGTGGGTGACTGAGGCAGGGTAGACAAGGAGAAAGTGGGTGACTGAGGCATGGGTGACAGAGATAGTGGGTGACTGAGGACGGGGTGACTGGGAGATAGTGGGTGACTGAGGCAAGGGTGACAGGTAGAGTTGGTGACTGAGGCAGGGGTGACAGGTAGAGTTGGTGACTGAGGCAGGGTGACAGAGTTGGTGACTGAGGCAGGGGTGACAAGTAGAGAGTAGTTGACTAAGGCAGGGGCAACAGAAAGATAGTGGGTGACTGAGGCAGGGGTGAAAGGGAGATAGTGGGTGACTGAGGAAAGGGCAACAGGGAGATAGTGGGTGACTGATGCAGGGGTGACAAGTAGAGAGTAGATGACAGAGGTTGAGACTACAGGGAGATAGTAGGTGACTGATGCAGGAGAGACAGGGAGATAGTGGGTGACTGTGGCAGGGTTGACAATTAGAGAGTAGATGACTGAGGCAGGGGTGACAGGGAGACAGTGGGTAACTGAAGCAGGGGTGACAGGGAGATAGTGGGTGACTGAGGAAGGGGTGACAGGGAGATAGTGGTTGACTGTGGCAGAGTTGACAAGTAGAGAGAAGATGACAGAGGCAGTGGTGACATGGAGATAGTGGGTGACTGAGGAAGGGGTGACAGGGAGATAGTGGTTGACTGTGGCAGAGTTGACAAGTAGAGAGAAGATGACAGAGGCAGTGGTGACATGTAGATAGTGGGTGACTGAGGATGGTGGGACTGGGAGATAGTGGGTGACTGTGGCAGGGGTGACAGGTAGAGTTGGTGACTGAGGCAGGTGTGACAAGTAGAGAGTAGATGACAGAGGCTGAGGCTAAAGTGAGATAGTGGGTGAATGAGGCAGGGGTGACAAGTAGAGAGTAGAGGACTAAGGCAGGGGTGACAGGTAGAGTAGGTGACTGAGGCAGGGGTGACAAGTAGAGAGTAGAGGACTAAGGCAGGGGTGACGTGTAGAGTTGGTGACTGAGGCAGGGGTGACAGGGAGATAGTGGGTGACTGTTGCAGGGGTGACAGGTAGAGTTGGTGACTGAGGCAGGTGTGACAAGTAGAGAGTAGATGACAGAGGCTGGTGATACAGTGAGATAGTGGGTGACTGAGGCAGGGGTGACTGGGAGATAGTGGGAGACTGAGGCAGGGGTGACAGGGAGACAGTGGGTAACTGAAGCAGGGGTGACAGGGAGATACTATGTGACTGAGGCAGGGGTGACAAGTAGAGAGAGATGACTGAGGCTGGGGTGAATGGGAGATAGTTGGTGACTGAGGCAGGGGTGAAAGGGAGATAGTTGGTGACTGAGGCAGGGGAGACGAGGAGATAGTGGGTGACTGAAGCAGGGGTGACAGGGAGATAGTGGGTTTCTGAGGCAGGGGTGACAAGTAGAGAGTAGATGACTGACGCTGTAGGTGACATGTAGAGTTGGTTACTGAGGCAGGGGTGACAGGGAGATAGTGGGTGACTGAGGCAGGGGAGACAAGGAGAAAGTGGGTGACTGAGGCAGGGGTGACAGAGATAGTGGGTGACTGAGGTCGGGGTGAATGGGAGATAGTGGGTGACTGAGGCAGGGGTGAAAGGGAGATAGTGGGTGACTGAGGCAAGGGAAACAAGGAGATAATGGGAGACTGTGGCAGGTATGACAAGTAGAGAGTAGATGGCTAACGTAAGGGTGACATGTAGGGTTGGTGACTGAGGCAGGGGTGACAGGGACATAGTGGATGACTGAGGCAGGGGCTACAGGGAGATAGTGGGTGACTGTGGCAGGGTTGACAATTAGAGAGTAGATGACTGAGGCTGGAGTGACTGGTAGATAGTGGGTGACTGAGGCAGGGGTGACAGGGAGACAGTGGGTAACTGAGGCAAGGGTGACAGGGAGATAGTGGGTGACTGAGGCAGGGGTGACAGGGAGATAGTGGGTGACCTAGGCAGGGGTGACAAGTAGAGAGTAAAAGACAGAGGCTGGGGCTACAGTGAGATAGTGGGTGACTGAGGCAGGGTGACAAGTAGAGAGAAGAGGACTAAGGCAGGGGTGACCGGTAGAGAGTTGGTGACTGAGGCAGGAGTGACAGAGAGATAGTGGGTGACTGTGGCAGGGGTGACAGGTAGAATTGGTGACTGAGGCAGGGGTTGACAAGTAGAGAGTAGATGACAGAGGCTTGGGCTAAAGTGAGATAGTGGGTGACTGAGGCAGGGGTTACAAGTAGAGAGTAGATGACTGAGGCAGGGGTGACAGGGACACAGTAGGTGACTGAGGATGGGGGGACTGGGAGATAGTGGGTGACTAATGCAGGGGTGACTGGGAGCTAGTGGTAGACTGAGGCAGGGAGACCGTGGGTAACTGAAGTAGGGGTGACAGGGAGATAGTGTGTGACTAAGTCAGGGGTGACAAGTAGAGTAGATGACTGAGGCAGGGGTGAAAGGGAGATAGTGGGTGACTGAGGCAGGGGAGACAAGGAGATAGTGTGACTGAGGCAGGGGTGACAAGTAGAGAGTAGATGACTAAGGCAGGGGTGACGTGTAGAGTTGGTGACTGAGGCAGGGGTGACAGGGAGTTAGTGGGTGACTGAGGAAGGGTTGACAATTAGAGAGTAGTTGACTGAGGCTGGGGTGACAGGGAGACAGTAGGTAACTGAAGCAGGGGTGACAGGGAGATAGTGGGTGACTGATGCAGGGGTGATAGGGAGATAGTGGATGACTGAAGCAGGGGTGACAAGTAGAGAGTAGATGACTAAGGCAGGGGTGACGTGTAGAGTTGGTGACTGAGGCAGGGGTGACAGAGAGATAGTGGGTGACTGTTGCAGGGGTGACAGGTAGAGTTGGTGACTGAGGTAGGTGTGACAAGTAGAGAGTAGATGACAGAGGCTGGGGCTACAGTGGGATAATGGGTGACTGAGGCAGGGGTGACAAGAAGAGTGTAGAGGACTACGGCAGGGGTGACCGGTAGAGTTGGTGATTGAGGCAGGGGTGACCGGGAGATAGTGGATGACTGTGGCAGGGTTGACAAGTAGAGAGAAGATGACTGAGGCAGGGGTGACAGGGAGATAGTAGGTGACTGAGGACGGTGGGACTTGGAGATAGTGGGTGACTGAGGCAGGGGTGTATTGCTTTATGGAATCTTATTTATGAATATTAATATTCAATATAACATATATGGTTATTAATATATGGATATATTTAAATTAATATGCGTTATCATATATATCTGCAAATATATTATGTCAGGCTTACAAATTAATTGGCTGATAAATATATGCAGTCCTTATTTATATATATATATATATATATATGACTTATGAAATTATGAAGTTAAGATTCCTTAAAGAGAGTTCAAGCTTGAATATTACCGCTCTTTTTATATGATTCTTTATTTACAGGCAGATCAAATCGTACAGAATAAGATATACACAGTAGTGATATATATACTAATTATAATTATATTAAGCTATGCTATGTTTCCTTCGTTACATAACATAAAACAACATGACATAAGTTTCACAAACAGTTTCAATTATTATCATATTTATACTTGCAAGTTAAAGATTGCCATCCCAAGAATCATTCCTTCTGCATGTTCTCCATGACTTCTCCTCCTGACTGACTTCCTTCCTTCTCCTTCTTCTTCTCCCTCTCCCTCTTCCTTCTAACTCCTAACTACAAGTCTGGTCCTTTTATCTCATATTTTACCAATTCAAACTATCATATTCTCATAGTTTCCAATGGAATAGGTAATTATAGGTTTGTCAGATTCCAAGGTGTAATAAAACAAACATTGAACTGGGCTGTCGTGTCCTGTTCACGGAGGCATGGTGTCATAAAAGTGTGGTGTCCACACTGCCTTAAGCAAGTATAGTATTGTAAAATCTGGAATGTCTTTTCATCCAAAGTTCTGTTGTATTGACAAGTTTTCCTGGGGTCGGTTACACAATGTTTTATCAATGGATGTGATCTCTTTTCATAGTAGTTAATTTATACTCCCTAGCTTTTAACCTTCACTGGACAATAGACAAACCAGTAGATTCTGATCTACTGTAAGCACACCTGTGAATTCCAATGACCAACAGAGCTCTGTCACATACCTATTATCATTTATGGCCTAATACCTTTTCTCTACAATGACTCTTGATCTTACTGTAACCTCTCTGGCCTTATTTATGACTAGAGCAGAATAAACCTGTTCCCTACACTATTTTTTACCATCTTGCTGTAAAACACAAATATACAGTATATCTATATAAACACATACACAAACCTAATCTCTTAAATCAGCTAAACATTACCTCATACATTCAAACTTATTTCATATCTATTCCTTACTATATATATCCAGTATACTGTCCACTATGGTAACATCGCCTATTTATAATGAATTATATTTTGATTCAGACAATATCCATTGCCCTAATATTATACTAAGTGCAGACAATTACCTATAAGGCAACAGTCGCCCCCTTGTGGCCATGAGAAATTCTTTTGATTGGCCACACATTAAACTAGCGTAATTGCTTCCAAATACATTTCAAAATATTCCTTCAAACATAACTTTCGTTGTAACCATAATATATACCATAAGTGTAATAATAATAACCATTATGATTTTAAAAATCTCTAAAAATTCTTAGCTTACCTAACCTTATTCTACTTTTAACTAAAGCAGACAAAACTGAGGTTTTTATTCAGTATTCATGAGGAAAACTAATTTCTACAGACATTTGGAATACCATAGCCCAATTGTAGACCTTTTTTCTGTATCTGGATCAGTACGTTTGGACATTTTTGCTGTTCTTGTATGTAGCAATTTACTGGGATAAGACTGTCATCTGCGTGGTTTGCTTGCAATTGGAGATGCCTTGCGTTTGCATTATGGCCTTGCGTTTGCAACATTTGCACCATTACTAGAAGTAGAATTCTTCGTAGCAGCTGCTCCTTTGCTTGCCATTTCGCTGTTTGAGGCAGAGGGCTGTGTACGTCGAGTGCTGTGTCTTGAACATTCAGTACTTGTGACGACCCTCAGTAATAGTAATAGTCTTTATACAGTCTTTAGCAGTTCTGTTTCCTTTGCGTTTATCCAATGCCGCAGTTGTGACCAGTGTCCATATTGCTTTTGCACAAACAGGTTGTGATTTTGAATAGAACAGGCATATATGAAACAGTCTTTTTTTTTTTTTTTTTCTTTCTTTCTTTCTTTCCTTGCTTGTTAATAGTAGGTCTTAATTGTCTTCGGGCAATAGTACCACAAATGGCTGTGAGTAGTACACCTACTCTGTTCTGTATTTCCTCACTGAATAAATTACCATGCAGTCTTAAATCTCCTTATTCTACCTTGTACCTATTTATACATCTCAATCTTACATAAACTTATACCAGTTTAACCCATATAAAGGCGTTTTCTATCCTACCTATATTTTGACTAATAATTATTTAAAATGCTTTTGATGTGTATATAGTAACATCCTATCAATACAATAAATGAATATAATTTTGCTTCAAACAGATATTAAATATCATTTAGGAATGGCTTTAAATATATCTAATTCCATCCAATATTATTTTATATGCAGCCATGTGCATATACAGTGACCCTGTTATGCTACAAATAATTATCTTAGACTTGTGACAGTCTTTATTAAGAGAATTATTCATCCCACTTAATAATCTCGGCCCAATTTGTTATAACGTGGTATACCATCCTGTATTAGATATTTAATTACTTTTGAAGCTTTTACGAAGGAAGCATAGGTAGTATCTATTGTGTAATATATAAAAAAAACATAAAATATTTACAAGGTATATATGCAATGATATAAAATATATCTCAGACAAATGTTTACATATATGTGATTAAGGTATATGAAGGGATGAGACAGTTCTGTATAATCACAGTGATGAGATGTGCTGTACACTGTTGTGGGAGTGTACATGTAGTTTGAAAGACAAGTAATGATTACTTGTGATGAAAGGGTTAATGAAAACCTTCCCCTTTCTTGTGAAACTGGAAAACTCCTTGAGGATTTGTCCATATATCAGTCTTTAGGGATGCTATGTAGATTTTGCTGGATAGCAGCGATGAAAGGGTTAATGAAGACCTTTTCCCTTGTAAATTGGAGTCTTTTTGGAGTCTTGCACCATTCTGTATACAGGTTGCCAGGATTACTATGAATCAAACAAAAATACATACAATGACTATCACAGATATTTATACAGTGATTTAACATAGCTTGCTATGCATTCTGTCCTATCTGCTGCATGTTATCAGGTACAGAATTTACAAATGTGTCTTTTAACGATTGAATAACAAACAAACAATTGTTTCTGGCCTGTGCCAATCTTTCCTGTCACATTGTGTGTCAATGACAGCACAATTGTCGCTGCAGATATGATGCAGGTTTAATTTGGAAACTGTGGCTGTTTGAACATCAAAGCAAACAATGGCTTCATTGGATCTAACAAGTAAAGGAATGATACTACCGTATTCACTTGTGACCATACTCCCTTGTGATGCAGCCTGGTCCCAGACTGTCTTTAACCATAGCGTTTGCTGCTTGGTGTGGCTCCTTAGTTTGGAAGAATCTTGGAGCTTCTGAAAAAACCTACTTTTGTGGGGAGAGAAACTTGTTAAACTTTGCCAAATATGTATTGCAGGTCCCAGGGCTTTCTGTCTTTCCACACCTGTAATAAAATGGTTATGGCACCAGGGCATAAAAACATTTTCATCCTGGTGATCCTTTTTGTCATTGTTAATTGGTGTGTGGTTTGCAGAATGACACTCTGCATGTGGTCTCTCTGAGAGCATGCAAACATTTGCACCATCACTAGAAGTCTCTGAGTGCTCTGTGGGGGTTACATAAGTTTGGGAACTTTGTTTGTAAACATGCATTCCTGAATTAATTTCATGGATTTTCCCTTTAAACATGTTTCCAGGTGAATACATTTCAAGGTTTGCAACTCTGGTTGCCATGGGAGTTTTCACCATGGGGAACTTCCCCACCCCTGTGTGCACTGTACTGCTGCTATCAGTGTTTAAATCTGCTGACAATTCACCTTTGCCTAAGGGCATAACAAATTCTTCATTTACATTGGGAACTCTGAGAGTGTATTCAGCAGAATACTCATAATCTGAGTTACAATGATCTTCCCCCTTACTAGACACAGTATAGGGGACATCTCCTATTGCTGCTACCTCCTTTACATTAATGTGCTGTCTGATGATAGACACATCCGGCACATTGCTACTTTCTTCCTTTACCACAGAGGCTGTTCTGCTGGTGGTCTGTGTGACCATAGCAGACTCCATGCGCTGCACATTGATGCAGTCCTGCAACATGTAACTTTCCTTAATTTTAGGATCTTGACTGATTAAGTCATTTCTGACTCCTGTAGACTCTGTGTACAGAGTTTCACATACCTCAACACTATTCCTGTTTGGTGTTTCTATCTCAGCTTGCTTGCTGGATGTTATCTCTTCATCAGAGATCTTGACAATTTGATTACAAACTGTCAGGCTTTTCGCTTCTGCCCCAAACTTTTTCTGTTTATTTTTCTGTTTAAGGGACTTAAATAACGAATGCATTTTTGCATTAATGGTCAGGCACGCCTTACGAAGACGTGAACCTGATTCTTCTTTACATTTCTGTTTGGCTTCTAGAGCCGCAGTTCTGCGCATTTTTCTAAATGCTACAGAAAACTTTTGCATTTTTAACATTTCAATGCTAAATTTATATATTCTTTGTTTTTAGTACTGAAGGTATCCTCTCCTTAAGATTGACCGGTGTCTTAAGGTTAAACTCTAATACCTGGTACATTTATACATTTATTTGGAAATACTCTTTTCCACTGTGCACATTTTCTATTCTAGGCCTTTAAATTCTTTATTCTCATTTGTAACCTATTCCACTGTGATCTTGTATTTTGCCAGCAGGCTTATAGCCTTTGGTGCTGCTTCCTAATAGATATTATGTTAGTTAAAATAACGTATATTGCACTAACACATTTATCCTAGGTTATACAGAATACAAAATTGACATTACACAATGGTAATAAATTTTCATAGATACATCCCCACCGTGATTCTGCAGATTTGGTAGCCAGCTTATAGCATCTGCTACTCCTCATAAATATTATAGATCAGATAATCAGATTCAGTAATAACAAGTCCAATTCGTGGTCGCCAATATTGCTTTATGGAATCTTATTTATGAATATTAATATTCAATATAACATATATGGTTATTAATATATGGATATATTTAAATTAATATGCGTTATCATATATATCTGCAAATATATTATGTCAGGCTTACAAATTAATTGGCTGATAAATATATGCAGTCCTTATTTATATATATATATATATATATATGACTTATGAAATTATGAAGTTAAGATTCCTTAAAGAGAGTTCAAGCTTGAATATTACCGCTCTTTTTATATGATTCTTTATTTACAGGCAGATCAAATCGTACAGAATAAGATATACACAGTAGTGATATATATACTAATTATAATTATATTAAGCTATGCTATGTTTCCTTCGTTACATAACATAAAACAACATGACATAAGTTTCACAAACAGTTTCAATTATTATCATATTTATACTTGCAAGTTAAAGATTGCCATCCCAAGAATCATTCCTTCTGCATGTTCTCCATGACTTCTCCTCCTGACTGACTTCCTTCCTTCTCCTTCTTCTTCTCCCTCTCCCTCTTCCTTCTAACTCCTAACTACAAGTCTGGTCCTTTTATCTCATATTTTACCAATTCAAACTATCATATTCTCATAGTTTCCAATGGAATAGGTAATTATAGGTTTGTCAGATTCCAAGGTGTAATAAAACAAACATTGAACTGGGCTGTCGTGTCCTGTTCACGGAGGCATGGTGTCATAAAAGTGTGGTGTCCACACTGCCTTAAGCAAGTATAGTATTGTAAAATCTGGAATGTCTTTTCATCCAAAGTTCTGTTGTATTGACAAGTTTTCCTGGGGTCGGTTACACAATGTTTTATCAATGGATGTGATCTCTTTTCATAGTAGTTAATTTATACTCCCTAGCTTTTAACCTTCACTGGACAATAGACAAACCAGTAGATTCTGATCTACTGTAAGCACACCTGTGAATTCCAATGACCAACAGAGCTCTGTCACATACCTATTATCATTTATGGCCTAATACCTTTTCTCTACAATGACTCTTGATCTTACTGTAACCTCTCTGGCCTTATTTATGACTAGAGCAGAATAAACCTGTTCCCTACACTATTTTTTACCATCTTGCTGTAAAACACAAATATACAGTATATCTATATAAACACATACACAAACCTAATCTCTTAAATCAGCTAAACATTACCTCATACATTCAAACTTATTTCATATCTATTCCTTACTATATATATCCAGTATACTGTCCACTATGGTAACATCGCCTATTTATAATGAATTATATTTTGATTCAGACAATATCCATTGCCCTAATATTATACTAAGTGCAGACAATTACCTATAAGGCAACAGGTGACAAGTAGAGAGCAGATGACAGAGGCTGGGGCTACAGTGAGTTAGTGGGTGACTGAGGCAGGAGTGACAAGTAGAGAGTAGATGATTAAGGCAGGGGTGACGTGTAGAGTTGGTTGAGTGAGGCAGGGGGTAACAGGGAGATAGTGGATGACTGTGGCAGGGTTGACAGGTAGAATTGGTGACTGAGGCAGGGTTGACAAGTAGAGAGTAGATGACAGAGGCTGGGGCTACAGTGAGATAGTGGGTGACTGAGGAAGGGGTGACAAGTAGAGAGTAGATGACTGAGGCAGGGGTGACAGGGACACAGTAGGTGACTGAGGACGGGGGGGACTGGGAGATAGTGGGTGACTGAGGCAGGGGTGACTGGGAGCTAGTGGTAGACTGAGGCAGGGAGACAGTGGGAAACTGAAGTAGGGGTGACAGGAGGATAGTGTGTGACTAAGACAGGGGTGACAAGAAGAGAGTAGATGACTGAGGCAGGGGTGATAGTGACATAGTGGGTGACTGAGGAAGGGGTGAAAGGGAGATAGTGGGTGACTGAGGCAGGGGCTACAGGGAGATAGTGGGTGACTGTGGCAGGGTTGACAATTAGAGAGTAGATGACTGAGGCTGGAGTGACTGGTAGAAAGTGGGTGACTGAGGCAGGGGTGACAGGGAGACAGTGGGTAACTGAGGCAAGGGTGACAGGGAGATAGTGGGTGACTGAGGCAGGGGTGACAGGGAGATAGTGGGTGACCTAGGCAGGGGTGACAAGTAGAGAGTAGATGACTAAGGAAGGGGTGATGTGTAGAGTTGGTGACTGAAGCAGGGTGACAGGGAGATAGTGGATGACTGTGGCATAGGTGACAGGTAGAGTTGGTGACTAAGGCAGGGGTGACAAGTAGAGAGTAGATGACAGAGGCTGGGGCTACAGTGAGATAGTGGGTGACTGAGGCAGGGGTGACAAGTAGAGAGAAGAGGACTAAGGCAGGGGTGACCGGTAGAGAGTTGGTGACTGAGGCAGGAGTGACAGAGAGATAGTGGCTGACTGTGGCAGGGGTGACAGGTAGAATTGGTGACTGAGGCAGGGTTGACAAGTAGAGAGTAGATGACAGAGGCTGGGGCTAAAGTGAGATAGTGGGTGACTGAGGCAGGGGTTACAAGTAGAGAGTAGATGACTGAGGCAGGGGTGACAGGGACACAGTAGGTGACTGAGGATGGGGGGACAGGGAGATAGTGGGTGACTAATGCAGGGGTGACTGGGAGCTAGTGGTAGACTGAGGCAGGGAGACAGTGGGTAACTGAAGTAGGGGTGACAGGGAGATAGTGTGTGACTAAGTCAGGGGTGACAAGTAGAGTAGATGACTGAGGCAGGGGTGAAAGGGAGATAGTGGGTGACTGAGGCAGGGGAGACAAGGAGATAGTGTGACTGAGGCTGGGGTGACAAGTAGAGAGTAGATGACTAACTTAAGGGTGACATGTAGAGTTGGTGACTGAGGCAGGGTTGACAGGGAGTTAGTGGGTGACTGAGGAAGGGTTGACAATTAGAGAGTAGATGACTGAGGCTGGGGTGACAGGGAGACAGTAGGTAACTGAAGCAGGGGTGATAGGGAGATAGTGGGTGACTGATGCAGGGGTGATAGGGAGATAGTGGATGACTGAAGCAGGGGTGACAAGTAGAGAGTAGATGACTAAGGCAGGGGTGACGTGTAGAGTTGGTGACTGAGGCAGGGGTGACAGAGAGATAGTGGGTGACTGTTGCAGGGGTGACAGGTAGAGTTGGTGACTGAGGTAGGTGTGACAAGTAGAGAGTAGATGACAGAGGCTGGGGCTACAGTGAGATAATGGGTGACTGAGGCAGGGGTGACAAGTAGAGAGTAGAGGACTAAGGCAGGGGTGACCGGTAGAGTTGGTGACTGAGGCAGGGGTGACCGGGAGATAGTGGGTGACTGTGGCAGGGTTGACAAGTAGAGAGAAGATGACTGAGGCAGGGGTGACAGGGAGATAGTAGGTGACTGAGGACGGTGGGACTTGGAGATAGTGGGTGACTTAGGCAGGGGTGACAAGTAGAGAGCAGATGACAGAGGCTGGGGCTACAGTGAGATAGTGGGTGACTGAGGCAGGAGTGACAAGTAGAGAGTAGATGACTAAGGCAGGGGTGACATGTAGAGTTGGTTGAGTGAGGCAGGGGGTAACAGGGAGATAGTGGATGACTGTGGCAGGGGTGACAGGTAGAATTGGTGACTGAGGTAGGGTTGACAAGTAGAGAGTAGATGACAGAGGCTGGGGCTACAGTGAGATAGTGGGTGACTGAGGAAGGGGTGACAAGTAGAGAGTAGATGACTGAGGCAGGGGTGACAGGGACACAGTAGGTGACTGAGGACGGGGGGGACTGGGAGATAGTGGGTGACTGAGGCAGGGGTGACTGGGAGCTAGTGGTAGACTGAGGCAGGGAGACAGTGGGAAACTGAAGTAGGGGTGACAGGGGGATAGTGTGTGACTAAGACAGGGGTGACAAGAAGAGAGTAGATGACTGAGGCAGGGGTGAAAGTGACATAGTTGGTGACTGAGGCAGGGGTGAAAGGGAGATAGTGGGTGACTGAGGCAGGGGAGACAAGGAGATAGTGTGACTGAGGCAGGGGTGACAATTAGAGAGTAGATGACTGAGGCTGGAGTGACTGGTTGATAGTGGGTGACTGAGGCAGGGGTGACAGGGAGACAGTGGGTAACTGAGGCAAGGGTGACAGGGAGATAGTGGGTGACTGAGGCAGGGGTGACAGGGAGATAGTGGGTGACCTAGGCAGGGGTGACAAGTAGAGATTAGATGACTAAGGAAGGGGTGACGTGTAGAGTTGGTGACTGAGGCAGGGTGACAGGGAGATAGTGGATGACTGTGGCAGAGGTGACAGGTAGAGTTGGTGACTAAGGCAGGGGTGACAAGTAGAAAGTAGATGACAGAGGCTGGGGCTACAGTGAGATAGTGGGTGACTGAGGCAGGGGTGACAAGTAGAGAGTAGAGGACTAAGGCAGGGGTGACCGGTAGATAGTGGGTGACTGAGGCAGTTGAGACAAGGAGAAATGGGTGACTGAGGCAGGGGTGACAGGTAGAGTTGGTGACTGAGGCAGGAGTGACAGGTAGAGTTGATGACTGAGGCAGGTGTGACAAGTAGAGAGTAGTTGACTAAGGCAGGGGCAACAGGGAGATAGTGGGTGACTGAGGCAGGGGTGACAAGTAGAGAGTAGATGACTGAGGCTGGAGTGAAAGGGAGATAGTAGGTGAATGAGTCAGGAGTGAAAGGGGGATAGTGGGTGACTGAGGCAAGGGAAACAAGGAGAAAGTGGGTGACTGTGGCAGGGGTGACAAGTAGAGAGTAGATGACAGAGGTTGGAACTACAGGGTGATAGTGGTTGACTGATGCAGGGGCGACAGGGAGATAGTGGGTGACTGAGGCAGGGTTGACAATTAGAGAGTAGATGACTGAGGCTGGGGAGACTGGTAGATAGTGGGTGACTAAGCCAGGGTGACAAGTAGAGAGTAGATGACAGAGGCTGGGGCTACA
The DNA here is from genome assembly GCF_028390025.1 of Pseudophryne corroboree. Taxonomy (NCBI): domain Eukaryota; kingdom Metazoa; phylum Chordata; class Amphibia; order Anura; family Myobatrachidae; genus Pseudophryne; species Pseudophryne corroboree. Next base: position 129,705,215 of record NC_086446.1, read on the forward strand.
GTAAGATAGTGGTTGACTGAGGCAGGGGAGACAGGGAGATAGTGGGTGACTTAGGCAGGGGTGACAAGTAGAGAGTAGAGGACTAAGGCAGTGGTGACAGGTAGAGTTGGTGACTGAGGCAGGTGTGACCGGTAAATAGTGGGTGACTGTGGCTGGGTTGACAAGTAGAGAGAAGATGACTGAGGCAGGGGTGACAGGGAGATAGTGGGTGACTGAGGACGGTGGGACTGGGAGATAGTGGGTGACTGAGGAAGGTGTGACAAGCAGAGAGTAGATAACTAAGGCGGGGGTTACGCATAAAGTTGGTGACTGAGGCAGGAGTGACAGAGAGATAGTGGGTGACTGTGGCAGGGGTGACAGGTAGAATTGGTGACTGAGGCAGGGTTGACAAGTAGAGAGTAGATGACAGAGGCTGGGGCTAAAGTGAGATAGTGGGTGACTGAGGCAGGGGTTACAAGTAGAGAGTAGTTGACTGAGGCAGGGGTGACAGGGACACAGTAGGTGACTGAGGATGGGGGGACTGGGAGATAGTGGGTGACTGATGCAGGGGTGACTGGGAGCTAGTGGTAGACTGAGGCAGGGAGACAGTGGGTAACTGAAGTAGGGGTGACAGGGAGATAGTGTGTGACTAAGTCAGGTGTGACAAGTAGAGAGTAGATGACTGAGGCAGGGGTGAAAGGGAGATAGAGGGTTACTGAGGCAGGGGTGAAAGAGATCTAGTGGGTGACTGAGGCAGGGGAGACCAGGAGATAGTGTGACTGAGGCAGGGGTGACAAGTAGAGAGTAGATGACTAACTTAAGGGTGACATGTAGAGTTGGTGACTGAGGCAGGGGTGACAGGGAGATAGTGGGTGACTGAGGAAGGGTTGACAATTAGAGAGTAGATGACTGAGGCTGGGTTGACTGGTATATAGTGGGTGACTGAAGGGTTAACTCTTCTGTGCTTTGTAAATATTACTTTTTATATGATCAATTTCCTTATAATAGTTACAGTGTAAAAGTGAATATTTCTACTTCCCTAATGAAGGGTTAAAACATGCTATATGAACTGTTATGTGTTTGCATAGATACGTACTACCCTGTGCCGGATACCTTTGTCTGCTCATACAAATACCAGGCTTGTATGAGCCTGGTTTTCAAGGGCAGTCCCATACCAGATCAAACCTGTTATTTCTATTTCTGTGTGGTACCAAATATCCTGTGTTACAGACTTTGGCCCTCATTCCGAGTTGTTCGCTCGTTATTTTTCATCGCATCGCAGTGAGAATTCACTTAGTGCGCATGCGTAATGTTCGCACTGCGCATGCGCCAAGTAACTTTACTAAGAAGAAAGTAAGTTTACTCACGGCTTTTTCATCGCTCCGGCGATCGCATTGTGATTGACAGGAAATGGGTGTTACTGGGCGGATGGACGGCGTTTTAGGGGCGTGTGGCTAGAAACGCTACCGTTTCCGGAAAAAACGCAGGCGTGTCTGGAGAAACGGTGGGAGTGCTTGGGCGAACGCTGGGTGTGTTTATGACGTCAGCCGGGACCGAAAAGCACTGAATTGATCGCACAGGCAGAGTAAGTCTGGAGTTACTCAAAAACTGCTAACTCGTTTTTGATCGCAATAATGCGCATACATCGGTCGCACATTTAAGAACTTTAGATTCACTCCCAGTAGGCGTAGGCTTAGCGTGTGTAACTCTGCTACATTCGCCTTGCGACCGATCAACTCGGAATGAGGGCCTTTGTTAAATGTTTTGAGAAACTTGTAGAAAAACCCATATATGGACATCCGCCTTATCAATTCTGCCTGGTAACTACTAACGAGCCAATGAGAGTGTAACAACATGTCAGTTACACCCATATGCATTGTCTTTTATACTTTTGTTAACCTCATAATAAAGCAGTGTGAATCTTTACTGCTTGTGTTGTGCATGTAACTTGTGGCTAAAGGTTTACACTCACGGACGTCTGAGAGGCCATCACATCGAGGGTTAAAGAATATAGGGGCAATCCTTTCAAGTGGGGGCTCTGTCCGCGATTCAGTGATCGTCCCCGAATGGTAAGATAGAGAATTTATTGTCTGTCTTTGCCATACGGGATTGCGGTCATACACTGAAGCTGAATCCGTGTCAGTGTTCTGGGAACACGTGACCAAACATCTTTAATGTCTGGGACTTAAAGATACGTCTGAGAAGGGACCAGGGGTCCAAGCGCAATTCTCCAAAGACGTTAGTATCTGGGATACTTAAAATAGACCTGGGAGTCTATACATAACGTGACGTTAGTATCTGGGATACTTAAAAATAGACCTGGGGTCTATACGTAACGTAGAGAATACCTCGATTTGATCGTCTATATATTCTTGTATGTTTGTAGTGAGATAAGTTCTTATATTTGGTCCAGACGGCTGGTAAGTTTTCGTCTGCCAGATATCTTTACTCAAACACTTTTCCTGCTTCCTGTTTAAAACGCTGTATTTTTCTGACATCTTGTACGAATGGTAAGTATCGTACACGTCAAAAGATTTCATGTTCTCACTATACAGATAATATTGTGATATTGTCAATGACTAATTAACTGGTTAGCTGATGCATGTATAGTAGAGTGTTGTAAATTTTAGATATTTTCTTTTAAAGTTGTACTGTTGATTTATATTACTGTCTGACAATGGGCTCTAGTCAGAGTAAAAAAAAACTACATATCCCCCGCCCCTCCCTGGTGAGACATGCAAGATGTATGTCGCCCGCAACTCTACCTCAGAGTATTACTTAGTTAACCCATGGGTGGATAATTTAGCGGGATGGACAGAGAAAGCAGGACAGGACCCATTCCTACGGGAAGGCAGTAATTACCTTTTCTATATGGAGGATTAAAAAAAATAAAAAAAAAAAATGTCAGTTCCCAACAGCACAGAAGCGAAGCAGTGAGAAACTGTAAATCTTTGAAATCCCTCTCGCCTCCCCCTTGCATTCCAATGTATCCTGCGCTTGAGGACACAGATCTCTTGGCAGCAGTAACCCTTTCACACCAGATGGGATCGCCTCCAACTCCACTGCTGGAGGGTGCGTCCACTAGCTCTATCCCTAACGCACCAGTAGCCCAGAGTTTAGATAATAGTAAAACACTGTCCCAAGCCCACTATTACCCTCGATGGCTGTATATCTTATTTGCGCAAAGCTTGCAAAGGACGCAGCTATACACATATGAAGGAAGTCTTTAAAACCCGTGCTCCTTTGCCTGTGCTTTTTTGCCTGTCGCTGTAGCTTGTAAACAGAAACCTTCGGAGTCTGTTACTGAGTTTTGGAAAAGGTTTAAGGACTGCTGGACAGATGACGCTGGCTTACCTTTGCTTAACTCAGAAAGCTTACTCATTTCCACCTTCATTAACAACCTTCTACCTTCTGTCATAGTTTCTGTTAAGCAAAACGTCTCTTCCTGGATTTCTGATAGTACGATAGATTTAAAAAGAAAAACATTTATATGAGAAAGAGGCTGCAGGGTGTTTTGATGTAAAGAAACCTGCACTCACTCATAACTATCAGAACTCCAGACGCTTTGACAGACAGAACCAACCCCGCAGTCAGGGAAGATTCCAAAGACCCCGCGCACTGACGGGGCCCGGAGGAGGGTATCCCAGCCTTTATTCAACTCACCCGTCATAGTAAAGATTCACCTCTGCTGCCACTTATTATAAATGGAAGTAAAATTCCCTTTTTAGTGGACAGCGGTGCAACAACCAGTGTTTTGTGTTCTGACCTATGCAGTATCCCCTCTCACCAGAAAAGATAGAAGGTCTCCGCCCCATGATACAGCAATTCTTACAACAGGGTATTCTCAGACATATTGTATCACCATACTGTACTCCTGTGAACCCTGTTGCCAAAGCTGATGGCAGTATAAGATTTGTACAGGATCTCAGAGCGATCAATCAGTTAATTGTCCCAATTGCACCAATTGTTCCAGATGTAAACTCACTCATTTCTGCAATCCCTGCAGATGCTGCGTTCTTCTCTGTAATTGATTTGAAGAATGCCTTTTTCAGCATACCTGTAGATTCACAGACACAATTACTTTTTGCCTTTTCTTTTGAGGGTAAACAACTTACCTGGTGCAGATTATTGACGCACCTGTCGTCTCCAGGCCACATTGGGGCCCTGGCAACCTCACCATGGTTCAGTCCTGCTACAGTATGCAGATGATCTGCTGCTCTGTAGTCAAACTGAGGAGGCCTGCCGAGAGGATGGTGTTTCATTACTAAACTGGCTTTGTGAATGTGGACACAAGGTGTCCAAAACAAAAATGCAATGGTGTAAAAAGCATGTTGATTACTTAGGTTTTGTGCTCACTCAGGGAGAGAGGAAAATCAGTCCACAACGCATACAGTCTGTATTGGGCCTGGTCACCCCAACTACCCAGAAGGAACTACTGTCCTTCCTGGGTATGGTAAATTACTGCAGACAGTGGATTTCTGATTGCTCCTATTATGATAACATTTTGAGACAAGCCACACTGAAGGACAAACCTAAAACCGTACAATGGTCACAAGAAATGTTAACTGCATATGAAAGTTTAAAATGTATGAAAAGTCCGGCACTTGGCCTCCCCAATTATGTACTACCTTTCCATCTATATGCAAGGGACAATTGTAAAACCATGGCGGGGGTGCTCACACAGTTTCATGGAGGGAAGTTGCGCCCCGTGGCATTTTTTTTCCAAAGTCATGCCAGTGTCTGTGCAAGGTATGCCTGCCTGCCTCAGGGCTTTGGCAGCCTGTGCAATGGTTGCAGAAATGGCCACTACCCTCACTTTAGGCCACATCACAGTACTCCACACCACACATGATGTCCTGGCAATACTTAAAGGCTTACACACACAGCACATGTCAGCACAACGCCTTAGTGGATATGAAGTACTCCTTTTGAGTAACCCTACCCTTACCATTAAGTACACTGCTAGTTCTTCTGGCCCTGCACCCATTCTCAATGCCCTTTTAGGCTTGAAAGGTCCCGAGGATGAACCACCCGACCTACATGACTGTGCTGCTTCCATTGAAGCTGAAACTTCTCCCAGACTTGACATGTCTCCCGTTCCCATACCAGGCGCAGACATTGTTTTTGTTGACGGCTCCTGTAGTAGGCCCAATGACAATACATACCAGGCTGGCTATGCCATTATCACCCTCCCTGACACTGTGTTGGAAGCCCTACCAACACCTTATCAGTCCGCGCAAGCTGCAGAACTCATTGCACTCACTAGAGCATGTCCCTCCCTTGACAACGTCCATCTGCTCACTCAACTTCAAGCTGCTGCGACTAATACTGATCTCTCCGACTGGACTTACCCAATTCTGCAGAAAAAATCCTAAATCAGGATTAATCTGCAAAGAGGGGAAACCCTGTATACCCCAGTCCAGTGCCCCTTTGCTCGTTGCCCAGTGCCGTGGTGTTGGTCACCGTGGTGAAGCCACAACACTCCTCCTACTAACCAATGATTTTTATGTTACTAATGCCAAATCACTTGTGGACCAGTATGTTAGCAGATGCATCACTTGCCTCAGGAACAACCCTAATAAAGCTAAACACCAGCATCTTGAATACCCCACAGAAAACTCTAGGATACTCACCCTTTGAAATACTAATGGGTAGACCCTTTTCCTACACCCTGGGCTAAGAAACCACTAGTAATACAGGAAGGAGATCTAGAACTCATCAGAGAAGAGTATGTCAGGTCCCTGATAACAAAACTGAATGAAATTGAACATGTGGTTGTTTGTAAAAACCCTTTGAATCCACAGGAACCTACACACCCCTTTAAAGTCAGAGACAGAGTCGTGGTGAAGGTGCTCCCCAGGAACAAGAGCCCAGGAGACTTCACCTATGGTCCAGAGACAGAGGTCGTAGCAGTTACCCGAACAGCAGTCCTGACAGAGGAAAGTCCTACCTGGATCCATGCATCCCGAGTAAAAAAGGTTCCTAGACCAGACCTAGAGAGGGAAGCAAGTGATTCCAGTGAGGTACGAACCGGGGCAGACAGCCCTGACCTCCCACCTAGCGAAGACAGAAGAACAGAAAACGATGAAGAACCTGCCCCCTATCTCTATCCTGGGGACTATCTCGATAGCCCTACTGGCCCTCATTCACCTCACAATATGTGAAGTCGACATCACACAAACAGATGGGGTCCCCACCTTGTGGTACAATTCCTCCAATACACACGTAGCCACATACATCCTTGATTATTTCATGTTCCCTAAACTTGCTGACAACAAACATTTCATACAGCAGAAAAGAAAATCAGGGATGTCTGAGACAATGTACATTTGTGTCACTGATGAATGGTGGATGGAAATATCCTATCATGGATCCAACTGTGATTACTGGGAATCTGTGGGGTGGAATACAGGAGCAGATTGGAAATATGGCCCATCATTTGCAAAAAATAGATGGAGCAAATATGGAGTACCCCTACTTTCTAGACTATCCATTCATAAGATGGATGAAGGCCCAAATTCATACAGGTTTAGACTAAACATAGTGAACCCTAGCAGAAGCGACAATGAGACTTATGTACTTGGTATATGGTGGCAAGCAGGGTACTATAGTGCAAGGCAAATGTTTTATTTGTGGGACATGTATAAAAACCCAAAATACCAGCCTAAAATTGCTCCCCAAAACAAACCTTTAAAGCCCCATATTGCCACTTCTAAAGATATGGTGGCTATTACTAACCCTACCTTTGAAGACACCCTAGCTATTGAAACTGGTTTCTCTGACATTAATTTTTGGTTGGAATGGATGAAGTATAGTGCTAACAAACACAATAAAAGCAACTGCTATGTCTGTGGCAAATCTAGGCCCCACCTAGGTACAGTGCCCCTTAATATACCCCTAGAACAGGAAAATTGTTTTTTTTTCAGCCTTTTTAATGACACCAAAACAAATGACAGTCAGTGCGAAATGTGGAAAAGGGAATATCCCATATTGTCAAAAAATCCCAACCCAGGAAGCACCATAACCATATATCCTGGAAACTATACCTGTTATACATCTAACACCACCACAGGGAGAAATTAAAAAACCTTCCCACCAGGGTATTGTGCAAATAAAAGAACAACTGTTTTAGTCAACCAAACTAGATCATTAGGCGACATTTATTACATATGTGGGGATATGAAGCTTAGAATTAAATTAGACACACCATGGTATGGTGAGTGTGCCCTGGCCAAAGTCATAATGCCACTCCTAATGATCACCGATGACCCCACTCCTCCCTCTAATACTCCTGCTAATCGAAAGAAAAGAGCACTCCCAGGAGGTAGCTTTGACCCCCACGTATACATTGATGCTATAGGGGTCCCAAGAGGTGTTCCAAATGAGTTCAAAGCTAGAGATGAGGTGGCTGCGGGTTTTGAGTCATTGTTTCCTATAGTAACTGTAAATAAAAACGTAGCCTGGATTAATTATATATATTATAATCAACAAAGATTTGTTAATGATACCAAAGATGCTCTTAAAGGTATAGCTGAACAGCTAGAAGCCACTTCCCAAATGACATTCCAAAATAGAATGGCCCTTGACATGATTCTAGCAGAAAAAGGCGGTACATGTGTTTACATTAGTAAGGTGGAAGGCTGTTGTACATATATTCCTGACAACACTGGTCCCAATGGTAAGGTTACTTTAGCCATAAACAAGTTAGAAACCTTATCCATAGAACTTAAGAAAAATTCAGGTATTGATAACCCATGGAGCCAATATTTTGGGTGGTTTGAAAATTGGAAACAGGCTCTTGTGCAAATAAGCATATTCATACTTGTAACTTTAATTCTTGTAGGCATTATAGTTTATTGTGTAATTCCCTGTGGAAAGAAACTTACCTCCAAAGGCATTGATAAGGCCCTGATGTACTATGATATAACCACCAGTCCTGTCACCTCCTCTGATAGTAAGGGACCCGACGATTATGTCCAATATCTCAAGAACTGGAGGAACAAGAAAGGAGCTTCACTCAAGAATCATGTTATATAACAATCATGATTCTAAGAGGGGATTGAAGGGTTAACTCTTCTGTGCTTTGTAAATATTACTTTTTATATGATCAATTTCCTTATAATAGTTACAGTGTAAAAGTGAATATTTCTACTTCCCTAATGAAGGGTTAAAACATGCTATATGAACTGTTATGTGTTTGCATAGATACGTACTACCCTGTGCCGGATACCTTTGTCTGCTCATACAAATACCAGGCTTGTATGAGCCTGGTTTTCAAGGGCAGTCCCATACCAGATCAAACCTGTTATTTCTATTTCTGTGTGGTACCAAATATCCTGTGTTACAGACTTTGTTAAATGTTTTGAGAAACTTGTAGAAAAACCCATATATGGACATCCGCCTTATCAATTCTGCCTGGTAACTACTAACGAGCCAATGAGAGTGTAACAACATGTCAGTTACACCCATATGCATTGTCTTTTATACTTTTGTTAACCTCATAATAAAGCAGTGTGAATCTTTACTGCTTGTGTTGTACATGTAACTTGTGGCTAAAGGTTTACACTCACGGACGTCTGAGAGGCCATCACATCGAGGGTTAAAGAATATAGGGGCAATCCTTTCAGTGACTGAGGCAGGGGTGACCGGGAGACAGTAGGTAACTGAAGCAGGGGTGACAGGGAGATAGTTGGTGACTGAGGCAGGGGTGATAGGGAGATAGTGGATGACTGAAGCAGGGGTGACAAGTAGAGAGAAGATGACTAAGGCAGGGGTGACGTGTAGAGTTGGTGACTGAGGCAGGGGTGACAGAGAGATAGTGGGTGACTGTTGCAGGGGTGACAGGTAGAGTTGGTGACTGAGGCAGGTGTGACAAGTAGAGAGTAGATGACAGAGGCTGGGGCTACAGTGAGATAATGGGTGACTGAGGCAGGGGTGACAAGTAGAGAGTAGAGGACTAAGGCAGGGGTGACCGGTAGAGTTGGTGACTGAGGCAGGGGTGACCGGGAGATAGTGGGTGACTGTGGCAGGGTTGACAAGTAGAGAGAAGATGACTGAGGCAGGGGTGACAGGGAGATAGTAAGTGACTGAGGACGGTGGGACTTGGAAATAGTGGGTGACTGAGGCAGGGGTGACAAGTAGAGAGTAGATGACAGAGGCTGGGGCTACAGTGAGATAGTGGGTGACTGAGGCAGGAGTGACAAGTAGAGAGTAGATGACTAAGGCAGGGGTGACGTGTAGAGTTGGTTGAGTGAGGCAGGGGTAACAGGGAGATAGTGGATGACTGTGGCAGGGTGACAGGTAGAATTGTGACTGAGGCAGGGATGACAAGTAGAGAGTAGATGACAGAGGCTGGGGCTACAGTGAGATAGTGGGTGACTGAGGAAGGGGTGACAAGTAGAGAGTAGATGACTAAGGAAGGGGTGACGTGTAGAGTTGGTGACTGAGGCAGGGTGACAGGGAGATAGTGGATGACTGTGGCAAAGGTGACAGGTAGAGTTGGTGACTAAGGCAGGAGTGACAAATAGAGAGTAGATGACAGAGGCTGGGGCTACAGTGAGATAGTGGGTGACTGAGGCAGGGGTGACTGGGAGATAGTGGGAGACTGAGGCAGGGGTGACAGGGAGACAGTGGGTAACTGAAGCAGGGGTGACAGGGAGATACTATGTGACTGAGGCAGGGGTGACAAGTAGAGAGTAGATGACTGAGGCTGGGGTGAATGGGAGATAGTTGGTGACTGAGGCAGGGGTGAAAGGGAGATAGTTGGTGACTGAGGCAGGGGAGACGAGGAGATAGTGGGTGACTGAAGCAGGGGTGACAGGGAGATAGTGGGTTTCTGAGGCAGGGGTGACAAGTAGAGAGTAGATGACTGACGCTGTAGGTGACATGTAGAGTTGGTTACTGAGGCAGGGGTGACAGGGAGATAGTGGGTGACTGAGGCAGGGGAGACAAGGAGAAAGTGGGTGACTGAGGCAGGGGTGACAGAGATAGTGGGTGACTGAGGTCGGGGTGACTGGGAGATAGTGGGTGACTGAGGCAGGGGTGAAAGGGAGATAGTGGGTGACTGAGGCAAGGGAAACAAGGAGATAATGGGTGACTGTGACAGGTATGACAAGTAGAGAGTAGATGGCTAACGTAAGGGTGACATGTAGAGTTGGTGACTGAGGCAGGGGTGACAGGGACATAGTGGATGACTGAGGCAGGGGCTACAGGGAGATAGTGGGTAACTGTGGCAGGGTTGACAATTAGAGAGTAGATGACTGAGGCTGAAGTGACTGGTAGATAGTGGGTGACTGAGGCAGGGGTGACAGGGAGACAGTGGGTAACTGAGGCAAGGGTGACAGGGAGATAGTGGGTGATTGAGGCAGGGGTGACAGGGAGATAGTGGGTGACCTAGGCAGGGGTGACAAGTAGAGAGTAGATGACTAAGGAAGGGGTGACGTGTAGAGTTGGTGACTGAGGCACGAGTGACAGAGAGATAGTGGGTGACTGTGGCAGGGGTGACAGGTAGAATTGGTGACTGAGGCAGGGTTGACAAGTAGAGAGTAGATGACAGAGGCTGGGGCTAAAGTGAGATAGTGGGTGACTGAGGCAGGGGTTACAAGTAGAGAGTAGATGACTGAGGCAAGGGTGACAGGGACACAGTAGGTGACTGAGGATGGGGGGACTGGGAGATAGTGGATGACTGATGCAGGGGTGACTGGGAACTAGTGGTAGACTGAGGCAGGGAGACAGTGGGTAACTGAAGTAAGGGTGACAGGGAGATAGTGTGTGACTAAGTCAGGGGTGACAAGTAGAGAGTAGATGACTGAGGCAGGGGTGAAAGGGAGATAGTGGGTGACTGAGGCAGGGGTGAAAGGGATCTAGTGGGTGACTGAGGCAGGGGAGACAAGGAGATAGTGTGACTGAGGCAGGGGTGACAAGTAGAGAGTAGATGACTAACTTAAGGGTGACATGTAGAGTTGGTGACTGAGGCAGGGGTGACAGGGAGATAGTGGGTGACTGAGGAAGGGTTGACAATAAGAGAGTAGATGACTGAGGCTGGGGTGACTGGTAGATAGTGGGTGACTGAGGCAGGGGTGACAGGGAGACAGTAGGTAACTGAAGCAGGGGTGACAGGGAGATAGTTGGTAACTGAGGCAGGGGTGATAGGGAGATAGTGGATGACTGAAGCAGGGGTGACAAGTAGAGAGTAGATGACTAAGGCAGGGGTGACGTGTAGAGTTGGGGACTGAGGCAGGGGTGACAGAAAGATAGTGGGTGACTGTTGCAGGGGTGACAGGTAGAGTTGGTGACTGAGGCAGGTGTGACAAGTAGAGAGTAGATGAAAGAGGCTGGGGCTACAGTGAGATAATGGGTGACGGAGGCAGGGGTAAACAGTAGAGAGTAGAGGACTGAGGCAGGGGTGAACAGTAGAGAGTAGAGGACTAAGGCAGGGGTGACCTGTAGAGTTGGTGACTGAGGCAGGGGTGACCGGGAGATAGTGGGTGACTGTGGCAGGGTTGACAAGTAGAGAGAAGATGACTGAGGCAGGGGTGACAGGGAGATAGTAGGTGACTGAGGACGGTGGGACTTGGAGATAGTGGGTGACTGAGGCAGGGGTGACAAGTAGAGAGTAGATGACAGAGGCTGGGGCTACAGTGAGATAGTGGGTGACTGAGGCAGGGGTGACAAGTAGAGAGTAGATGACTAAGGCAGGGGTGACGTGTAGAGTTGGTTGAGTGAGGCAGGGGTAACAGGGAGATAGTGGATGACTGTGGCAGGGGTGACAGGTAGAATTGGTGACTGAGGCAGGGTTGACAAGTAGAGAGTAGATGACAGAGGCTGGGGCTACAGTGAGATAGTGGGTGACTGAGGAAGGGGTGACAAGTAGAGAGTAGATGACTAAGGAAGGGGTGACATGTAGAGTTGGTGACTGAGGCAGGGTGACAGGGAGATAGTGGATGACTGTGGCAGAGGTGACAGGTAGAGTTGGTGACTAAGGCAGGGGTGACAAGCAGAGAGTAGATGACAGAGGCTGGGGCTACAGTGAGATAGTGGGTGACTGAGGCAGGGGTGACAAGTAGAGAGTAGAGGACTAAGGCAGGGGTGACCGGTAGATAGTGGGTGACTGAGGCAGGGGAGACAAGGAGAAAGTGGATGACTGAGGCAGGGGTGACAGAGATAGTGGGTGACTGAGGACGGGGTGACTGGGAGATAGTGGGTGACTGAGGCAAGGGTGACAGGTAGAGGTGGTGACTGAGGCAGGGGTGACAGGTAGAGTAGATGACTGAGGCAGGTGTGACAAGTAGAGAGTAGTTGACTAAGGCATGGGCAACAGGGAGATAGTGGGTGACTGAGGCAAGGGAAACAAGGAGAAAGTGGGTGACTGTGGCAGGGGTGACATGTAGAGAGTAGATGACAGAGGTTGGGACTACAGGGTGATAGTGGTTGACTGATGCAGGGGCGACATGGAGATAGTGGGTGACTGAGGCAGGGTTGACAATTAGAGAGTAGATGACTGAGGCAGGGGTGACAGGGAGAGTTGGTGACTGAGGCAGGTGTGACCGGTAGATAGTGGGTGACTGTGGCTGGGTTGACAAGTAGAGAGAAGATGACTGAGGCAGGGGTGACAGGGACACAGTAGGTGACTGAGGATGGGGGGACTGGGAGATAGTGGATGACTGATGCAGGGGTGACTGGGAGCTAGTGGTAGACTGAGGCAGGGGTAAAGGGGAGATAGTGGGTGACTGAGGCAGGGGTGAAAGGGATCTAGTGGGTGACTGAGGCAGGGGAGACAAGGAGATAGTGTGACTGAGGCAAGGGTGACAAGTAGAGAGTAGATGACTAACTTAAGGGTGACATGTAGAGTTGGTGACTGAGGCAGGGGTGACATGGAGATAGTGGGTGACTGAGGAAGGGTTGACAATTAGAGAGTAGATGACTGAGGCTGGGGTGACTGGGAGATAGTGGGTGACTGAGGCAGGGGTGACAGGGAGACAGTAGGTAACTGAAGCAGGGGTGACAGGGAGATAGTTGGTGACTGAGGCAAGGGTGATAGGGAGATAGTGGATGACTAAAGCAGGGGTGACAAGTAGAGAGTAGATGACTAAGGCAGGGGTGACGTGTAGAGTTGGTGACTGAGGCAGGGGTGACAGAGAGATAGTGGGTGACTGTTGCAGGGGTGACAGGTAGAGTTGGTGACTGAGGCAGGGGTGACAGGGAGATAGTGGGTGACTGAGGAAGGGGTGACAAGGAGATAGTGGGTGACTGAGGCAGGGGAGACAAGGAGAAAGTGGGTGACTGAGGCAGGGGAGACAAGGAGAAAGTGGGTGACTGAGGCAGGGGTGACAGAGATAGTGGGTGACTGAGGACAGGGTGACCGAGAGATAGTGGGTGACTGAGGAAGGGGTGACACGTAGAGAGTAGATGACTAAGGCAGGGGTGACAGGGACACAGTAGGTGACCGAGGACGGGGGGACTGGGAGATAGTGGCTGTCTGAGGCAGGGGTGACTGGGAGCTAGTGGTAGACTGAGGCAGGGAGACAGTGGGTAACTGAAGTAGGGGTGACAGGGAGATAGTGTGTGACTAATTCAGGGGTGACAAGTAGAGAGTAGATGACTGCGGCAGGGGTGAAAGGGAGATAGTGGGTGACTGAGGCAGGGGTGAAAGGGATCTAGTGGGTGACTGAGGCAGGGAAGACAAGAAGATAGTGTGACTGAGGCAGGGGTGACAAGTAGAGAGTAGATGACTAACGTAAGGGTGACATGTAGAGTTGGTGACTGAGGCAGGGGTGATAGGGAGATAGTGGGTGACTGAGGAAGGGTTGACAATTAGAGAGTAGATGACTGAGGCTGGGGTGACTGGTAGATAGTGGGTGACTGAGGCAGGGGTGACAGGGAGACAGTAGGTAACTGAAGCAGGGGTGACAGGGAGATAGTTGGTGACTGAGGCAGGGGTGATAGGGAGATAGTGGATGACTAAAGCAGGGGTGACAAGAAGAGAGTAGATGACTAAGGCAGGGGTGACCGGTAGAGTTGGTGACTGAGGCAGGGGTGACCGGGAGATAGTGGGTGACTGTGGCAGGGTTGACAAGTAGAGAGAAGATGACTGAGGCAGGGGTAACAGGGAGATAGTAGGTGACTGAGGCAGGGGTGACAGAGATAGTAGGTGACTGAGGACGGTGGGACTGGGAGATAGTGGGTTTCTGAGGCAGGTGTGACAAGTAGAGAGTAGATGACTGAGGCTGTAGGTGACATGTAGAGTTGGTTACTGAGGCAGGGGTGACAGGGAGATAGTGGGTGACTGAGGCAGGGGAGACAAGGAGAAAGTGGGTGACTGAGGTAGGGGTGACAGAGATAGTGGGTGACTGAGGACGGGGTGACTGGGAGATAGTGGGTGACTGAGGCAAGGGTGACAGGTAGAGTTGGTGACTGAGGCAGGGGTGACAGGCAGAGTTGGTGACTGAGGCAGTGGTGACAAGTAGAGAGTAGTTGACTAAGGCAGGGGCAACAGGAAGATAGTGGATGACTGAAGCAGGGGTGACAAGTAGAGAGTAGATGACTAAGGCAGGGGTGACGTGTAGAGTTGGTGACTGAGGCAGGGGTGACAGAGAGATAGTGGGTGACTGTTGCAGGGGTGACAGGTAGAGTTGGTGACTGAGGTAGGTGTGACAAGTAGAGAGTAGATGACAGAGGCTGGGGCTACAGTGAGATAATGGGTGACTGAGGCAGGGGTGACAAGTAGAGAGTAGAGGACTAAGGCAGGGGTGACCGGTAGAGTTGGTGACTGAGGCAGGGGTGACCGGGAGATAGTGGGTGACTGTGGCAGGGTTGACAAGTAGAGAGAAGATGACTGAGGCAGGGGTGACAGGGAGATAGTAGGTGACTGAGGACGGTGGGACTTGGAGATAGTGGGTGACTGAGGCAGGGGTGACAAGTAGAGAGCAGATGACAGAGGCTGGGGCTACAGTGAGATAGTGGGTGACTTAGGCAGGAGTGACCAGTAGAGAGTAGATGACTAAGGCAGGGGTGACGTGTAGAGTTGGTTGAGTGAGGCAGGGGGTAACAGGGAGATAGTGGATGACTGTGGCAGGGGTGACAGGTAGAATTGGTGACTGAGGCAGGGTTGACAAGTAGAGAGTAGATGACAGAGGCTGGGGCTACAGTGAAATTGTGGGTGACTGAGGAAGGGGTGACAAGTAGAGAGTAGATGATGAGGCAGGGGTGACAGGGACACAGTAGGTGACTGAGGACAGGGGGGACTGGGAGATAGTGGGTGACTGAGGCAGGGGTGACTGGGAGAAATTGGTAGACTGAGGCAGGGAGACAGTGGGAAACTGAAGTAGGGTTGACAGGGGGATAGTGTGTGACTAAGACAGGGGTGACAAGAAGAGAGTAGATGACTGAGGCAGGGGTGAAAGTGACATAGTGGGTGACTGAGGCATGGGTGAAAGGGAGATAGTGGGTGACTGAGGCAGGGGAGACAAGGAGATAGTGTGACTGAGGCAGGGGTGACAAGTAGAGAGTAGATGACAAACGTAAGGGTGACATGTAGAGTTGGTGACTGAGGCAGGGGTGACAGGGAGATAGTGGGTGACTGAGGAAGGGGTGACAAGGAGATAGTGGGTGACTGAGGCAGGGGAGACAAAGAGAAAGTGGGTGACTGAGGCAGGGGTGACAGAGATAGTGGGTGACTGAGTACGGGGTGACTGGGAGATAGAGGTGACTTAGGCAGGGGTGACAGGTAGAGTTGGTGACTGAGGCAGGGGTGACAGAGAGATAGTGGGTGACTGAGGCAGGGATGACAGGTAAAGTTGATGACTGAGGCAGGATGACAGAGTTGGTGACTGAGGCAGGGGTGACAAGTAGAGAGTAGATGACTAAGGCAGGGGCAACAGGGAGATAGTGGGTGACTGAGGCAGGGGTGACAAGTAGAGAGTAGATGACAGAGGTTGGGACTACAGGGAGATAGTAGGTGACTGATGCAGGAGAGACAGGGAGATAGTGGGTGACTGTGGCAGGGTTGACAAGTAGAGAGTAGATGACTGAGGCAGGGGTGACAGGGAGACAGTGGGTAACTGAAGCAGGGGTGACAGGGAGATAGTGGGTGACTGAGGAAGGGGTGACAGGGAGATAGTGGTTGACTGTGGCAGAGTTGACAAGTTGAGAGAAGATGACAGAGGCAGTGGTGACATGGAGATAGTGGGTGACTGAGGATGGTGGGACTGGGAGATAGTGGGTGACTGTGGCAGGGGTGACAGGTAGAGTTGGTGACTGAGGCAGGTGTGACAAGTAGAGAGTAGATGACAGAGGCTGGGGCTAAAGTGAGATAGTGGGTGAATGAGGCAGGGGTGACAAGTAGAAAGTAGATGACTATGGCAGGGGTGACAGGTAGAGTAGGTGACTGAGGCAGGGGTGACAAGTAGAGAGTAGAGGACTAAGGCAGGGGTGACGTGTAGAGTTGGTGACTGAGGCAGGGGTGACAGGGAGATAGTGGGTGACTGTTGCAGGGGTGACAGGTAGAGTTGGTGACTGAGGCAGGTGTGACAAGTAGAGAGTAGATGACAGAGGCTGGTGATACAGTGAGATAGTGGGTGACTGAGGCAGGGGTGACTGGGAGATAGTGGGAGACTGAGACAGGGGTGACAGGGAGACAGTGGGTAACTGAAGCAGGGGTGACAGGGAGATACTATGTGACTGAGGCAGGGGTGACAAGTAGAGAGTAGATGACTGAGGCTGGGGTGAATGGGAGATAGTTGGTGACTGAGGCAGGGGTGAAAGGGAGATAGTTGGTGACTGAGGCAGGGGAGACGAGGAGATAGTGGGTGACTGAAGCAGGGGTGACAGGGAGATAGTGGGTTTCTGAGGCAGGGGTGACAAGTAGAGAGTAGATGACTGACGCTGTAGGTGACATGTAGAGTTGGTTACTGAGGCAGGGGTGACAGGGAGATAGTGGGTGACTGAGGCAGGGGAGACAAGGAGAAAGTGGGTGACTGAGGCAGGGGTGACAGAGATAGTGGGTGACTGAGGTCGGGGTGACTGGGAGATAGTGGGTGACTGAGGCAGGGGTGAAAGGGAGATAGTGGGTGACTGAGGCAAGGGAAACAAGGAGATAATGGGTGACTGTGGCAGGTATGACAAGTAGAGAGTAGATGGCTAACGTAAGGGTGACATGTGGAGTTGGTGACTGAGGCAGGGGTGACAGGGAGATAGTGGATGACTGAGGCAGGGGCTACAGGGAGATAGTGGGTGACTGTGGCAGGGTTGACAATTAGAGAGTAGATGACTGAGGCTGGAGTGACTGGTTGATAGTGGGTGACTGAGGCAGGGGTGACAGGGAGACAGTGGGTAACTGAGGCAAGGGTGACAGGGAGATAGTGGGTGACTGAGGCAGGGGTGACAGGGAGATAGTGGGTGACCTAGGCAGGGGTGACAAGTAGAGATTAGA
The DNA here is from genome assembly GCF_028390025.1 of Pseudophryne corroboree. Classification (NCBI taxonomy): domain Eukaryota; kingdom Metazoa; phylum Chordata; class Amphibia; order Anura; family Myobatrachidae; genus Pseudophryne; species Pseudophryne corroboree. Next base: position 129,722,622 of record NC_086446.1, read on the forward strand.
TGACTAAGGAAGGGGTGACGTGTAGAGTTGGTGACTGAGGCAGGGTGACAGGGAGATAGTGGATGACTGTGGCAGAGGTGACAGGTAGAGTTGGTGACTAAGGCAGGGGTGACAAGTAGAGAGTAGATGACAGAGGCTGGGGCTACAGTGAGATAGTGGATGACTGAGGCAGGGGTGACAAGTAGAGAGTAGAGGACTAAGGCAGGGGTGACCGGTAGATAGTGGGTGACTGAGGCAGTTGAGACAAGGAGAAAGTGGGTGACTGAGGCAGGGGTGACAGAGATAGTGGGTGACTGAGGACGGGGTGACTGGGAGATAGTGGGTGACTGAGGCAAGGGTGACAGGTAGAGTTGGTGACTGAGGCAGGAGTGACAGGTAGAGTTGATGACTGAGGCAGGTGTGACAAGTAGAGAGTAGTTGACAAAGGCAGGGGCAACAGGGAGATAGTGGGTGACTGAGGCAGGGGTGACAAGTAGAGAGTAGATGACTGAGTCTGGAGTGAAAGGGAGATAGTGGGTGAATGAGTCAGGAGTGAAAGGGGGATAGTGGGTGACTGAGGCAAGGGAAACAAGGAGAAAGTGGGTGACTGTGGCAGGGGTGACAAGTAGAGAGTAGATGACAGAGGTTGGAACTACAGGGTGATAGTGGTTGACTGATGCAGGGGCGACAGGGAGATAGTGGGTGACTGAGGCAGGGTTGACAATTAGAGAGTAGATGACTGAGGCTGGGGAGACTGGTAGATAGTGGGTGACTAAGCCAGGGTGACAAGTAGAGAGTAGATGACAGAGGCTGGGGCTACAGTAAGATAGTGGGTGACTGAGGCAGGGGAGACAGGGAGATAGTGGGTGACTTAGGCAGGGGTGACAAGTAGAGAGTAGAGGACTAAGGCAGTGGTGACAGGTAGAGTTGGTGACTGAGGCAGGTGTGACCGGTAGATAGTGGGTGACTGTGGCTGGGTTGACAAGTAGAGAGAAGATGACTGAGGCAGGGGTGACAGGGAGATAGTGGGTGACTGAGGATGGTGGGACTGGGAGATAGTGGGTGACTGAGGAAGGGGTGACAAGCAGAGAGAAGATAACTAAGGCGGGGGTTACGCATAAAGTTGGTGACTGAGGCATTAGTGACCGAGAGATAGTGGGTGACTGTGGCAGGGGTGACAGGTAGAATTGGTGACTGAGGCAGGGTTGACAAGTAGAGAGTAGATGACAGAGGCTGGGGCTAAAGTGAGATAGTGGGTGACTGAGGCAGGGGTTACAAGTAGAGAGTAGATGACTGAGGCAGGGGTGACAGGGACACAGTAGGTGACTGAGGATGGGGGACTGGGAGATAGTGGGTGACTGATGCAGGGGTGACTGGGAGCTAGTGGTAGACTGAGGCAGGGAGACAGTGGGTAACTGAAGTAGGGGTGACAGGGAGATAGTGTGTGACTAAGTCAGGGGTGACAAGTAGAGAGTATATGACTGAGGCAGGGGTGAAAGGGAGATAGTGGGTGACTGAGGCAGGGGTGAAAGGGATCTAGTGGGTGACTGAGGCAGGGGAGACAAGGAGATAGTGTGACTGAGGCAGGGGTGACAAGTAGAGAGTAGATGACTAACTTAAGGGTGACATGTAGAGTTGGTGACTGAGGCAGGGGTGACAGGGAGATAGTGGGTGACTGAGGAAGGGTTGACAATTAGAGAGTAGATGACTGAGGCTGGGGTGACTGGTATATAGTGGGTGACTGAGGCAGGGGTGACAGGGAGACAGTAGGTAACTGAAGCAGGGGTGACAGGGAGATAGTTGGTGACTGAGGCTGGGGTGATAGGGAGATAGTGGATGACTGAAGCAGGGGTGACAAGTAGAGAGTAGATGACTAAGGCAGTGGTGACGTGTAGAGTTGGTGACTGAGGCAGGGGTGACAGAGAGATAGTGGGTGACTGTTGCAGGGGTGACAGGTAGAGTTGGTGACTGAGGCAGGTGTGACAAGTAGAGAGTAGATGACAGAGGCTGGGGCTACAGTGAGATAATGGGTGACTGAGGCAGGGGTGACAAGTAGAGAGTAGAGGACTAAGGCAGGGGTGACCGGTAGAGTTGGTGACTGAGGCAGGGGTGACCGGGAGATAGTGGGTGACTGTGGCAGGGTTGACAAGTAGAGAGAAGATGACTGAGGCAGGTGTGACAGGGAGATAGTAGGTGACTGAGGACGGTGGGACTTGGAGATAGTGGGTGACTGAGGCAGGGGTGACAAGTAGAGAGTAGATGACAGAGGCTGGGGCTACAGTGAGATAGTGGGTGACTGAGGCAGGAGTGACAAGTAGAGAGTAGATGACTAAGGCAGGGGTGACGTGTAGAGTTGGTTGAGTGAGGCAGGGGGTAACAGGGAGATAGTGGATGACTGTGGCAGGGGTGACAGGTAGAATTGGTGACTGAGGCAGGGTTGACAAGTAGAGAGTAGATGACAGAGGCTGGGGCTACAGTGAGATAGTGGGTGACTGAGGAAGGGGTGACAAGTAGAGAGTAGATGACTGAGGCAGGGGTGACAGGGACACAGTAGGTGACTGAGGACGGGGGGGACTGGGAGATAGTGGGTGACTGAGGCAGGGGTGACTGGGAGCTAGTGGTAGACTGAGGCAGGGAGACAGTGGGAAACTGAAGTAGGGGTGACAGGGGGATAGTGTGTGACTAAGACAGGGGTGACAAGAAGAGAGTAGATGACTGAGGCAGGGGTGAAAGGGAGATAGTGGGTGACTGAGGCAGGGGAGACAAGGAGATAGTGTGACTGAGGAAGGGGTGACAAGTAGAGAGTAGATGACGGAGGCTGGGGTGACTGGTATATAGTGGGTGACTGAGGCAGGGGTGACAGGGAGACAGTAGGTAACTGTAGCAGGGGTGACAGGGAGATAGTTGGTGACTGAGGCAGGGGTGATAGTGAGATAGTGGATGACTGAAGCAGGGGTGACAAGTAGAGAGTAGATGACAGAGGCTGGGGCTACAGTAAGATAGTGGGTGACTGAGGCAGGGGAGACAGGGAGATAGTGGGTGACTTAGGCCGGGGTGACAGAGATAGTGGGTGACTGAGGACGGGGTGACTGGGAGATAGAGGTGACTTAGGCAGGGGTGACATGTAGAGTTGGTGACTGAGGCAGGGGTGACAGGGAGATAGTGGGTGACTGAGGAAGGGGTGACAAGGAGTTAGTGGGTGACTGAGGCAGGGGAGACAAGGAGAAAGTGGGTGACTGAGGCAGGGGTGACAGAGATAGTGGGTGACTGAGGACGTGGTAACTGGGAGATAGAGGTGACTTAGGCAGGGGTGACAGGTAGAGTTGGTGACTGAGGCAGGGGTGACAGAGAGATAGTGGGTGACTGAGGCAGGGATGACAGGTAAAGTTGGTGACTGAGGCAGGATGACAGAGTTGGTGACTGAGGCAGGGGTGACAAGTAGAGAGTAGATGACTAAGGCAGGGGCAACAGGGAGATAGTGGGTGACTGAGGCAGGGGTGACAAGTAGAGAGTAGATGACAGAGGTTGGGACTACAGGGAGATAGTAGGTGACTGATGCAGAAGAGACAGGGAGATAGTGGGTGACTGTGGCAGGGTTGACAATTAGAGAGTAGATGACTGAGGCAGGGGTGACAGGGAGACAGTGGGTAACTGAAGCAGGGGTGACAGGGAGATAGTGGGTGACTGAGGAAGGGGTGACAGGGAGATAGTGGTTGACTGTGGCAGAGTTGACAAGTAGAGAGAAGATGACAGAGGCAGTGGTGACATGGAGATAGTGGGTGACTGAGGATGGTGGGACTGGGAGATAGTGGGTGACTGTGGCAGGGGTGACAGGTAGAGTTGGTGACTGAGGCAGGTGTGACAAGTAGAGAGTAGATGACAGAGGCTGGGGCTAAAGTGAGATAGTGGGTGAATGAGGCAGGGGTGACAAGTAGAAAGTAGAGGACTATGGCAGGGGTGACAGGTAGAGTAGGTGACTGAGGCAGGGGTGACAAGTAGAGAGTAGAGGACTAAGGCAGGGGTGACGTGTAGAGTTGGTGACTGAGGCAGGGGTGACAGGGAGATAGTGGGTGACTGTTGCAGGGGTGACAGGTAGAGTTGGTGACTGAGGCAGGTGTGACAAGTAGAGAGTAGATGACAGAGTCTGGTGATACAGTGAGATAGTGGGTGACTGAGGCAGGGGTGACTGGGAGATAGTGGGAGACTGAGACAGGGGTGACAGGGAGACAGTGGGTAACTGAAGCAGGGGTGACAGGGAGATACTATGTGACTGAGGCAGGGGTGACAAGTAGAGAGTAGATGACTGAGGCTGGGGTGAATGGGAGATAGTTGGTGACTGAGGCAGGGGTGAAAGGGAGATAGTTGGTGACTGAGGCAGGGGAGACGAGGAGATAGTGGGTGACTGAAGCAGGGGTGACAGGGAGATAGTGGGTTTCTGAGGCAGGGGTGACAAGTAGAGAGTAGATGACTGACGCTGTAGGTGACATGTAGAGTTGGTTACTGAGGCTGGGGTGACAGGGAGATAGTGGGTGACTGAGGCAGGGGAGACAAGGAGAAAGTGGGTGACTGAGGCAGGGGTGACAGAGATAGTGGGTGACTGAGGTCGGGGTGACTGGGAGATAGTGGGTGACTGAGGCAGGGGTGAAAGGGAGATAGTGGGTGACTGAGGCAAGGGAAACAAGGAGATAATGGGTGACTGTGGCAGGTATGACAAGTAGAGAGTAGATGGCTAACGTAAGGGTGACATGTAGAGTTGGTGACTGAGGCTGGGGTGACAGGGAGATAGTGGATGACTGAGGCAGGGGCTACAGGGAGATAGTGGGTGACTGTGGCAGGGTTGACAATTAGAGAGTAGATGACTGAGGCTGGAGTGACTGGTTGATAGTGGGTGACTGAGGCAGGGGTGACAGGGAGACAGTGGGTAACTGAGGCAAGGGTGACAGGGAGATAGTGGGTGACTGAGGCAGGGGTGACAGGGAGATAGTGGGTGACCTAGGTAGGGGTGACAAGTAGAGATTAGATGACTAAGGAAGGGGTGACGTGTAGAGTTGGTGACTGAGGCAGGGTGACAGGGAGATAGTTGATGACTGTGGCAGAGGTGACAGGTAGAGTTGGTGACTAAGGCAGGGGTGACAAGTAGAGAGTAGATGACAGAGGCTGGGGCTACAGTGAGATAGTGGGTGACTGAGGCAGGGGTGACAAGTAGAGAGTAGAGGACTAAGGCAGGGGTGACCGGTAGATAGTGGGTGACTGAGGCAGTTGAGACAAGGAGAAAGTGGGTGACTGAGGCAGGGGTGACAGAGATAGTGGGTGACTGAGGACGGGGTAACTGGGAGATAGTGGGTGACTGAGGCAAGGGTGACAGGTAGAGTTGGTGACTGAGGCAGGAGTGACAGGTAGAGTTGATGACTGAGGCAGGTGTGACAAGTAGAGAGTAGTTGACTAAGGCAGGGGCAACAGGGAGATAGTGGGTGACTGATGCAGGGGTGACAAGTAGAGAGTAGATGACTGAGGCTGGAGTGAAAGGGAGATAGTGGGTGAATGAGTCAGGAGTGAAAGGGGGATAGTGGGTGATTGAGGCAAGGGAAACAAGGAGAAAGTGGGTGACTGTGGCAGGGGTGACAAGTAGAGAGTAGATGACAGAGGTTGGAACTACAGGGTGATAGTGGTTGACTGAGGCAGGGGCGACAGGGAGATAGTGGGTGACTGAGGCAGGGTTGACAATTAGAGAGTAGATGACTGAGGCTGGGGAGACTGGTAGATAGTGGGTGACTAAGCCAGGGTGACAAGTAGAGAGTAGATGACAGAGGCTGGGGCTACAGTAAGATAGTGGGTGACTGAGGCAGGGGAGACAGGGAGATAGTGGGTGACTTAGGCAGGGATGACAAGTAGAGAGTAGAGGACTAAGGCAGTGGTGACAGGTAGAGTTGGTGACTGAGGCAGGAGTGACCGGTAGATTGTGGGTGACTGTGGCTGGGTTGACAAGAAGAGAGAAGATGACTGAGGCAGGGGTGACAGGGAGATAGTGGGTGACGGAGGACGGTGGGACTGGCAGATAGTGGGTGACTGAGGAAGGGGTGACAAGCAGAGAGTAGATAACTAAGGCGGGGGTTACGCATAAAGTTGGAGACTGAGGCAGGAGTGACAGAGAGATAGTGGGTGACTGTGGCAGGGGTGACAGGTAGAATTGGTGACTGAGGCAGGGTTGACAAGTAGAGAGTAGATGACAGAGGCTGGGGCTAAAGTGAGATAGTGGGTGACTGAGGCAGGGGTTACAAGTAGAGAGTAGATGACTGAGGCAGGGGTGACAGGGACACAGTAGGTGACTGAGGATGGGGGGACTGGGAGATAGTGGGTGACTGATGCAGGGGTGACTGGGAGCTAGTGGTAGACTGAGGCAGGGAGACAGTGGGTAACTGAAGTAGGGGTGACAGGGAGATAGTGTGTGACTAAGTCAGGGGTGACAAGTAGAGAGTATATGACTGAGGCAGGGGTGAAAGGGAGATAGTGGGTGACTGAGGCAGGGGTGAAAGGGATCTAGTGGGTGACTGAGGCAGGGGAGACAAGGAGATAGTGTGACTGAGGCAGTGGTGACAAGTAGAGAGTAGATGACTAACTTAAGGGTGACATGTAGAGTTGGTGACTGAGGCAGGGGTGACAGGGAGATAGTGGGTGACTGAGGCAGGGGTGACAAGTAGAGAGTAGAGGACTAAGGCAGGGGTGACCGGTAGATAGTGGGTGACTGAGGCAGGGGAGACAAGGAGAAAGTGGATGACTGAGGCAGGGGTGACAGAGATAGTGGGTGACTGAGGACGGGGTGACTGGGAGATAGTGGGTGACTGAGGCAAGGGTGACAGGTAGAGTTGGTGACTGAGGCAGGGGTGACAGGTAGAGTAGATGACTGAGGCAGGTGTGACAAGTAGTGAGTAGTTGACTAAGGCAGGGGCAACAGGGATATAGTGGGTGACTGAGGCAGGGGTGACAAGTAGAGAGTAGATGACTGAGGCTGGAGTGAAAGGGAGATAGTGGGTGAATGAGTCAGGAGTGAAAGGGAGATAGTGGGTGACTGAGGCAAGGGAAACAAGAAGAAAGTGGGTGACTGTGGCAGGGGTGACATGTAGAGAGTAGATGACAGAGGTTGGGACTACAGGGTGATAGTGGTTGACTGATGCAGGGGCGACAGGGAGATAGTGGGTGACTGAGGCAGGGTTGACAATTAGAGAGTAGATGACTGAGGCAGGGGTGACAGGGAGAGTTGGTGACTGAGGCAGGTGTGACCGGTAGATAGTGGGTGACTGTGGCTGGGTTGACAAGTAGAGAGAAGATGACTGAGGCAGGGGTGACAGGGAGATAGTGGGTGACTGAGGATGGTGGGACTGGGAGATAGTGGGTGACTGAGACAGGGGTGACAGGGAGACAGTGGGTAACTGAAGCAGGGGTGACAGGGAGATACTATGTGACTGAGGCAGGGGTGACAAGTAGAGAGTAGATGACTGAGGCTGGGGTGAATGGGAGATAGTTGGTGACTGAGGCAGGGGTGAAAGGGAGATAGTTGGTGACTGAGGCAGGGGAGACGAGGAGATAGTGGGTGACTGAAGCAGGGGTGACAGGGAGATAGTGGGTTTCTGAGGCAGGGGTGACAAGTAGAGAGTAGATGACTGACGCTGTAGGTGACATGTAGAGTTGGTTACTGAGGCAGGGGTGACAGGGAGATAGTGGGTGACTGAGGCAGGGGAGACAAGGAGAAAGTGGGTGACTGAGGCAGGGGTGACAGAGATAGTGGGTGACTGAGGTCGGGGTGACTGGGAGATAGTGGGTGACTGAGGCAGGAGTGAAAGGGAGATAGTGGGTGACTGAGGCAAGGGAAACAAGGAGATAATGGGTGACTGTGGCAGGTATGACAAGTAGAGAGTAGATGGCTAACGTAAGGGTGACATGTAGAGTGGGTGACTGAGGCAGGGGTGACAGGGAGATAGTGGGTGACCTAGGCAGGGGTGACAAGTAGAGATTAGATGACTAAGGAAGGGGTGACGTGTAGAGTTGGTGACTGAGGCAGGGTGACAGGGAGATAGTGGATGACTGTGGCAGAGGTGACAGGTAGAGTTGGTGACTAAGGCAGGGGTGACAAGTAGAGAGTAGATGACAGAGGCTGGGGCTACAGTGAGATAGTGGGTGACTGAGGCAGGGGTGACAAGTAGAGAGTAGAGGACTAAGGCAGGGGTGACCGGTAGATAGTGGGTGACTGAGGCAGTTGAGACAAGGAGAAAGTGGGTGACTGAGGCAGGGGTGACAGAGATAGTGGGTGACTGAGGACGGGGTAACTGGGAGATAGTGGGTGACTGAGGCAAGGGTGACAGGTAGAGTTGGTGACTGAGGCAGGAGTGACAGGTAGAGTTGATGACTGAGGCAGGTGTGACAAGTAGAGAGTAGTTGACTAAGGCAGGGGCAACAGGGAGATAGTGGGTGACTGATGCAGGGGTGACAAGTAGAGAGTAGATGACTGAGGCTGGAGTGAAAGGGAGATAGTGGGTGAATGAGTCAGGAGTGAAAGGGGGATAGTGGGTGACTGAGGCAAGGGAAACAAGGAGAAAGTGGGTGACTGAGGTAGGGGTGACAGAGATAGTGGGTGACTGAGGACGGGGTGACTGGGAGATAGTGGGTGACTGAGGCAAGGGTGACAGGTAGAATTGGTGACTGAGGCAGGGGTGACAGGTAGAGTTGGTGACTGAGGCAGGGGTGACAAGTAGAGAGTAGATGACTAAGGCAGGGGTGACGTGTAGAGTTGGTGACTGAGGCAGGGTGACAGGGAGATAGAGGATGACTGTGGCAGAGGTGACAGGTACAGTTGGTGACTAAGGCAGGGGTGACAAGTAGAGAGTAGAAGACAGAGGCTGGGGCTACAGTGAGATAGTGGGTGACTGAGGCAGGGGTGACAAGTAGAGAGTAGAGGACTAAGGTAGGGGTGACCGGTAGATAGTGGGTGACTGAGGCAGGGGAGACAAGGAGAAAGTGGGTGACTGAGGCAGGGGTGACAGAGATAGTGGGTGACTGAGGACGGGGTGACTGGGAGATAGTGGGTGACTGAGGCAAGGGTGACAGGTAGAGTTGGTGACTGAGGCAGGGGTGACAGGTAGAGTAGATGACTGAGGCAGGTGTGACAAGTAGAGAGTAGTTGACTAAGGCAGGGGCAACAGGGAGATAGTGGGTGACTGAGGCAGGGGTGACAAGTAGAGAGTAGATGACTGAGGCTGGAGTGAAAGGGAGCTAGTGGGTGAATGAGTCAGGAGTGAAAGGGGGATAGTGGGTGACTGAGGCAAGGGAAACAAGGAGAAAGTGGGTAACTGTGGCAGGGGTGACAAGTAGAGAGTAGATGACAGAGGTTGGAACTACAGGGTGATAGTGGTTGACTGATGCAGGGGCGACAGGGAGATAGTGGGTGACTGAGGCAGGGTTGACAATTAGAGAGTAGATGACTGAGGCTGTGGAGACTTGTAGATAGTTTGTGACTAAGCCAGGGTGACAAGTAGAGAGTAGATGACAGAGGCTGGGGCTACAGTAAGATAGTGGGTGACTGAGGCAGGGGAGACAGGGAGATAGTGGGTGACTTAGGCAGGGGTGACAAGTAGAGAGTAGAGGACTAAGGCAGTGGTGACAGGTAGAGTTGGTGACTGAGGCAGGGGTGACAGGGAGATAGTGGGTGACGGAGGACGGTGGGACTGGGAGATAGTGGGTGACTGAGGAAGGGGTGACAAGCAGAGAGTAGATAACTAAGGCGGGGGTTACGCATAAAGTTGGTAACTGATGCAGGGGTGACAGGGAGATAGTTGGTGACTGAGGCAGGGGTGATAGGGAGATAGTGGATGACTGAAGCAGGGGTGACAAGTAGAGAGTAGATGACTAAGGCCGGGGTGACGTGTAGAGTTGGTGACTGAGGCAGGGGTGACAGAGAGATAGTGGGTGACTGTTGCAGGGGTGACAGGTAGAGTTGGTGACTGAGGCAGGTGTGACAAGTAGAGAGTAGATGACAGAGGCTGGGGCTACAGTGAGATAGTGGGTGACTGAGGCAGGAGTGACAAGTAGAGAGTAGATGACTAAGGCAGGGGTGACGTGTAGAGTTGGTTGAGTAAGGCAGGGGTAACAGGGAGATAGTGGATGACTGTGGCAGGGTGACAGGTAGAATTGGTGACTGAGGCAGGGTTGACAAGTAGAGAGTAGATGACAGAGGCTGGGGCTAAAGTGAGATAGTGGGTGACTGAGGCAGGGGTTACAAGTAGAGAGTAGATGACTGAGGCAGGGGTGACAGGGACACAGTAGGTGACTGAGGATGGGGGGACTGGGAGATAGTGGGTGACTGATGCAGGGGTGACTGGGAGCTAGTGGTAGACTGAGGCAGGGAGACAGTGGGTAACTGAAGTAGGGGTGACAGGGAGATAGTGTGTGACTAAGTCAGGGGTGACAAGTAGAGAGTATATGACTGAGGCAGGGGTGAAAGGGAGATAGTGGGTGACTGAGGCAGGGGTGAAAGGGAGCTAGTGGGTGACTGAGGCAGGGGAGACAAGGAGATAGTGTGACTGAGGCAGGGGTGACAAGTAGAGAGTAGATGACTTACTTAAGGGTGACAAGTAGAGTTGGTGACTGAGGCAGGGGTGACAGGGAGATAGTGGGTGACTGAGGAAGGGTTGACAATTAGAGAGTAGATGACTGAGGCTGGGGTGACTGGTATATAGTGGGTGACTGAGGCAGGGGTGACAGGGAGACAGTAGGTAACTGATGCAGGGGTGACAGGGAGATAGTTGGTGACTGAGGCAGGGGTGATAGGGAGATAGTGGATGACTGAAGCAGGGGTGACAAGTAGAGAGTAGATGACTAAGGCCGGGGTGACGTGTAGAGTTGGTGACTGAGGCAGGGGTGACAGAGAGATAGTGGGTGACTGTTGCAGGGGTGACAGGTAGAGTTGGTGACTGAGGCAGGTGTGACAAGTAGAGAGTAGATGACAGAGGCTGGGGCTACAGTGAGATAGTGGGTGACTGAGGCAGGAGTGACAAGTAGAGAGTAGATGACTAAGGCAGGGGTGACGTGTAGAGTTGGTTGAGTAAGGCAGGGGTAACAGGGAGATAGTGGATGACTGTGGCAGGGTGACAGGTAGAATTGGTGACTGAGGCAGGGTTGACAAGTAGAGAGTAGATGACAGAGGCTGGGGCTACAGTGAGATAGTGGGTGACTGAGGAAGGGGTGACAAGTAGAGAGTAGATGACTAAGGAAGGGGTGACGTGTAGAGTTGGTGACTGAGGCAGGGTGACAGGGAGATAGTGGATGACTGTGGCAGAGGTGACAGGTAGAGTTGGTGACTAAGGCAGGAGTGACAAGTAGAGAGTAGATGACAGAGGCTGGGGCTACAGTGAGATAGTGAGTGACTGAGGCAGGGGTGACTGGGAGATAGTGGGAGACTGAGGCAGGGGTGACAGGGAGACAGTGGGTAACTGAAGCAGGGGTGACAGGGAGATACTATGTGACTGAGGCAGGGGTGACAAGTAGAGAGTAGATGACTGAGGCTGGGGTGAATGGGAGATAGTTGGTGACTGAGGCAGGGGTGAAAGGGAGATAGTTGGTGACTGAGGCAGGGGAGACGAGGAGATAGTGGGTGACTGAAGCAGGGGTGACAGGGAGATAATGGGTTTCTGAGGCAGGGGTAACAAGTAGAGAGTAGATGACTGACGCTGTAGGTGACATGTAGAGTTGGTTACTGAGGCAGGGGTGACAGGGAGATAGTGGTTGACTGAGGCAGGGGAGACAAGGAGAAAGTGGGTGACTGAGGCAGGGGTGACAGAGATAGTGGGTGACTGAGGTCGGGGTGACTGGGAGATAGTGGGTGACTGAGGCAGGGGTGAAAGGGAGATAGTGGGTGACTGAGGCAAGGGAAACAAGGAGATAATGGGTGACTGTGGCAGGTATGACAAGTAGAGAGTAGATGGCTAACGTAAGGGTGACATGTAGAGTTGGTGACTGAGGCAGGGGTGACAGGGACATAGTGGATGACTGAGGCAGGGGCTACAGGGAGATAGTGGGTAACTGTGGCAGGGTTGACAATTAGAGAGTAGATGACTGAGGCTGAAGTGACTGGTAGATAGTGGGTGACTGAGGCAGGGGTGACAGGGAGACAGTGGGTAACTGAGGCAAGGGTGACAGGGAGATAGTGGGTGATTGAGGCAGGGGTGACAGGGAGATAGTGGGTGACCTAGGCAGGGGTGACAAGTAGAGAGTAGATGACTAAGGAAGGGGTGACGTGTAGAGTTGGTGACTGAGGCAGGGTGACAGGGAGATAGTGGATGACTGTGGCAGAGGTGACAGGTAGAGTTGGTGACTAAGGCAGGAGTGACAAGTAGAGAGTAGATGACAGAGGCTGGGGCTACAGTGAGATAGTGGGTGACTGAGGCAGGGGTGACAAGTAGAGAGAAGAGGACTAAGGCAGAGGTGACCTGTAGAGAGTTGGTGACTGAGGCACGAGTGACAGAGAGATAGTGGGTGACTGTGGCAGGGGTGACAGGTAGAATTGGTGACTGAGGCAGGGTTGACAAGTAGAGAGTAGATGACTGAGGCAAGGGTGACAGGGACACAGTAGGTGACTGAGGATGGGGGGACTGGGAGATAGTGGATGACTGATGCAGGGGTGACTGGGACCTAGTGGTAGACTGAGGCAGGGAGACAGTGGGTAACTGAAGTAGGGGTGACAGGGAGATAGTGTGTGACTAAGTCAGGGGTGACAAGTAGAGAGTAGATGACTGAGGCAGGGGTGAAAGGGAGATAGTGGGTGACTGAGGCAGGGGTGAAAGGGATCTAGTGGGTGACTGAGGCAGGGGAGACAAGGAGATAGTGTGACTGAGGTAGGGGTGACAAGTAGAGAGTAGATGACTAACTTAAGGGTGACATGTAGAGTTGGTGACTGAGGCAGGGGTGACAGGGATATAGTGGGTGACTGAGGAAGAGTTGACAATAAGAGAGTAGATGACTGAGGCTGGGGTGACTGGTAGATAGTGGGTGACTGAGGCAGGGGTGACAGGGAGACAGTAGGTAACTGAAGCAGGGGTGACAGGGAGATAGTTGGTGACTGAGGCAGGGGTGATAGGGAGATAGTGGATGACTGAAGCAGGGGTGACAAGTAGAGAGTAGATGACTAAGGCAGGGGTGACGTGTAGAGTTGGGGACTGAGGCAGGGGTGACAGAAAGATAGTGGGTGACTGTTGCAGGGGTGACAGGTAGAGTTGGTGACTGAGGCAGGTGTGACAAGTAGAGAGTAGATGAAAGAGGCTGGGGCTACAGTGAGATAATGGGTGACTGAGGCAGGGGTGAACAGTAGAGAGTAGAGGACTAAGGCAGGGGTGACCGGTAGAGTTGGTGACTGAGGCAGGGGTGACCGGGAGATAGTGGGTGACTGTGGCAGGGTTGACAAGTAGAGAGAAGATGACTGAGGCAGGGGTGACAGGGAGATAGTAGGTGACTGAGGACGGTGGGACTTGGAGATAGTGGGTGACTGAGGCAGGGGTGACAAGTAGAGAGTAGATGACAGAGGCTGGGGCTACAGTGAGATAGTGGGTGACTGAGGCAGGAGTGACAAGTAGAGAGTAGATGACTAAGGCAGGGGTGACGTGTAGAGTTGGTTGAGTGAGGCAGGGGTAACAGGGAGATAGTGGATGACTGTGGCAGGGGTGACAGGTAGAATTGGTGACTGAGGCAGGGTTGACAAGTAGAGAGTAGATGACAGAGGCTGGGGCTACAGTGAGATAGTGGGTGACTGAGGAAGGGGTGACAAGTAGAGAGTAGATGACTAAGGAAGGGGTGACATGTAGAGTTGGTGACTGAGGCAGGGTGACAGGGAGATAGTGGATGACTGTGGCAGAGGTGACAGGTAGAGTTGGTGACTAAGGCAGGGGTTGACAAGCAGAGAGTAGATGACAGAGGCTGGGGCTACAGTGAGATAGTGGGTGACTGAGGCAGGGGTGACAAGGAGAAAGTGGATGACTGAGGCAGGGGTGACAGAGATAGTGGGTGACTGAGGACGGGGTGACTGGGAGATAGTGGGTGACTGAGGCAAGGGTGACAGGTAGAGTTGGTGACTGAGGCAGGGGTGACAGGTAGAGTAGATGACTGAGGCAGGTGTGACAAGTAGAGAGTAGTTGACTAAGGCAGGGGCAACAGGGATATAGTGGGTGACTGAGGCAGGGGTGACAAGTAGAGAGTAGATGACTGAGGCAGGAGTGAAAGGGAGATAGTGGGTGAATGAGTCAGAAGTGAAAGGGAGATAGTGGGTGACTGAGGCAAGGGAAACAAGAAGAAAGTGGGTGACTGTGGCAGGGGTGACATGTAGAGAGAAGATGACAGAGGTTGGGACTACAGGGTGATAGTGGTTGACTGATGCAGGGGCGACAGGGAGATAGTGGGTGACTGAGGCAGGGTTGACAATTAGAGAGTAGATGACTGAGGCAGGGGTGACAGGGAGAGTTGGTGACTGAGGCAGGTGTGACCGGTAGATAGTGGGTGACTGTGGCTGGGTTGACAAGTAGAGAGAAGATGACTGAGGCAGGGGTGACAGGGACACAGTAGGTGACTGAGGATGGGGGGACTTGGAGATAGTGGATGACTGATGCAGGGGTGACTGGGAGCTAGTGGTAGACTGAGGCAGGGAGACAGTGGGTAACTGAAGTAGGGGTGACAGGGAGATAGTGTGTGACTAAGTCAGGGGTGACAAGTAGAGAGTAGATGACTGAGGCAGGGGTGAAAGGGAGATAGTGGGTGACTGAGGCAGGGGTGAAAGGGATCTAGTGGGTGACTGAGGCAGGGGAGACAAGGAGAGAGTAGATGACTAACTTAAGGGTGACATGTAGAGTTGGTGACTGAGGCAGGGGTGACAGGGAGATAGTGGGTGACTGAGGAAGGGTTGACAATTAGAGAGTAGATGACTGAGGCTGGGGTGACTGGTAGATAGTGGGTGACTGAGGCAGGGGTGACAGGGAGACAGTAGGTAACTGAAGCAGGGGTGACAGGGAGATAGTTGGTGACTGAGGCAGGGGTGATAGGGAGATAGTGGATGACTAAAGCAGGGGTGACAAGTAGAGAGTAGATGACTAAGGCAGGGGTGACGTGTAGAGTTGGTGACTGAGGCAGGGGTGACAGAGAGATAGTGGGTGACTGTTGCAGGGGTGACAGGTAGAGTTGGTGACTGAGGCAGGGGTGACAGGGAGATAGTAGGTGACTGAGGAAGGGGTGACAAGGAGATAGTGGGTGACTGAGGCAGGGGAGACAAGGAGAAAGTGGGTGACTGAGGCAGGGGTGACAGAGATAGTGGGTGACTGAGGACGGGGTGACTGGGAGATAGAGGTGACTTAGGCAGGGGTGACAGGTAGAGTTGGTGACTGAGGAAGGGGTGACAGAGAGATAGTGGGTGACTGAGGCAGGGATGATAGGTAAAGTTGGTGACTGAGGCAGGATGACAGAGTTGGTGACTGAGGCAGGGGTGACAAGTAGAGAGTAGATGACAGAGGTTGGGACTACAGGGAGATAGTAGGTGACTGATGCAGGAGAGACAGGGAGATAGTGGGTGACTGTGGCAGGGTTGACAATTAGAGAGTAGATGACTGAGGCAGGGGTGACAGGGAGACAGTGGGTAACTGAAGCAGGGGTGACAGGGAGATAGTGGGTGACTGAGGAAGGGGTGACAGGGAGATAGTGGTTGACTGTGGCAGAGTTGACAAGTAGAGAGAAGATGACAGAGGCAGTGGTGACATGGAGATAGTGGGTGACTGAGGATGGTGGGACTGGGAGATAGTGGGTGACTGTGGCAGGGGTGACAGGTAGAGTTGGTGACTGAGGCAGGGGTGACAAGTAGAGAGTAGAGGACTAAGGCAGGGGTGACGTGTAGAGTTGGTGACTGAGGCAGGGGTGACAGGGAGATAGTGGGTGACTGTTGCAGGGGTGACAGGTAGAGTTGGTGACTGAGGCAGGTGTGACAAGTAGAGAGTAGATGACAGAGGCTGGTGATACAGTGAGATAGTGGGTGACTGAGGCAGGGGTGACTGGGAGATAGTGGGAGACTGAGACAGGGGTGACAGGGAGACAGTGGGTAACTGAAGCAGGGGTGACAGGGAGATAGTGGATGACTGTGGCAGAGGTGACAGGTAGAGTTGGTGACTAAGGCAGGAGTGACAAGTAGAGAGTAGATGACAGAGGTTGGGCTACAGTGAGATAGTGGGTGACTGAGGCAGGGGTGACAAGTAGAGAGAAGAGGACTAAGGCAGGGGTGACCGGTAGAGAGTTGGTGACTGAGGCACGAGTGACAGAGAGATAGTGGGTGACTGTGGCAGGGGTGACAGGTAGAATTGGTGACTGAGTCAGGGTTGACAAGTAGAGAGTAGATGACAGAGGCTGGGGCTAAAGTGAGATAGTGGGTGACTGAGGCAGGGGTTACAAGTAGAGAGTAGATGACTGAGGCAAGGGTGACAGGGACACAGTAGGTGACTGAGGATGGGGGGACTGGGAGATAGTGGATGACTGATGCAGGGGTGACTGGGAGCTAGTGGTAGACTGAGGCAGGGAGACAATGGGTAACTGAAGTAGGGGTGACAGGGAGATAGTGTGTGACTAAGTCAGGGGTGACAAGTAGAGAGTAGATGACTGAGGCAGGGGTGAAAGGGAGATAGTGGGTGACTGAGGCAGGGGTGAAAGGGATCTAGTGGGTGACTGAGGCAGGGGAGACAAGGAGATAGTGTGACTGAGGTAGGGGTGACAAGTAGAGAGTAGATGACTAACTTAAGGGTGACATGTAGAGTTGGTGACTGAGGCAGGGGTGACAGGGAGATAGTGGGTGACTGAGGAAGGGTTGACAATAAGAGAGTAGATGACTGAGGCTGGGGTGACTGGTAGATAGTGGGTGACTGAGGCAGGGGTGACAGGGAGACAGTAGGTAACTGAAGCAGGGGTGACAGGGAGATAGTTGGTGACTGAGGCAGGGGTGATAGGGAGATAGTGGATGACTGAAGCAGGGGTGACAAGTAGAGAGTAGATGACTAAGGCAGGGGTGACGTGTAGAGTTGGGGACTGAGGCCGGGGTGACAGAAAGATAGTGGGTGACTGTTGCAGGGGTGACAGGTAGAGTTGGTGACTGAGGCAGGTGTGACAAGTAGAGAGTAGATGAAAGAGGCTGGGGCTACAGTGAGATAATGGGTGACTGAGGCAGGGGTGAACAGTAGAGAGTAGAGGACTAAGGCAGGGGTGACCGGCAGAGTTGGTGACTGAGGCAGGGGTGACCGGGAGATAGTGGGTGACTGTGGCAGGGTTGACAAGTAGAGAGAAGATGACTGAGGCAGGGGTGACAGGGAGATAGTAGGTGACTGAGGACGGTGGGACTTGGAGATAGTGGGTGACTGAGGCAGGGGTGACAAGTAGAGAGTAGATGACAGAGGCTGGGGCTACAGTGAGATAGTGGGTGACTGAGGAAGGGGTGACAAGTAGAGAGTAGATGACTAAGGAAGGGGTGACATGTAGAGTTGGTGACTGAGGCAGGGTGACAGGGAGATAGTGGATGACTGTGGCAGAGGTGACAGGTAGAGTTGGTGACTAAGGCAGGGGTGACAAGCAGAGAGTAGATGACAGAGGCTGGGGCTACAGTGAGATAGTGGGTGACTGAGGCAGGGGTGACAAGTAGAGAGTAGAGGACTAAGGCAGGGGTGACCGGTAGATAGTGGGTGACTGAGGCAGGGGAGAGAAGGAGAAAGTGGATGACTGAGGCAGGGGTGACAGAGATAGTGGGTGACTGAGGACGGGGTGACTGGGAGATAGTGGGTGACTGAGGCAAGGGTGACAGGTAGAGTTGGTGACTGAGGCAGGGGTGACAGGTAGAGTAGATGACTGAGGCAGGTGTGACAAGTAGAGAGTAGTTGACTAAGGCAGGGGCAACAGGGAGATAGTGGGTGACTGAGGCAGGGGTGACAAGTAGAGAGTAGATGACTGAGGCTGGAGTGAAAGGGAGATAGTGGGTGAATGAGTCAGGAGTGAAAGGGAGATAGTGGGTGACTGAGGCAAGGGAAACAAGGAGAAAGTGGGTGACTGTGGCAGGGGTGACATGTAGAGAGTAGATGACAGAGGTTGGGACTACAGGGTGATAGTGGTTGACTGATGCAGGGGCGACAGGGAGATAGTGGGTGACTGAGGCAGGGTTGACAATTAGAGAGTAGATGACTGAGGCAGGGGTGACAGGGAGAGTTGGTGACTGAGGCAGGTGTGACCGGTAGATAGTGGGTGACTGTGGCTGGGTTGACAAGTAGAGAGAAGATGACTGAGGCAGGGGTGACAGGGACACAGTAGGTGACTGAGGATGGGGGGACTGGGAGATAGTGGATGACTGATGCAGGGGTGACTGGGATCTAGTGGTAGACTGAGGCAGGGAGACAGTGGGTAACTGAAGTAGGGGTGACAGGGAGATAGTGTGTGACTAAGTCAGGGGTGACAAGTAGAGAGTAGATGACTGAGGCAGGGGTGAAAGGGAGATAGTGGGTGACTGAGGCAGGGGTGAAAGGGATCTAGTGGGTGACTGAGGCAGGGGAGACAAGGAGATAGTGTGACTGAGGCAGGGGTGACAAGTAGAGAGTAGATGACTAACTTAAGGGTGACATGTAGAGTTGGTGACTGAGGCAGGGGTGACAGGGAGATAGTGGGTGACTGAGGAAGGGTTGACAATTAGAGAGTAGATGACTGAGGCTGGGGTGACTGGTAGATAGTGGGTGACTGAGGCAGGGGTGACAGGGAGACAGTAGGTAACTGAAGCAGGGGTGACAGGGAGATAGTTGGTGACTGAGGCAGGGGTGATAGGGAGATAGTGGATGACTAAAGCAGGGGTGACAAGTAGAGAGTAGATGACTAAGGCAGGGGTGACGTGTAGAGTTGGTGACTGAGGCAGGGGTGACAGAGAGATAGTGGGTGACTGTTGCAGGGGTGACAGGTAGAGTTGGTGACTGAGGCAGGGGTGACAGGGAAATAGTGGGTGACTGAGGAAGGGGTGACAAGGAGATAGTGGGTGACTGAGGCAGGGGAGACAAGGAGAAAGTGGGTGACTGAGGCAGGGGAGACAAGGAGAAAGTGGGTGACTGAGGCAGGGGTGACAGAGATAGTGGGTGACTGAGGACAGGGTGACCGGGAGATAGTGGGTGACTGAGGAAGGGGTGACACGTAGAGAGTAGATGACTAAGGCAGGGGTGACAGGGACACAGTAGGTGACTGAGGACGGGGGGACTGGGAGATAGTGGATGTCTGAGGCAGGGGTGACTGGGAGCTAGTGGTAGACTGAGGCAGGGAGACAGTGGGTAACTGAAGTAGGGGTGACAGGGAGATAGTGTGTGACTAAGTCAGGGGTGACAAGTAGAGAGTAGATGACTGCGGCAGGGGTGAAAGGGAGATAGTGGGTGACTGAGGCAGGGGTGAAAGGGATCTAGTGGGTGACTGAGGCAGGGAAGACAAGAAGATAGTGTGACTGAGGCAGGGGTGACAAGTAGAGAGTAGATGACTAACGTAAGGGTGACATGTAGAGTTGGTGACTGAGGCAGGGGTGATAGGGAGATAGTGGGTGACTGAGGCTGGGTTGACAATTAGAGAGTAGATGACTGAGGCTGGGGTGACTGGTAGATAGTGGGTGACTGAGGCAGGGGTGACAGGGCGACAGTAGGTAACTGAAGCAGGGGTGATAGGGAGATAGTTGGTGACTGAGGCAGGGGTGATAGGGAGATAGTGGATGACTAAAGCAGGGGTGACAAGTAGAGAGTAGATGACTAAGGCAGGGGTGACGTGTAGAGTTGGTGACTGAGGCAGGGGTGACAGAGAGATAGTGGGTGACTGTTGGAGGGGTGACAGGTAGAGTTGGTGACTGAGGCAGGGGTGACAGGGAGATAGTGGGTGACTGAGGAAGGGGTGACAAGGAGATAGTGGGTGACTGAGGCAGGGGAGACAAGGAGAAAGTGGGTGACTGAGGCAGGGGAGACAAGGAGAAAGTGGGTGACTGAGGCAGGGGTGACAGAGATAGTGGGTGACTGAGGACAGGGTGACCGGGAGATAGTGGGTGACTGAGGAAGGGGTGACACGTAGAGAGTAGATGACTAAGGCAGGGGTGACAGGGACACAGTAGGTGACTGAGGACGGGGGGTGTGACAGGACGGTACCGTACGGAAGCACTCGCCGCTTGCCGCGTCCCGTCGACTGCGCACAGAATGGAAAGTCAAGCCGCACGAGGCCTGACCACATAGGGGATTCCCGCTTACCGTCAGTAACCGCCTGTTACTGACTCCACCCACTGCGTTGTGGGCGGGTTCTTGCTGCCACCACCAAACTCCTAACCTGCCGTGGCGTTTGGAACCACGGTTCTGCTCTGTATGTGCCGACGCACTGCTTTACCACAGCTGTGTGGCGCTGACGAATCCCCACTAGCCACTTGCTAGGCCTCTACCGGTAGCTGGCGGAAGGCGGAGCTTGGAGACGTCAGGTGCTTCCCTGGACAGCCGGAGAACGGGGCTAGGTTTGGCCTAACCCTGTTGGTCACAAGATGAAGCAGTCTTCTTGAGGCAAAGATGTTTATTTGCTCAATAGTTCTAAAGAGAACCCTTCCCTATTGCTAGGGGCAACAGCATACAATTAGATGTTTCAGCAGAATAAAGATGGTACAACTACAACTCTGGAGGCACGCAGGTCTCCTTTTTATGTCAGTTTTCCACACAGTATCACAGGGGGGTAAGCCCTCCCTGTCTTCTCCAACCAATCAGGTTATTTTACAAAATACCAATAAATTACATTTTACAAGGATATAAGTGCAATAAAACAATATCCTCCTTCCTCTGACACAGACGTTTGGTATCAGATTAACATTCACTATTGATAAATTTATCACATAGCTTCAAAACACAATGTTTCTGTCTCATTCACCTCTCCAGGCAAACCCAGTGTCTGAGATTACGACAGGAAGGCTACAATACAAACAGTCTTCCTTCCTGCATAGGTCGTTCGTATGTCAATTAAATCAGGTACATGAAACAAGTTCCAAGCACATAAACCCAGTGATTAGCATCTCTCTCTAAGGAACTTACACATCAAAAGGTATTGTCCTTCACACCTCTGATAGAACAGGGCCATTAGCATGCCACTTCCTATTTCCAGAGGATAAGAGAGGATTATTCAGACATCTATAAGAGTAAGTGCATTTTCCTCTTTAAATATACAGATGACCGCATCTTGAATATAAAATACAGTTAAACATGCATTCCTGCAATTGTGCATAGAGCACTACATATGACATGTTAAAACACATCATTAAACAAACTTTTAAACAGTCCGTGCCCAGCGCCGTAAGTACGTTTAACAGTGACGCCCAGCGCCCATTGTCCCTTAATATGGCGCCAGGCACGAGGGTTAACACCTTCAGTGCCGCAGCCGCCATTTCACGTGTGGCTGGTTGGTCTCTCCGGCCACACTCCTCCCCCCCCATTCAAGCGGGTCAACCAGGGACCCATGTCCCAACGATTTGGGTCCTGGTCCCGCAGTCCGTTGGGGTGAAGGGGACGCTACCTGGGATGTGTAGGCTCTGGCCTAGACAGTTCATCCATAGTGTAGTGGGCCTCTCTTCGTGGGTGCACAATGTGCAAATAGTCCACCTGAAGTCCAAGTTCAAGGCTCCACCACAAAAGTCTGTCCAATTTCCCCAAGGTAGGTTGCAGCCACCTAACAGGTAGGTGGTAAGTCACCACGGTGGGGGGCCGGTTACAAACAAGTGCCACCCACGGTGTCCCAATTGTGGCATACCCCACCTCCCACAATAGCAGTTTCCTGCTCAAACAGGCCACAGGGTGCTCCTGCCCATATGGCTCTTTCTGGCTCGGTACAGCTCCCAGTCCGTGCAGTGGCGCAATAGTTCGTAACACACAGTCCTGGTCAAGAATGTGCACCATCAGCACTGGAGCGGGTACCTGAGCCTCCTTCAATGACTGGAATGCCAACTCGCAAGCGGGTGCAAAGTCCACTGACTTGGGAATGCCCTTCCTAGCCATCTCTGTCAAGGGGTTCACTGCAGGACTAAAGTCAATGACAACATGTCCGTAGGGCCTTACAGGTTCTAAGGTCAGTACCGGTCTGGGTGATGTGGGTCGGGAACAGCCTCTGGTTGCCTCCACCCCCTCTGGTTTGGGCCTACCGCTGTCTCCTCCCACATGGTGCCCCAGGCACTGCACCTCCGTCATACCTATCTGGCAACTGTCTGCCCTAACCGTCAGACCTGCCCTCCAATCCTCCACTGTCGACCTATGACTCGGGAAACCTACCCTGTCACCTAGGCCTACTCCTTCCTCCTCGTCCGCTACCTGTGCCACAGTGATGGCGGCCAGACCACCAGCCTCTGGATCCTGTGTGGCATCCACTACAGGGAGGCTGCGTGTCTTCCCCGATCTACTGTGCACAGGCAGGGGATCTGCTATGTCCACAGCAACTTGCTGCAAGGGTTCTCCTATGGGCAGAGGCCCAGAGACAACACAACCGCTGGAGTGCCCCGGCTGCCAACGCATGGCACCAGCCTTACATGTGGTCTGGGCGTCATCCGACATTCCAGACCAGGGTAAGCTCTGTGTCAGGCACTTCAGGGTACGGTCTGTCTCCGGGTTACTGTCCAAAGGGGTTTCGCTGGCAACCGACACCGGTTGCACAGGAAAGTTCCCTGGGGGGACCAGTTGGACACATTCCCTATCTGGTCTATCCCCTCCCACTTTCCTGGCTACCCTGTACCTTAACCCTTCCCGCCAGGTCAACCTCCCCGCCCCAACCCTGTCAAGGCCGCTGCCAGAGTGGCGCCTCATGCCTTTCGGGGATGGGTCAGAGAGTTGAGCCTCCCTAAACTCCTGCCTGTGGCACTCAATCTCTCCTAAATTGGGACACACTACAGGGGGATCTAGGTGGGGACTACTAGGGTCAGTCTGGTAGGGGTCAGTCATGGAAAAGTCAGTGTGGTTTCTCATACTCACCGCCGGAGTTGGCAAACCACTTGGGTCAGGAGCATCATTGGGCACCCCCACAGGATCACACGAGCTGGAACCGACATCCTCTGCGTAGCTAGGGGACGTAGGCATACCAGAGGCAAAAGGCATGCGGGGTCGATGTACTGATCTAGCCGCTGTGATCTTTTCCTCTGGGCTGGTTGATGCTGTGGTTGGCTGTGCTGGCAGTTGTCTAGCAGCTGTAGTCTTTTCCTCTGGGCTGGGCTGTGCTGGAGTAGCTGATGTCATCGGTGGTTTTGGAACTTGACTCCGGGGAATGGCGCCAACAAACGTAGTGACGATCCCACCACCCAGATCATTTCCTAGGACCACATCAGTTGGGAGACCATCCATGACGGCAACTTCTCGCAACTCTGGTCCAGCTCCCCAGTCCAGGTAGACTCTTGCCATGGGAACCGCTTTTTCTGTTCCTTCTGCCAGGGTGACCGTGGCAGTGCGACCCTGCAATACTGCAGCAGGATCTATAAGGTGGGGGCTCACTGAAGGGTTAAACATGCTATATGAACTGTTATGTGTTTGAATAAACACGTACGCACTCTCTACAAGATGCCCTTGTCTGTTCATATAATATAAGGCTTGTGTGTGTCTTATCTTCAAGGACAATTACATACCAGATCAAAACTGTTACTTCTGTGTGTTACTAAATATCCTGCATGTAATGTCGTATGCTACTTCTATTTATCCAATCATATGCTTGCACATATTGTATACACCCATGTTTCTTATCTATATAGTACGCTGTAATTTTTTTAATAAACAGAGTAATTCTTAACCATTGACTCGTGTGTTTCATATTACGTTAAGCCTTGCTCTCAACTGGTACCAAAGGGGCCATCATATCGAGGGGACCTAAGCAGATTTCCCAACAGGCTGGGGGCTCGAAGTCCGGGATCTAGGCGATCGTCCCCTGCCCGGTAAGATAGAGAATTTTATTGTCTGTCTTTTCCGTTCAGGGATTGCGATTACTACTAGATTTGAACTCATTCCGTGTTCCGGGAACACGTGACCAAAAAATACAATCCAAGTCCGGGACTTGGCAGAAAAGAAACTTGTTTTCTTAAAGGCGCCGGGCGCCACATAAAGGTATCGAGGATACCAATAGCAGGACCGGGGGTCCGATTGGGACAGTCTCCTCGATCTGATCGCCTAGTTAGTTTGAATATGGCCATATATTTGTAAAAATTATATTGTTTATTTGTATTAAGATACTCAGTGTACGGTTGGTAAGTGTACGGACACTGAATGTCATATAACATTGCTATTTACAGTTATTTTATGCAAGAAAATTGTACTTTATTTGCAAAATATCAATTATACGGGTGGTAAGTGTACGTATGGTTGATATCATAAAAACATTTTGTATACCCAATGTCCCTTTGGTTTATGTAGGAATGTGTAATCCAACATGTTACCAATGATCTATGATCAGATCAGCTGAATGCATACGTAAACTGATATTCCCCCTCAGTGACTTTTTTATCTAATCGCATATATATACTTGTATAATCTGTTGTTAGTTTGTTTTGAAAGTTTATTTAAGAGATGGGAGCAAGTCAGAGTAAAAAGACTGAATATCCCCCGCCCCTCCCCAGAGAAACATGTAAAGACTATGTCGGCCGTGTTTCTACTACAAATTTTTATCTTGTTAACCCATGGGTAGATAATCTGGCAGGCTGGACAGAAGCCGTAGGAAGTCCCAAATCTTTCCCACGGGATGGAACAAATTTTCCCTTCTATATGGATATGGTTAAGGGACTATGTTTAGAAGATAAAGCAGCCTGGCCATGGTATGATCATGATCCACAATGGAACATGACATACATGAGAGCAGGAGGGGAACAGTGGCTTACTATAGCGCCCCATTGGTATGACAGTTCCACTAATAAGAAACAAAGAAAACTAAAAAATATAACAACCCAATTACACAAGGCAGAGGAGGAGAGGATAAGTAAAACAGTTAAAGCATCCTGTCCACCTCCCTATAGTCCTTTATACCCATCTTTAAATGATACAGACATTTTGGCGGCTGTAGCCCTTTCACACATTCAGAGACCCACAGGAGGTGTTGGTGGAGGCGCAGGGGGTGGCGATCCCTCACCTGCCCTCTTAGACACTCTCATACAGAACCCCCTGCAGGTCAGATACCACCCCCACCTACCCCTAGTGCCCCTGTAGATCAGTTAGTTGAGGAACATAATATCCCACCACCCGCAGATTCCCCAGGAACTACCTGGGGTAGGAGTATTTTAAATACTGGTATAGACATTCTTGGTACCCCGGTTAGGATGTTAACTGCCCGTCGCCAAACGGCTGACTCCACTGTTATCACCGAGAACCCTCTTAGCCCACACCACACCAGGTCCGGTAATGAATTCTCTGAAGATAACACAGCAACCAGTAGCACTGGCACTCATCTGCCTTTTATGACAGTGGGGGACCAGTTACTTAAAAAATCCATTGAAGTTGAGGATCTAGACAGAATAATTAAAAATTGTCCTAAACCAATGATCACCCCTTTAGGATGTATTGCTTACTTAAAAAAGGCTTCTAAGGGACGGAGTTTCACACAAGAAGACATGAGACTCATCATAGATGGGGTCATAGATCATTATAATGGGTGGGATTGGACAAAAGTACCCACAATTAACACCCCCATAACAGCAGATAATCAAACTGCCACTAATTATCCTTTAAATACGCAGGATGGAATAGACAAAATGTGGAAGGAACTTAGTGATCACATGAATGTGGTATTTAAAACCCGTTCATCTCTCCCAATTGCCGTAGCATGTAAACAGAAACCTAGTGAATCAGTAACAGAGTTCTGGAAAAGATTTAAGAAGTGTTGGACCGAGGAAGCAGGGTTGAGCCTGGTAAACAATGATAATCTTCTTGTTTCCACATTTGTTAATAATCTGCTGCCCTCTATTGGCCTCACAGTAAAACAGAGTGTTTCTAGCTGGACCTCTGACACTGTAGAAAAATTTGAGAAACATTTATATGAGAAAGAAGCAGCGGGTTGTTTTGAAATGAGGAAATCTGTCAGTACTATACCCTCACATAACTACCAGAACCCCCCGGGAAAGCCGAATAGGTCTTTCCGCCCACCCCAAGACAATAGGTTCCAGAGGGGCCCTATGGGACCTCCACCTATTTCTAGGAGACAGACCAATACATGTTACAATTGCGGGAAAGATGGCCACTGGGCCAGGGATTGTCCATATCCCCCCAGCAGACCCCGACAGGCCCGGGACCCTATGCACAACGATGCACCACCCCGCAGCCAACCTAGAGACCAGACTAAAGACTTTCCCCGTTTTCGAGTTGACTGGCAGGAACAGACCCATTGACGGGGCCCGGAGGAGGGTATCTCAGCCTTTGCCCAAATCACAAAGCATTGGAAGGACCCACCGCTGCTCACTTTGATTGTGGGAGGAAAAGCCGTCCCCTTTTTAGTGGACAGTGGTGCTACTACCAGTGTTTTGTGTAAGGACCTGTACAATGGCCCTCATTCCGAGTTGATCGGTCGCAAGGCGAATTTAGCAGAGTTACACACGCTAAGCCGCCGCCTACTGGGAGTGAATCTTAGCTTCTTAAAATTGCGACCGATGTATTCGCAATATTGCGATTACTAACTACTTAGCAGTTTCTGAGTAGCTCCAGACTTACTCTGCCTGTGCGATCATTTCAGTGCTTGTCGTTCCTGGTTGACGTCACAAACACACCCAGCGTTCGCCCAGGCACTCCCACCGTTTCTCCGGCCACTCCTGCGTTTTTTCCGGAAACGGTAGCGTTTTCAGCCACACGCCCCTGAAACGCCGTGTTTCCGCCCAGTAACACCCATTTCCTGTCAATCACATTACGATCGCCGGAGCGAAGAAAAAGCCGTGAGTAAAAATACTTTCTTCATAGTAAAGTTACTTGGCGCAGTCGCAGTGCGAACTTTGCGCATGCGTACTAAGCGGATTTTCACTGCGATGCGATGAAAAAGAACGAGCGAACAACTCGGAATGAGGGCCCATGGTCACCTGGAAAGGACTGCTCCTTCAATGGGAATTAATGGGATATCCACAAAAGCCTATATTACCGACGCCATCAGTATAGAAACTTTGAAGGGCGTTTATATGGGAAGACACAACTTTACTGTAATACCTGAATGCCCAATAAACCTACTGGGAAGGGATCTTCTCAGCCGTCTCGAAATCACAATTAGTCCCTCTGCCTCAAGTAGCGGCATGGATGTTGTATCACCTCATTTACCTGTGTGGGTAAACCTTGACACACCACCTGAGTTAGAGACTGTAAACCCCCAGGTATGGTCAGAGGGGCCCTATGACACTGGCCTAATATCATGTACACCATACAAAGCTACACTCAAACCTGACTCACAACCCGTGTACCACAAACAATACCCTTTGTCAAAAGAAAAAATAGAAGGTCTTAGACCTATGGTACAGCAATTTTTAGAACAAGGCATTCTTAGACATGTAGTATCCCCATACTGCACACCAGTCAACCCTGTAGCAAAAACAGATGGGTCTGTGAGATTTGTACAAGATCTCAGAGCAATCAATCAACTAATTGTTCCCATTGCACCAATTGTACCTGATGTAAACTCACTCCTCTCAGCCATCCCTGTAGATGCTGCATTTTTCTCAGTGATTGATTTAAAAAATGCATTTTTCAGCATACCAGTGGACCCCCAAACACAGTTACTTTTTGCCTTTTCTTTTGAGGGCAAGCAGTTAACATGGTGCAGATTACCACAGGGATGGATTGATTCACCTGTTGTGTATAGCATTGTACTCCAAGCCACATTGGCTCCCTGGCACCCCCCCTATGGTTCTGTCCTGCTACAGTATGCAGATGATCTGCTTCTCTGTAGTCAAACGGAGGAGGCCTGCCGACAGGATGGTATATCACTGTTAAACTGGCTCTGTGAATGTGGACACAAGGTGTCTAAAACAAAAATGCAATGGTGTAAAAAGCATGTTAACTATTTGGGTTTTGTGCTCACACAGGGAGAAAGGAAAATCAGTCCACAACGCATTCAGTCTGTATTGGGCCTGGTCACCCCAACTACTCAGAAGGAAATGCTATCCTTTCTGGGCATGATTAATTATTGCAGACAGTGGATATCTGATTGTTCCTACTATGACAACATTTTGAGACAAGCCACTCTCAATGACAAACCTAAACAGATTCAATGGTCACAAGAAATGTTAACTGCATATGAAAGTCTAAAATGTATGTTGGTAAAAAGTCCGGCACTGGGCCTCCCAAACTATGTACTACCGTTTCATTTATATGCAAGGGACAACTGTAAAACCATGGCGGGGGTACTGACTCAATTTCATGGAAGCAAACTGCGCCCCGTGGCATTTTTTTCCAAAGTAATGCCTGTTCCGGTCCAAGGTATGCCTGCCTGCCTCAGAGCACTGGCAGCTTGTGCAATGGTGGCTGAGATGGCAACTACACTCACCTTAGGTCACACAACAATTCTACACACAACACATGATGTAGTAGCAATACTTAACGGCTTGCATACACAGCATATGTCAGCCCAACGCCTTAGTGGGTATGAAGTCCTATTGCAAAGCAACCCATCCCTCATCATCAAATATGCAAACACGTCATCAGGCCCAGCACCCATTCTTAATGCACTCCTAGGACTAAAGGGTCCCCAAGATGACATACCTGACAACCATGACTGCTCAGCATCAATAGAATCAGAGACCTCCCCGAGATTAGACATGTCCCCTGTACCCATACCCGGTTAGGACAATGTCTTTGTTGATGGCTCCTGTAGCAGACCAAATGACTCCACATACCAAGCAGGTTATGCCGTTGTGCGCCTGCCCAATGACATTCTTGAAGCAAAGCCCATACCTTACCAGTCGGCACAGGCTGCAGAGCTCATAGCCCTTACCAGAGCCTGCCAAATGTACCAAAACAAACCCGTTACAATTTACACAGACTCCAAATATGCCCATGGCGTTGTCCACGACCATGGAGTTATTTGGGCAAGAAGAGGCTTTGTATGAGCCGATGGAAAAGGCATTTCCCATGCACAGCTTATCACAAACCTCCTCCATGCCATCACACTGCCCTCTGATATTGCAATTTTGCACTGCAGGGCCCATACTGGTGGCAAGGACGACATATCCAAAGGCAATGCCCTTGCTGACAAAACTGCCAAAGAAGCAGCTCTACAACCCATTGCCCAGTCCCATATGACTGTCATGACCCCCCCTGCCATTAATGATCAATATCTTATCACGGAGCTACAGGCCACAGCCTCCAACAAGGATTTGGATGACTGGATATATCCTGTATTGCAGAAAAATCCCAAATCAGGATTAATCTGCAAAGAGGGGAAACCTTGTATACCCCAAACAAGTGCCCCTTTGTTTATTGTTCATTACCATGGGGTAGGACATCATAGCAAGAACACCACAGCCTTACTTTTAAGCAAAGACTTTTATATCACTGATGTTAAAACACTGGTAGATCATTACGTCAGTAGATGTGTTACCTGTCTACGCAACAACCCAAATAATCCTGATAAAGCAAAACATCAGCATCTTGAATACCCTACTAAACCCTTTACGCATTTGCAAATTAATTTTACACACATACCAGGTAAAGGAAAACAGGAATATGCTTTGGTCATAGTTGATATGTTTTCACGGTGGCCAGAAGCATTTCCAACAAAATCAGAAGATGCTAAGACTGTAGCAAGGATTTTAACCCAAGAAATCATCCCTAGATGGGGATGCCCACTACAGATAAACAGTGATAAAGGCGCAGCCTTTACAGCAAAAATCACACAGGCCCTGGTGAAGGCCTTACAAATTGAATGGAAATTCCATATTCCATATCACCCGCAGAGTTCAGGGGTCGTAGAGAGGATGAATAGGACCCTCAAAGACAAACTTAGGAAGGCCACAGGAGGTACCTTCCACAAATGGAAACAGGTCCTTCCCATTATCTTAGCAGAAATCAGAATGACCCCACAAAAGACCCTAGGTTACTCACCCTTTGAAATACTTATGGGTAGGCCCTTCCCTACACCCTGGGCTAAGAAACCATTAGTAGTACAGGAAGGAGACTTAGAGCTCATAAGGGAAGAATACGTCAGGTCCCTCATAACAAAACTAGATGAAATTGAACACAAAATTGTTTGTAAAAATCCTTTTAATCCACAGGAACCGACACATCCTTTTCAGGTCGGAGACAAAGTCGTTGTGAAAGTGCTCCCGAGGAATAAAGGTCCAGGAGATTTCACCTATGGTCCAGAGACGGAAGTCGTGGCAGTGACCAGGACGGCTGTCCTCACTGAAGAGGGGCCCACGTGGATACATGCATCCCGAGTAAAGAAGATACCCAGCCCAAACCGCGAAGCAAGTCCAGGAGAGGTACTAACGGGGGCAGACAGCCCTGACCTCCAACGAGGAGGGGTACTAACGGGGGCAGACAGCCCTGACCTCCAACCAAGATGACCTCACACATGGAGAAGATGATTGTGAACCACGGACCCCGCTGGGCATGTGTTATCCTAACCCTCATCACAGTCCTAACATTTCCCTGTAGAACTGAGGTTGACATCTCACAAAAGGAAGGGGTGACCACCTTATGGTATAACTCCTCCAACACACACGTAGCCACCTATGTCTTAGATTACTTTATGTTCTCCAAGCTTGCTGAAGCAAAACACTCTATACACAAAAAAAGAAAATCAGGAATATCTGAGACAGTTTATATTTGTGTTACTGATTCATGGTGGGGATACAACTGTGATTCCTGGGAATCTGTGGGGTGGAACACAGGAATTGACTGGGGGTACAGACCATCAGACGCTTTAAATAGATGGAGCCAACCTGATGGAATACCTCTACTCTCTAGAATGTCTATCTTTAAGATGGACGAGGGCCTAAGTGCATATAGGTTCAGATTAAACATAGAACGCCCCAGCAGAGCAGATAATGGTACCTATGTAGTTGGAATATGGTGGGGAACAGGGTACTATAGCGAAAGGCAAAGCTTTCATTTATGGGACATGTTTAAAAATCCAGCGTATCAGTCTAAGGCTATCCCCCAAGGCAAACCCCTAAGGCCTCATATAGCTACCTTCAAGGATATGATAGCCATTAACAATCCCACCCTTGAAGACACCCTAGCTATTGAAACTGGTTTCTCTGACATCAATTTCTGGTTAGAATGGATGAAATATAGCGCCAATAAACATAATAAAAGTAACTGCTATGTTTGTGGCAGATCTAGGCCTCACCTAGGCACCGTGTCCCTTAATATACCCCTAGAACAAGAAAGTTGTTTTTTCAGCCTTTACAACGGCACCAAAACCAATGACAGCCAATGTGAAATGTGGAAAAGGGAATACCCCATACTCTCAAAAAACCCCAACCTTGGTAACACAATAACCATATACCCAGGTAACTACACCTGCTACAACTCCACTAGCCACTCTGGCAAGGATTTTAAAAATTTTCCTCCTGGATACTGCTCAGAAACACGTAACACCATCCTAGATAATCAAACCAAGTCCCTAGGGGACATTTATTATATCTGTGGAGATTTAAAACTCAGAACTAGATTAAATATCCCATGGAAAGGTCAATGTGCCTTAGCCAAAATAATTATGCCATTACACATACTCCCAACTAATGAAGGTTCCCCTACCTCAAACACTGCTCCCACACATAGAAGAAAAAGGGAAACTCCAATAGGTAGCTTCGATCCACATGTTTATATTGACACAATTGGGGTCCCAAGAGGGGTGCCAGACGAATTCAAAGCTAGAGATGAAGTAGCTGCAGGATTTGAATCCTTAATTCCTATAATAACTGCCAATAAAAATGTTGCATGGATCAATTATATCTACTATAACCAACAGAGATTCATTAATGATACCAAAGTTGCACTCAAAGGTATAGCTGAACAATTAGAAGCCACCTCTCAAATGACATTCCAAAACCGTATGGCCTTAGACATGATACTGGCTGAAAAGGGTGGAGTTTGTGTCTACATAAAACAGGTAGAAGGATGTTGTACCTTTATCCCTGACAACACAGGGCCAAATGGTAAAGTTACCCTAGCCATAAAAAAACTAGATGATTTATCCATAGAGCTAAAAAAGAATTCAGGTATTGATAACCCATGGACCCAATACTTTGGTTGGTTTGAAAATTGGAAACAGGGTCTTGTTCAACTAGGAATCTACATATTAATTGTGATAGCAATTTTTTGTGTTGTTTTCTTTTGCATTATACCCTGCTGCAGAAAACTCGCCACAAAAGGTATTGAAAACTCGCTTATGTATGAAGCCGTCCTTACAATCCCTCCTAACTCCCCTGCAGCCTATAAGCAATACCTAACTGAATATAGAAATAAAAAGCTCCATGTACAGAATCATGTTATTTAAATATATGATTCTAAGAGGGGATTGAAGGGTTAAACATGCTATATGAACTGTTATGTGTTTGAATAAACACGTACGCACTCTCTACAAGATGCCCTTGTCTGTTCATATAATATAAGGCTTGTGTGTGTCTTATCTTCAAGGACAATTACATACCAGATCAAAACTGTTACTTCTGTGTGTTACTAAATATCCTGCATGTAATGTCGTATGCTACTTCTATTTATCCAATCATATGCTTGCACATATTGTATACACCCATGTTTCTTATCTATATAGTACGCTGTAATTTTTTTAATAAACAGAGTAATTCTTAACCATTGACTCGTGTGTTTCATATTACGTTAAGCCTTGCTCTCAACTGGTACCAAAGGGGCCATCATATCGAGGGGACCTAAGCAGATTTCCCAACACTCACCACAGTGATTGAGGCCCTAGAGTCTCTTAGGCCTTCTCCCTGCAGGGGTCCCACGTGGACTGGCTGCAGGTGCCTCCACAAGTTGTGTAGGGGCTTTTTGGCCATGCAGGTGACTCTCTCTGCAGAGTGCACCTGTCTCTCGCCACACTCCATCGGACTGACTGGAGGGGGAACAGTCTCTCTAGGCTCATCTCCTCTCGTCAAACAAGCGATCTGGGCTCCAGCACTCGGATTTGGGGCACGAGTCTGGGGTGCTTGGGATGCAGGACAGTTCATCCTCAGATGTCCGATTTTCCCACAGCCGTAGCACTTCTTCTCCAGTCGTGGCACCGATGATCTCTGATCAGTTGCAGGGACGCTGCGGTGCGGTTGCTGGCCAAGAGCACCCGGGTTGGAAGATGCTTGTCTTTGGGGGGGATGAGCTGAAGAGGGGGGTCCCCTTGGTGGTACAGTCTGTTGGAGCTGGCTGCTGGTGGGGCGCTTCTGCCCCCGTGGCCGAATTGCCACATACTTGTCGGCTAATTGGGCAGCCATCTTTAAGCTGGGTGGCTCCCGATCTAGCACCCACTCCTTCACTTCCTGGGCGCACCGGCGGTAGAACTGCTCCCTGCAGATCAGGTCGATCAGTGCGTCCCATGTAGTGGCTTCCGAATCCTTCACCCACTTCACCACGTACTGCCGCAGCTGGGTGGCGAACTGCTCATGGGTGCTGCTAGGATTCTTAGGCAAGTCTCTGAATTTCTTCCTGTAAGACTCGGGAGTGATGAAGAATCGCTGGAGGAGGGCCTTCTCGACTTCATCGTAGTTCCCACAGTCCTCCGTCGCCACTCCTCGATAGGCCTCCAAGGCCTCTCCATGCAGAGTGGGCACAAGGTGTCTCACCCACTCTGACTTGGGTAGATCGTGTAGTTTACAAGTCCTTTCAAAAACTTGCAAATGTCCATCAATGTCCCCATCACTGTCTGCAAACTTGGCAAACTGAACTCGTCCTGATCTGTGTACAACAGCTGACAACGGCTCCCGGGGTACCACTGCCTGTGATGCCCGCTCCGCATGCCACATCCGAATGACAAGCATGCGTTCTTGCTCCGTTGCCCTTTCCCCCAATTCCGCTAGCCGATCTGCTAGGGTATCCGGGTCGCCCCCCCTGGGACGTTGGGATCCTGGCCCTGCTAGGGATTGCTGGGAAACATTGCTGCTGTGAGAGAGGGCGGGGCTTGTGGTTCTCACCGGTTCCTCACGAAGGTCCACTGTTGGGCCGTCCTCTGCGATGCTGACGCCGTCAGTGCTTTCCACCTCCGCCCGATGAGACTCCTCCCAGCTCCTGAGCGCCGCCTGGATGACGCTCCTGGACGCGTTGGAAGGGATATCCACACCCTTCCCCTGGCATACGATCTCCAGATCCTCCTTGGACATTCCGCTGAATTCCGCCATCTTGTGCGTTCTCCTGCGCTGCAGTTACTCCTCTCCTGAGTAACTCGGCTTCTCCAATCGGGTGATGAAAAGCCGCCTGGGATTATCCCACCACTATGCCACCAATTTCTGTGACAGGACGGTACCGTACGGAAGCACTCGCCGCTTGCCGCGTCCCGTCGACTGCGCACAGAATGGAAAGTCAAGCCGCACGAGGCCTGACCACATAGGGGATTCCCGCTTACCGTCAGTAACCGCCTGTTACTGACTCCACCCACTGCGTTGTGGGCGGGTTCTTGCTGCCACCACCAAACTCCTAACCTGCCGTGGCGTTTGGAACCACGGTTCTGCTCTGTATGTGCCGACGCACTGCTTTACCACAGCTGTGTGGCGCTGACGAATCCCCACTAGCCACTTGCTAGGCCTCTACCGGTAGCTGGCGGAAGGCGGAGCTTGGAGACGTCAGGTGCTTCCCTGGACAGCCGGAGAACGGGGCTAGGTTTGGCCTAACCCTGTTGGTCACAAGATGAAGCAGTCTTCTTGAGGCAAAGATGTTTATTTGCTCAATAGTTCTAAAGAGAACCCTTCCCTATTGCTAGGGGCAACAGCATACAATTAGATGTTTCAGCAGAATAAAGATGGTACAACTACAACTCTGGAGGCACGCAGGTCTCCTTTTTATGTCAGTTTTCCACACAGTATCACAGGGGGGTAAGCCCTCCCTGTCTTCTCCAACCAATCAGGTTATTTTACAAAATACCAATAAATTACATTTTACAAGGATATAAGTGCAATAAAACAATATCCTCCTTCCTCTGACACAGACGTTTGGTATCAGATTAACATTCACTATTGATAAATTTATCACATAGCTTCAAAACACAATGTTTCTGTCTCATTCACCTCTCCAGGCAAACCCAGTGTCTGAGATTACGACAGGAAGGCTACAATACAAACAGTCTTCCTTCCTGCATAGGTCGTTCGTATGTCAATTAAATCAGGTACATGAAACAAGTTCCAAGCACATAAACCCAGTGATTAGCATCTCTCTCTAAGGAACTTACACATCAAAAGGTATTGTCCTTCACACCTCTGATAGAACAGGGCCATTAGCATGCCACTTCCTATTTCCAGAGGATAAGAGAGGATTATTCAGACATCTATAAGAGTAAGTGCATTTTCCTCTTTAAATATACAGATGACCGCATCTTGAATATAAAATACAGTTAAACATGCATTCCTGCAATTGTGCATAGAGCACTACATATGACATGTTAAAACACATCATTAAACAAACTTTTAAACAGTCCGTGCCCAGCGCCGTAAGTACGTTTAACAGTGACGCCCAGCGCCCATTGTCCCTTAATATGGCGCCAGGCACGAGGGTTAACACCTTCAGTGCCGCAGCCGCCATTTCACGTGTGGCTGGTTGGTCTCTCCGGCCACAAGGGGACTGGGAGATAGTGGCTGTCTGAGGCAGGGGTGACTGGGAGCTAGTGGTAGACTGAGGCAGGGAGACAGTGGGTAACTGAAGTAGGGGTGACAGGGAGATAGTGTGTGACTTAGTCAGGGGTGACAAGTAGAGAGTAGATGACTGCGGTAGGGGTGAAAGGGAGATAGTGGGTGACTGAGGCAGGGGTGAAAGGGATCTAGTGGGTGACTGAGGCAGGGAAGACAAGAAGATAGTGTGACTGAGGCAGGGGTGACAAGTAGAGAGTAGATGACTAACGTAAGGGTGACATGTAGAGTTGGTGACTGAGGCAGGGGTGATAGGGAGATAGTGGGTGACTGAGGAAGGGTTGACAATTAGAGAGTAGATGACTGAGGCTGGGGTGACTGGTAGATAGTGGGTGACTGAGGCAGGGGTGACAGGGCGACAGTAGGTAACTGAAGCAGGGGTGACAGGGAGATAGTTGGTGACTGAGGCAGGGGTGATAGGGAGATAGTGGATGACTAAAGCAGGGGTGACAAGTAGAGAGTAGATGACTAAGGCACGGGTGACGTGTAGAGTTGGTGACTGAGGCAGGGGTGACAGAGAGATAGTGGGTGACTGTTGCAGGGGTGACAGGTAGAGTTGGTGACTGAGGCAGGTGTGACAAGTAGAGAGTAGATGACAGAGGCTGGGGCTACAGTGAGATAATGGGTGACTGAGGCAGGGGTGACAAGTAGAGAGTAGAGGACTAAGGCAGGGGTGACCGGTAGAGTTGGTGACTGAGGCAGGGGTGACCGGGAGATAGTGGGTGACTGTGGATGGGTTGACAAGTAGAGAGAAGATCACTGAGGCAGGGGTAACAGGGAGATAGTAGGTCACTGAGGCAGGGGTGACAGAGATAGTAGGTGACTGAGGACGGTGGGACTGGGAGATAGTGGGTTTCTGAGGCAGGTGTGACAAGTAGAGAATAGATGACTGAGGCTGTAGGTGACATGTAGAGTTGGTTACTGAGGCAGGGGTGACAGGGAGATAGTGGGTGACTGAGGCAGGGGAGACAAGGAGAAAGTTGGTGACTGAGGTAGGGGTGACAGAGATAGTGGGTGACTGAGGACGGGGTGACTGGGAGATAGTGGGTGACTGAGGCAAGGGTGACAGGTAGAGTTGGTGACAGAGGCAGGGGTGACAGGCAGAGTTGGTGACTGAGGCAGTGGTGACAAGTAGAGAGTAGTTGACTAAGGCAGGGGCAACAGGAAGATAGTGGGTGACTGAGGCAGGGGTGACAAGTAGAGAGTAGATGACTAAGGCAGGGGTGACGTGTAGAGTTGGTGACTGAGGCAGGGTGACAGGGAGATAGTGGATGACTGTGGCAGAGGTGACAGGTAGAGTTGGTGACTAAGGCAGGGGTGACATGTAGAGAGTAGATGACAGAGGCTGGGGCTACAGTGAGATAGTGGGTGACTGAGGCAGGGGTGACAAGTAGAGAGTAGAGTACTAAGGTAGGGGTGACCGGTAGATAGTGGGTGACTGAGGCAGGGGAGACAAGGAGAAAGTGGGTGACTGAGGCAGGGGTGACAGAGATAGTGGGTGACTGAGGACGGGGTGACTGGGAGATAGTGGGTGACTCAGGCAAGGGTGACAGGTAGAGTTGGGGACTGAGGCAGGGGTGACAAGTAGAGAGTAGTTAACTAAGGCAGGGGCAACAGGGAGATAGTGGGTGACTGAGGCAGGGGTGACAAGTAGAGAGTAGATGACTGAGGCTGGAGTGAAAGGGAGATAGTGGGTGAATGAGGTAGGAGTGAAAGGGAGATAGTGGGTGACTGAGGGAGGGGAAACAAGGAGATAGTGGGTGACTGTGGCAGGGGTGACAAGTAGAGAGTAGATGACAGAGGTTGGGACTACAGGGAGATAGTGGTTGACTGATGCAGGGGCGACAGGGAGATAGTGGGTGACTGAGGCAGGGTTGACAATTAGAGAGTAGATGACTGAGGCAGGGGTGACAGGGAGATAGTGGGTGACTGAGGTAGGGGTTACAAGTAGAGAGTAGATGACTGAGGCAGGGGTGACAGGGACACAGTAGGTGACTGAGGATGGGGGGACTGGGAGATAGTGGGTGACTGATGCAGGGGTGACTGGGAGCTAATGGTAGACTGAGGCAGGGAGACAGTGGGTAACTGAAGTAGGGGTGACAGGGAGATAGTGTGTGACTAAGTCAGGGGTGACAAGTAGAGAGTAGATGACTGAGGCAGGGGTGAAAGGGAGATAGTGGGTGACTGAGGCAGGGGTGAAAGGGATCTAGTGGGTGACTGAGGCAGGGGAGACAAGGAGATAGTGTGACTGAGGCAGGGGTGACAAGTAGAGAGTAGATGACTAACTTAAGGGTGACATGTAGAGTTGGTGACTGAGGCAGGGGTGACAGGGAGATAGTGGGTGACTGAGGAAGGGTTGACAATTAGAGAGTAGATGACTGAGGCTGGGGTGACTGGTAGATAGTGGGTGACTGAGGCAGGGGTGACAGAGATAGTAGGTGACTGAGGACGGTGGGACTGGGAGATAGTGGGTTTCTGAGGCAGGGGTGACAAGCAGAGAGTAGAAAACTAAGGCAGGGGTTACGTGTAGAGTTGGTGACTGAGGCAGGAGTGACAGAGAGATAGTGGGTGACTGTGGCAGGGGTGACAGGTAGAATTGGTGACTGAGGCATGGTTGACAAGTAGAGAGTAGATGACAGAGGCTGGGGCTACAGTGAGATAGTGGGTGACTGAGGCTGTAGGTGACATGTAGAGTTGGTTACTGAGGCAGGGGTGACAGGGAGATAGTGGGTGACTGAGGCAGGGGAGACAAGGAGAAAGTGGGTGACTGAGGTAGGGGTGACAGAGATAGTGGGTGACTGAGGACGGGGTAACTGGGAGATAGTGGGTGACTGAGGCAAGGGTGACAGGTAGAGTTGGTGACTGAGGCAGGGGTGACAGGCAGAGTTGGTGACTGAGGCAGTGGTGACAAGTAGAGAGTAGTTGACTAAGGCAGGGGCAACAGGGAGATAGTGGGTGACTGAGGAAAGGGAAACAAGGAGATAGTGGGTGACTGTGGCAGGGGTGACAAGTAGAGAGTAGATGAAAGTGGTTGGGACTACAGGGAGATAGTGGATGACTGAGGCAGGGGCTACAGGGAGATAGTGGGTGACTGTGGCAGGGTTGACAATTAGAGAGGAGATGACTGAGGCTGGAGTCACTGGTAGATAGTGGGTGACTGAGGCAGGGGTGACAGTGACAGAGGGTAACTGAAGCAGGGGTGACAGGGAGATAGTGGGTGATTGAGGCAGGGGTGACAGGGAGATAGTGGTTGACTGAGGCAGGGGTGACAAGTAGAGAGTAGATGACTAAGGCAGGGGTGACGTGTAGAGTTGGTGACTGAGGCAGGGGTGACAGGGAGATAGTGGATGACTGTGGCAGAGGTGACAGGTAGAGTTGGTGACTAAGGCAGGGGTGATAGTTGTGTGTTGTCTAGTATAGGCTGTTGGGCTTAACAAATTGTTAAGCCATAAAAATTATATATGTAAGATTCTGTTGATTTATATTTATGACATGTTATTTTCAGCCATAATTGTGTTTTGGCTTGGTTTTATGCTTTATTTATTTATTTATTTATTGTATGTTGCAAGTTTTCTAATAAAATAATCGACAAGTAGAGAGTAGATGACTGAGGCAGGGGTGACAGGGAGATAGTAGGTGACTGAGGACGGGGGGACTGGGAGATAGTGGGAGACTGAGGCAGGGGTGACAGGGAGACAGTGGGTAACTGAAGCAGGGGAGACAGGGAGACAGTGGGTGACTGAGACTGGTATGACAGGTAGAGTTGGTGACTGAGGCAGGGGTGACAAGTAGAGAGTAGATGACTAAGGCAGGGGCAACAGGGAGATAGTGGGTGACTGAGGCAGGGTCGACAGGGAGATAGTGGGTGAATGTGGCAGGGTTGACAAATAGAGAGTAGATGACTGAGGCTGGGGTGAATGGGAGATAGTTGGTGACTGAGGCAGGGGTGAAAGGGAGATAGTGGGTGACTGAGGCAGGGGAGACGGGGAGATAGTGGGTGACTGAAGCAGGGGGGACAGGGAGATAGTGGGTTTCTGAGGCAGGGGTGACACGTAGAGAGTAGATGACTGAGGCTGTATATGACAAGTAGAGTTGGTTACTGAGGCATGGGTGACATAGATAGTGGGTGACTGAGGACGGGGTGACTGGGAGATAGTGGGTGACTGAGGCAAGGGTGACAGGTAGAGTTGGTGACTGAGGCAGGGGTGACAGGTAGAGTTGGTGACTGAGGCAGGGTGACAGAGTTGGTGATTGAGGCAGGGGTGACAAGTAGAGAGTAGTTGACTAAGGCAGGGGCAACAGAAAGATAGTGGGTGACTGAGAGCAGGGGTGAAAGGGAGATAGTGGGTGACTGAGGAAAGGGCAACAGGGAGATAGTGGGTGACTGAGGCAGGGGTGACAAGTAGAGAGTAGATGACAGAGGTTGAGACTACAGGGAGATAGTAGGTGACTGATGCAGGAGAGACAGGGAGATAGTGGGTGACTGTGGCAGGGTTGACAATTAGAGAGTAGATGACTGAGGCAAGGGTGACAGGGAGACAGTGGGTAACTGAAGCAGGGGTGACAGGGAGATAGTGGGTGACTGAGGAAGGGGTGACAGGGAGATAGTGGTTGACTGTGGCAGAGTTGACAAGTAGAGAGAAGATGACAGAGGCAGTGGTGACATGGAGATAGTGGGTGACTGAGGAAGGGGTGACAGGGAGATAGTGGTTGACTGTGGCAGAGTTGACAAGTAGAGAGAAGATGACAGAGGCAGTGGTGACATGGAGATAGTGGGTGACTGAGGATGGTGGGACTGGGAGATAGTGGGTGACTGAGGCAGGTGTGACAAGTAGAGAGTAGATGACAGAGGCTGGGGCTAAAGTGAGATAGTGGGTGAATGAGGCAGGGGTGACAAGTAGAAAGTAGAGGACTAAGGCAGGAGTGACAGGTAGAGTAGGTGACTGAGGCAGGGGTGACAAGTAGAGAGTAGAGGACTAAGGCAGGGGTGACGTGTAGAGTTGGTGACTGAGGCAGGGGTGACAGGGAGATAGTGGGTGACTGTTGCAGGGGTGACAGGTAGAGTTGGTGACTGAGGCAGGTGTGACAAGTAGAGAGTAGATGACAGAGGCTGGTGATACAGTGAGATAGTGGGTGACTGAGGCAGGGGTGACTGGGAGATAGTGGGAGACTGAGGCAGGGGTTACAGGGAGACAGTGGGTAACTGAAGCAGGGGTGACAGGGAGATACTATGTGACTGAGGCAGGGGTTACAAGTAGAGAGAGATGACTGAGGCTGGGGTGAATGGGAGATAGTTGGTGACTGAGGCAGGGGTGAAAGGGAGATAGTTGGTGACTGAGGCAGGGGAGACGAGGAGATAGTGGGTGACTGAAGCAGGGGTGACAGGGAGATAATGGGTTTCTGAGGCAGGGGTAACAAGTAGAGAGTAGATGACTGACGCTGTAGGTGACATGTAGAGTTGGTTACTGAGGCAGGGGTGACAGGGAGATAGTGGGTGACAGAGGCATGGGAGACAAGGAGAAAGTGGGTGACTGAGGCAGGGGTGACAGAGATAGTGGATGACTGAGGTCGGGGTGACTGGGAGATAGTGGGTGACTGAGGCAGGGGTGAAAGGGAGATAGTGGGTGACTGAGGCAAGGGAAACAAGGAGATATTGGGAGACTGTGGCAGGTATGACAAGTAGAGAGTAGATGGCTAACGTAAGGGTGACATGTAGAGTTGGTGACTGAGGCAGGGGTGACAGGGACATAGTGGATGACTGAGGCAGGGGCTACAGGGAGATAGTGGGTGACTGTGGCAGGGTTGACAATTAGAGAGTAGATGACTGAGGCTGGAGTGACTGGTAGATAGTGGGTGACTGAGGCAGGGGTGACAGGGAGACAGTGGGTAACTGAGGCAAGGGTGACAGGGAGATAGTGGGTGACTGAGGCAGGGGTGACAGGGAGATAGTGGGTGACCTAGGCAGGGGTGACAAGTAGAGAGTAGATGACAGAGGCTGAAGCTACAGAGAGATAGTGGGTGACTGAGGCAGGGGTGACCGGTACAGAGTTGGTGACTGAGGCAGGAGTGACAGAGAGATAGTGGGTGACTGTGGCAGGGGTGACCGGTAGAATTGGTGACTGAAGCAGGGTTGACAAGTAGAGAGTAGATGACAGAGGCTGGGGCTAAAGTGAGATAGTGGGTGACTGAGGCAGGGGTTACAAGTAGAGAGTAGATGACAGAGGCAGGGGTGACAGGGACACAGTAGGTGACTGAGGATGGGGGGACTGGGAGATAGTGGGTGACTAATGCAGGGGTGACTGGGAGCTAGTGGTAGACTGAGGCAGGGAGACCGTGGGTAACTGAAGTAGGGGTGACAGGGAGATAGTGTGTGACTAAGTCTGGGGTGACAAGTAGAGAGTAGATGACTGAGGCAGGGTTGAAAGGGAGATAGTGGGTGACTGAGGCAGGGGAGACAAGGAGATAGTGTGACTGAGGCAGGGGTGACAAGTAGAGAGTAGATGACTAACTTAAGGGTGACATGTAGAGTTGGTGACTGAGGCAGGGGTGACAGGGAGTTAGTGGGTGACTGAGGAAGGGTTGACAATTAAAGAGTAGATGACTGAGGCTGGGGTGACAGGGAGACAGTAGGTAACTGAAGCAGGGGTGACAGGGAGATAGTGGGTGACTGATGCAGGGGTGATAGGGAGATAGTGGATGACTGAAGCAGGGGTGACAAGTAGAGAGTAGATGACTAAGGCAGGGGTGACGTGTAGAGTTGGTGACTGAGGCAGGGGTGACAGAGAGATAGTGGGTGACTGTTGCAGGGGTGACAGGTAGAGTTGGTGACTGAGGTAGGTGTGACAAGTAGAGAGTAGATGACAGAGGCTGGGGCTACAGTGAGATAATGGGTGACTGAGGCAGGGGTGACAAGTAGAGAGTAGAGGACTACGGCAGGGGTGACCGGTAGAGTTGGTGATTGAGGCAGGGGTGACCGGGAGATAGTGGGTGACTGTGGCAGGGTTGACAAGTAGAGAGAAGATGACTGAGGCAGGGGTGACAGGGAGATAGTAGGTGACTGAGGACGGTGGGACTTGGAGATAGTGGGTGACTGAGGCAGGGGTGACAAGTAGAGAGCAGATGACAGAGGCTGGGGCTACAGTGAGTTAGTGGGTGACTGAGGCAGGAGTGACAAGTAGAGAGTAGATGACTAAGGCAGGGGTGACGTGTAGAGTTGGTTGAGTGAGGCAGGGGGTAACAGGGAGATAGTGGATGACTGTGGCAGGGTTGACAGGTAGAATTGGTGACTGAGTCAGGGTTGACAAGTAGAGAGTAGATGACAGAGGCTGGGGCTACAGTGAGATAGTGGGTGACTGAGGAAGGGGTGACAAGTAGAGAGTAGATGACTGAGGCAGGGGTGACAGGGACACAGTAGGTGACTGAGGACGGGGGGGGGACTGGGAGATAGTGGGTGACTGAGGCAGGGGTGACTGGGAGCTAGTGGTAGACTGAGGCAGGGAGACAGTGGGAAACTGAAGTAGGGGTGACAGGGGGATAGTGTGTGACTAAGACAGGGGTGACAAGAAGAGAGTAGATGACTGAGGCAGGGGTGAAAGTGACATAGTGGGTGACTGAGGCAGGGGTGAAAGGGAGATAGTGGGTGACTGAGGCAGGGGCTACAGGGAGATAGTGGGTGACTGTGGCAGGGTTGACGATTAGAGAGTAGATGACTGAGGCTGGAGTGACTGGTAGAAAGTGGGTGACTGAGGCAGGGGTGACAGGGAGACAGTGGGTAACTGAGGCAAGGGTGACAGGGAGATAGTGGGTGACTGAGGCAGGGGTGACAGGGAGATAGTGGGTGACCTAGGCAGGGGTGACAAGTAGAGAGTAGATGACTAAGGAAGGGGTGATGTGTAGAGTTGGTGACTGAGGCAGGGTGACAGGGAGATAGTGGATGACTGTGGCATAGGTGACAGGTAGAGTTGGTGACTAAGGC
This sequence comes from Pseudophryne corroboree, assembly GCF_028390025.1. Classification (NCBI taxonomy): domain Eukaryota; kingdom Metazoa; phylum Chordata; class Amphibia; order Anura; family Myobatrachidae; genus Pseudophryne; species Pseudophryne corroboree. The sequence goes on from NC_086446.1 coordinate 129,766,433, forward strand.
AGGGGTGACAAGTAGAGAGTAGATGACAGAGGCTGGGGCTACAGTGAGATAGTGGGTGACTGAGGCAGGGGTGACAAGTAGAGAGAAGAGGACTAAGGCAGGGGTGACCGGTAGAGAGTTGGTGACTGAGGCAGGAGTGACAGAGAGATAGTGGGTGACTGTGGCAGGGGTGACAGGTAGAATTGGTGACTGAGGCAGGGTTGACAAGTAGAGAGTAGATGACAGAGGCTGGGGCTAAAGTGAGATAGTGGGTGACTGAGGCAGGGGTTATAAGTAGAGAGTAGATGACTGAGGCAGGGGTGACAGGGACACAGTAGGTGACTGAGGATGGGGGGACAGGGAGATAGTGGGTGACTAATGCAGGGGTGACTGGGAGCTAGTGGTAGACTGAGGCAGGGAGACAGTGGGTAACTGAAGTAGGGGTGACAGGGAGATAGTGTGTGACTAAGTCAGGAGTGACAAGTAGAGAGTAGATGACTGAGGCAGGGGTGAAAGGGAGATAGTGGGTGACTGAGGCAGGGGAGACAAGGAGATAGTGTGACTGAGGCAGGGGTGACAAGTAGAGAGTAGATGACTAACTTAAGGGTGAAATGTAGAGTTGGTGACTGAGGCAGGGGTGACAGGGAGTTAGTGGGTGACTGAGAAAGGGTTGACAATTAGAGAGTAGATGACTGAGGCTGGGGTGACAGGGAGACAGTAGGTAACTGAAGCAGGGGTGATAGGGAGATAGTGGGTGACTGATGCAGGGGTGATAGGGAGATAGTGGATGACTGAAGCAGGGGTGACAAGTAGAGAGTAGATGACTAAGGCAGGGGTGACGTGTTGAGTTGGTGACTGAGGCAGGGGTGACAAAGAGATAGTGGGTGACTGTTGCAGGGGTGACAGGTAGAGTTGGTGACTGAGGTAGGTGTGACAAGTAGAGAGTAGATGACAGAGGCTGGGGCTACAGTGAGATAATGGGTGACTGAGGCAGGGGTGACAAGTAGAGGACTAAGGCAGGGGTGACCGGTAGAGTTGGTGACTGAGGCAGGGGTGACCGGGAGATAGTGGGTGACTGTGGCAGGGTTGACAAGTAGAGAGAAGATGACTGAGGCAGGGGTGACAGGGAGATAGTAGGTGACTGAGGACGGTGGGACTTGGAGATAGTGGGTGACTGAGGCAGGGGTGACAAGTAGAGAGCAGATGACAGTGGCTGGGGCTACAGTGAGATAGTGGGTGACTGAGGCAGGAGTGACAAGTAGAGAGTAGATGACTGAGGCAGGGGTGACAGGGACACAGTAGGTGACTGAGGACGGGGGGGACTGGGAGATAGTGGGTGACTGAGGCAGGGGTGACTGGGAGCTAGTGGTAGACTGAGGCAGGGAGACAGTGGGAAACTGAAGTAGGGGTGACAGGGGGATAGTGTGTGACTAAGACAGGGGTGACAAGAAGAGAGTAGATGACTGAGGCAGGGGTGAAAGTGACATAGTGGGTGACTGAGGCAGGGGTGAAAGGGAGATAGTGGGTGACTGAGGCAGGGGAGACAAGGAGATAGTGTGACTGAGGCAGGGGTGACAAGTAGAGAGTAGATGACTAACATAAGGGTGACATGTAGAGTTGGTGACTGAGGCAGGGGTGACAGGGAGATAGTGGGTGACTGAGGAAGGGCTGACAAGGAGATAGTGGGTGACTGAGGCAGGGGAGACAAGGAGAAAGTGGCTGACTGAGGCAGGGGTGACAGAGATAGTGGGTGACTGAGGACGGGGTGACTGGGAGATAGAGGTGACTTAGGCAGGGGTGACAGGTAGAGTTGGTGACTGAGGCAGGGGTGACAGAGAGATAGTGGGTGACTGAGGCAGGGATGACAGGTAAAGTTGGTGACTGAGGCAGGATGACAGAGTTGGTGACTGAGGCAGGGGTGACAAGTAGAGAGTAGATGACTAAGGCAGGGGCAACAGGGAGATAGTGGGTGAATGAGGCAGGGGTGACAAGTAGAGAGTAGATGACAGAGGTTGGGACTACAGGGAGATAGTAGGTGACTGATGCAGGAGAGACAGGGAGATAGTGGGTGACTGTGGCAGGGTTGACAATTAGAGAGTATATGACTGAGGCAGGGGTGACAGGGAGACAGTGGGTAAATGAAGCAGGGGTGACAGGGAGATAGTGGGTGACTGAGGAAGGGGTGACAGGGAGATAGTGGTTGACTGTGGCAGAGTTGACAAGTAGAGAGAAGATGACAGAGGCAGTGGTGACATGGAGATAGTGGGTGACTGAGGATGGTGGGACTGGGAGATAGTGGGTGACTGTGGCAGGGGTGACAGGTAGAGTTGGTGACTGAGGCAGGTGTGACAAGTAGAGAGTAGATGACAGAGGCTGGGGCTAAAGTGAGATAGTGGGTGAATGAGGCAGGGGTGACAAGTAGAAAGTAGAGGACTATGGCAGGGGTGACAGGTAGAGTAGGTGACTGAGGCAGGGGTGACAAGTAGAGAGTAGAGGACTAAGGCAGGGGTGACGTGTAGAGTTGGTGACTGAGGCTGGGGTGACAGGGAGATAGTGGGTGACTGTTGCAGGGGTGACAGGTAGAGTTGGTGACTGAGGCAGGTGTGACAAGTAGAGAGTAGATGACAGAGGCTGGTGATACAGTGAGATAGTGGGTGACTGAGGCAGGGGTGACTGGGAGATAGTGGGAGACTGAGACAGGGGTGACAGGGAGACAGTGGGTAACTGAAGCAGGGGTGACAGGGAGATACTATGTGACTGAGGCAGGGGTGACAAGTAGAGAGTAGATGACTGAGGCTGGGGTGAATGGGAGATAGTTGGTGACTGAGGCAGGGGTGAAAGGGAGATAGTTGGTGACTGAGGCAGGGGAGACGAGGAGATAGTGGGTGACTGAAGCAGGGGTGACAGGGAGATAGTGGGTTTCTGAGGCAGGGGTGACAAGTAGAGAGTAGATGACTGACGCTGTAGGTGACATGTAGAGTTGGTTACTGAGGCAGGGGTGACAGGGAGATAGTGGGTGACTGAGGCAGGGGAGACAAGGAGAAAGTGGGTGACTGAGGCAGGGGTGACAGAGATAGTGGGTGACTGAGGTCGGGGTGACTGGGAGATAGTGGGTGACTGAGGCAGGGGTGAAAGGGAGATAGTGGGTGACTGAGGCAAGGGAAACAAGGAGATAATGGGTGACTGTGGCAGGTATGACAAGTAGAGAGTAGATGGCTAACGTAAGGGTGACATGTAGAGTTGGTGACTGAGGCAGGGGTGACAGGGAGATAGTGGATGACTGAGGCAGGGGCTACAGGGAGATAGTGGGTGACTGTGGCAGGGTTGACAATTAGAGAGTAGATTACTGAGGCTGGAGTGACTGGTTGATAGTGGGTGACTGAGGCAGGGGTGACAGGGAGACAGTGGGTAACTGAGGCAAGGGTGACAGGGAGATAGTGGGTGACTGAGGCAGGGGTGACAGGGAGATAGTGGGTGACCTAGGCAGGGGTGACAAGTAGAGATTAGATGACTAAGGAAGGGGTGACGTGTAGAGTTGGTGACTGAGGCAGGGTGACAGGGAGATAGTGGATGACTGAGGCAAGGGTGACAGGTAGAGTTGGTGACTGAGGCAGTAGTGACAGGTAGAGTTGATGACTGAGGCAGGTGTGACAAGTAGAGAGTAGTTGACTAAGGCAGGGGCAACAGGGAGATAGTGGGTGACTGAGGCAGGGGTGACAAGTAGAGAGTAGTTGACTGAGGTTGGAACTACAGGGTGATAGTGGTTGACTGATGCAGGGGCGACAGGGAGATAGTGGGTGACTGAGGCAGGGTTGACAATTAGAGAGTAGATGACTGAGGCTGGGGAGACTGGTAGATAGTGGATGACTAAGCCAGGGTGACAAGTAGAGAGTAGATGACAGAGGCTGGGGCTACAGTAAGATAGTGGGTGACTGAGGCAGGGGAGACAGGGAGATAGTGGGTGACTTAGGCAGGGGTGACAAGTAGAGAGTAGAGGACTAAGGCAGTGGTGACAGGTAGAGTTGGTGACTGAGGCAGGTGTGACCGGTAGATAGTGGGTGACTGTGGCTGGGTTGACAAGTAGAGAGAAGATGACTGAGGCAGGGGTGACAGGGAGATAGTGGGTGACTGAGGACGGTGGGACTGGGAGATAGTGGGTGACTGAGGAAGGGGTGACAAGCAGAGAGTAGATAACTAAGGCAGGGGTTACGCATAAAGTTGGTGACTGAGGCAGGAGTGACAGAGAGATAGTGGGTGACTGTGGCAGGGGTGACAGGTAGAATTGGTGACTGAGGCAGGGTTGACAAGTAGAGAGTAGATGACAGAGGCTGGGGCTAAAGTGAGATAGTGGTTGACTGAGGCAGGGGTTACAAGTAGAGAGTAGATGACTGAGGCAGGGGTGACAGGGACACAGTAGGTGACTGAGGATGGGGGGACTGGGAGATAGTGGGTGACTGATGCAGGGGTGACTGGGAGCTAGTGGTAGACTGAGGCAGGGAGACAGTGGGTAACTGAAGTAGGGGTGACAGGGAGATAGTGTGTGACTAAGTCAGGGGTGACAAGTAGAGAGTAGATGACTAACTTAAGGGTGACATGTAGAGTTGGTGACTGAGGCAGGGGTGACAGGGAGATAGTGGGTGACTGAGGAAGGGTTGACAATTAGAGAGTAGATGACTGAGGCTGGGGTGACTGGTATATAGTGGGTGACTGAGGCAGGGGTGACAGGGAGACAGAAGGTAACTGAAGCAGGGGTGACGGAGATAGTTGGTGACTGAGGCAAGGGTGATAGGGAGATAGTGGATGACTGAAGCAGGGGTGACAAGTAGAGAGTAGATGACTAAGGCAGGGGTGACGTGTAGAGTTGGTGACTGAGGCAGGGGTGACAAGTAGAGAGTAGATGACAGAGGCTGGGGCTACAGTGAGATAATGGGTGACTGAGGCAGGGGTGACAAGTAGAGAGTAGAGGACTAAGGCAGGGGTGACCGGTAGAGTTGGTGACTGAGGCAGGGGTGACCGGGAGATAGTGGGTGACTGTGGCAGGGTTGACAAGTAGAGAGAAGATGACTGAGGTAGGGGTGACAGGGAGATAGTAGGTGACTGATGACGGTGGGACTTGGAAATAGTGGGTGACTGAGGCAGGGGTGACAAGTAGAGAGTAGATGACAGAGGCTGGGGCTACAGTGAGATAGTGGGTGACTGAGGCAGGAGTGACAAGTAGAGAGTAGATGACTAAGGCAGGGGTGACGTGTAGAGTTGGTTGAGTGAGGCAGGGGTAACAGGGAGATAGGGGATGACTGTGGCAGGGTGACAGGTAGAATTGGTGACTGAGGCAGGGTTGACAAGTAGAGAGTAGATGACAGAGGCTGGGGCTACAGTGAGATAGTGGGTGACTGAGGAAGGGGTGACAAGTAGAGAGTAGATGACTAAGGAAGGGGTGACGTGTAGAGTTGGTGACTGAGGCAGGGTGACAGGGAGATAGTGGATGACTGTGGCAGAGGTGACAGGTAGAGTTGGTGACTAAGGCAGGAGTGACAAGTAGAGAGTAGATGACAGAGGCTGGGGCTACAGTGAGATAGTGGGTGACTGAGGCAGGGGTGACTGGGAGATAGTGGGAGACTGAGGCAGGGGTGACAGGGAGACAGTGGGTAACTGATGCAGGGGTGACAGGGAGATACTATGTGACTGAGGCAGGGGTGACAAGTAGAGAGTAGATGACTGAGGCAGGGGTGAATGGGATATAGTTGGTGACTGAGGCAGGGGTGAAAGGGAGATAGTTGGTGACTGAGGCAGGGGAGACGAGGAGATAGTGGGTGACTGAAGCAGGGGTGACAGGGAGATAGTGGGTTTCTGAGGCAGGGGTGACAAGTAGAGAGTAGATGACTGACGCTGTTGGTGACATGTAGAGTTGGTTACTGAGGCAGGGGTGACAGGGAGATAGTGGGTGACTGAGGCAGGGGAGACAAGGAGAAAGTGGGTGACTGTGGCAGGGGTGACAGAGATAGTGGGTGACTGAGGTCGGGGTGACTGGGAGATAGTGGGTGACTGAGGCAGGGGTGAAAGGGAGATAGTGGGTGACTGAGGCAAGGGAAACAAGGAGATAATGGGTGACTGTGACAGGTATGACAAGTAGAGAGTAGATGGCTAACGTAAGGGTGACATGTAGAGTTGATGACTGAGGCAGGGGTGACAGGGACATAGTGGATGACTGAGGCAGGGGCTACAGGGAGATAGTGGGTAACTGTGGCAGGGTTGACAATTAGAGAGTAGATGACTGAGGCTGAAGTGACTGGTAGATAGTGGGTGACTGAGGCAGGGGTGACAGGGAGACAGTGGGTAACTGAGGCAAGGGTGACAGGGAGATAGTGGGTGACCTAGGCAGGGGTGACAAGTAGAGAGTAGATGACTAAGGAAGGGGTGACGTGTAGAGTTGGTGACTGAGGCAGGGTGACAGGGAGATAGTGGATGACTGTGGCAGAGGTGACAGGTAGAGTTGGTGACTAAGGCAGGAGTGACAAGTAGAGAGTAGATGACAGAGGCTGGGGCTACAGTGAGATAGTGGGTGACTGAGGCAGGGGTGACAAGTAGAGAGAAGAGGACTAAGGCAGGGGTGACCGGTAGAGAGTTGGTGACTGAGGCACGAGTGACAGAGAGATAGTGGGTGACTGTGGCAGGGGTGACAGGTAGAATTGGTGACTGAGGCAGGGTTGACAAGTAGAGAGTAGATGACAGAGGCTGGGGCTAAAGTGAGATAGTGGGTGACTGAGGCAGGGGTTACAAGTAGAGAGTAGATGACTGAGGCAAGGGTGACAGGGACACAGTAGGTGACTGAGGATGGGGGGACTGGGAGATAGTGGATGACTGATGCAGGGGTGACTGGGAGCTAGTGGTAGACTGAGGCAGGGAGACAGTGGGTAACTGAAGTAGGGGTGACAGGGAGATAGTGTGTGACTAAGTCAGGGGTGACAAGTAGAGAGTAGATGACTGAGGCAGGGGTGAAAGGGAGATAGTGGGTGACTGAGGCAGGGGTGAAAGGGATCTAGTGGGTGACTGAGGCAGGGGAGACAAGGAGATAGTGTGACTGAGGCAGGGGTGACAAGTAGAGAGTAGATGACTAACTTAAGGGTGACATGTAGAGTTGGTGACTGAGGCAGGGGTGACAGGGAGATAGTGGGTGACTGAGGAAGGGTTGACAATAAGAGAGTAGATGACTGAGGCTGGGGTGACTGGTAGATAGTGGGTGACTGAGGCAGGGGTGACAGGGAGACAGTAGGTAACTGAAGCAGGGGTGACAGGGAGATAGTTGGTGACTGAGGCAGGGGTGATAGGGAGATAGTGGATGACTGAAGCAGGGGTGACAAGTAGAGAGTAGATGACTAAGGCAGGGGTGACGTGTAGAGTTGGGGACTGAGGCAGGGGTGACAGAAAGATAGTGGGTGACTGTTGCAGGGGTGACAGGTAGAGTTGGTGACTGAGGCAGGTGTGACAAGTAGAGAGTAGATGAAAGAGGCTGGGGCTACAGTGAGATAATGGGTGACTGAGGCAGGGGTGAACAGTAGAGAGTAGAGGACTAAGGCAGGGGTGACCTGTAGAGTTGGTGACTGAGGCAGGGGTGACCAGGAGACAGTGGGTGACTGTGGCAGGTTTGACAAGTAGAGAGTAGATGACAGAGGCTGGGGCTACAGTGAGATAGTGGGTGACTGAGGCAGGAGTGACAAGTAGAGAGTAGATGACTAAGGCAGGGGTGACGTGTAGAGTTGGTTGAGTGAGGCAAGGGTAACAGGGAGATAGTGGATGACTGTGGCAGGGGTGACAGGTAGAATTGGTGACTGAGGCAGGGTTGACAAGTAGAGAGTAGATGACAGAGGCTGGGGCTACAGTGAGATAGTGGGTGACTGAGGAAGGGGTGACAAGTAGAGAGTAGATGACTAAGGAAGGGGTGACATGTAGAGTTGGTGACTGAGGCAGGGTGACAGGGAGATAGTGGATGACTGTGGCAGGGGTGACAGGTAGAGTTGGTGACTAAGGCAGGGGTGACAAGCAGAGAGTAGATGACAGAGGCTGGGGCTACAGTGAGATAGTGGGTGACTGAGGCAGGGGTGACAAGTAGAGAGTAGAGGACTAAGGCAGGGGTGACCGGTAGATAGTGGGTGACTGAGGCAGGGGAGACAAGGAGAAAGTGGATGACTGAGGCAGGGGTGACAGAGATAGTGGGTGACTGAGGACGGGGTGACTGGGAGATAGTGGGTGACTGAGGCAAGGGTGACAGGTAGAGTTGGTGACTGAGGCAGGGGAGACAGGTAGAGTAGATGACTGAGGCAGGTGTGACAAGTAGAGAGTAGTTGACTAAGGCAGGGGCAACAGGGAGATAGTGGGTGACTGAGGCAGGGGTGACAAGTAGAGAGTAGATGACTGAGGCTGGAGTGAAAGGGAGAAAGTGGGTGAATGAGTCAGGAGTGAAAGGGAGATAGTGGGTGACTGAGGCAACGGAAACAAGGAGAAAGTGGGTGACTGTGGCAGGGGTGACATGTAGAGAGTAGATGACAGAGGTTGGGACTACAGGTTGATAGTGGTTGACTGATGCAGGGGCGACAGGGAGATAGTGGGTGACTGAGGCAGGGTTGACAATTAGAGAGTAGATGACTGAGGCAGGGGTGACAGGGAGAGTTGGTGACTGAGGCAGGTGTGACCGGTAGATAGTGGGTGACTGTGGCTGGGTTGACAAGTAGAGAGAAGATGACTGAGGCAGGGGTGACAGGGACACAGTAGGTGACTGAGGATGGGGGGACTGGGAGATAGTGGGTGACTGATGCAGGGGTGACTGGGAGCTAATGGTAGACTGAGGCAGGGAGACAGTGGGTAACTGAAGTAGGGGTGACAGGGAGATAGTGTGTGACTAAGTCAGGGGTGACAAGTAGAGAGTAGATGACTGAGGCAGGGGTGAAAGGGAGATAGTGGGTGACTGAGGCAGGGGTGAAAGGGATCTAGTGGGTGACTGAGGCAGGGGAGACAAGGAGATAGTGTGACTGAGGCAGGGGTGACAAGTAGAGAGTAGATGACTAACTTAAGGGTGACATGTAGAGTTGGTGACTGAGGCAGGGGTGACAGGGAGATAGTGGGTGACTGAGGAAGGGTTGACAATTAGAGAGTAGATGACTGAGGCTGAGGTGACTAGTAGATAGTGGGTGACTGAGGCAGGGGTGACAGAGATAGTAGGTGACTGAGGACGGTGGGACTGGGAGATAGTGGGTTTCTGAGGCAGGGGTGACAAGCAGAGAGTAGAAAACTAAGGCAGGGGTTACGTGTAGAGTTGGTGACTGAGGCAGGAGTGACAGAGAGATAGTGGGTGACTGTGGCAGGGGTGACAGGTAGAATTGGTGACTGAGGCATGGTTGACAAGTAGAGAGTAGATGACCGAGGCTTGGGCTACAGTGAGATAGTGGGTGACTGAGGCTGTAGGTGACATGTAGAGTTGGTTACTGAGGCAGGGGTGACAGGGAGATAGTGGGTGACTGAGGCAGGGGAGACAAGGAGAAAGTGGGTGACTGAGGTAGGGGTGACAGAGATAGTGGGTGACTGAGGACGGGGTGACTGGGAGATAGTGGGTGACTGAGGCAAGGGTGACAGGTAGAGTTGGTGACTGAGGCAGGGGTGACAGGCAGAGTTGGTGACTGAGGCAGTGGTGACAAGTAGAGAGTAGTTGACTAAGGCAGGGGCAACAGGGAGATAGTGGGTGACTGAGGCAGGGGTGACAAGTAGAGAGTAGATGACTAAGGCAGGGGTGACGTGTAGAGTTGGTGACTGAGGCAGGGTGACAGGGAGATAGAGGATGACTGTGGCAGAGGTGACAGGTAGAGTTGGTGACTAAGGCAGGGGTGACAAGTAGAGAGTAGATGACTAACTTAAGGGTGACATGTAGAGTTGGTGACTGAGGCAGGGGTGACAGGGAGATAGTGGGTGACTGAGGAAGGGTTGACAATTAGAGAGTAGATGACTGAGGCTGAGGTGACTAGTAGATAGTGGGTGACTGAGGCAGGGGTGACAGAGATAGTAGGTGACTGAGGACGGTGGGACTGGGAGATAGTGGGTTTCTGAGGCAGGGGTGACAAGCAGAGAGTAGAAAACTAAGGCAGGGGTTACGTGTAGAGTTGGTGACTGAGGCAGGAGTGACAGAGAGATAGTGGGTGACTGTGGCAGGGGTGACAGGTAGAATTGGTGACTGAGGCATGGTTGACAAGTAGAGAGTAGATGACCGAGGCTTGGGCTGCAGTGAGATAGTGGGTGACTGAGGCTGTAGGTGACATGTAGAGTTGGTTACTGAGGCAGGGGTGACAGGGAGATAGTGGGTGACTGAGGCAGGGGAGACAAGGAGAAAGTGGGTGACTGAGGTAGGGGTGACAGAGATAGTGGGTGACTGAGGACGGGGTGACTGGGAGATAGTGGGTGACTGAGGCAAGGGTGACAGGTAGAGTTGGTGACTGAGGCAGGGGTGACAGGCAGAGTTGGTGACTGAGGCAGTGGTGACAAGTAGAGAGTAGTTGACTAAGGCAGGGGCAACAGGGAGATAGTGGGTGACTGAGGCAGGGGTGACAAGTAGAGAGTAGATGACTAAGGCAGGGGTGACGTGTAGAGTTGGTGACTGAGGCAGGGTGACAGGGAGATAGAGGATGACTGTGGCAGAGGTGACAGGTAGAGTTGGTGACTAAGGCAGGGGTGACAAGTAGAGAGTAGATGACAGAGGCTGGGGCTACAGTGAGATAGTGGGTGACTGAGGCAGGGGTGACAAGTAGAGAGTAGAGGACTAAGGTAGGGGTGACCGGTAGATAGTGGGTGACTGAGGCAGGGGAGACAAGGAGAAAGTGGGTGACTGAGGCAGGGGTGACAGAGATAGTGGGTGACTGAGGACGGGGTGACTGGGAGATAGTGGGTGACTGAGGCAAGGGTGACAGGTAGAGTTGGTGACTGAGGCAGGGGTGACAGGTAGAGTAGATGACTGAGGCAGGTGTGACAAGTAGAGAGTAGTTGACTAAGGCAGGGGCAACAGGGAGATAGTGGGTGACTGAGGCAGGGGTGACAAGTAGAGAGTAGATGACTGAGGCTGGAGTGAAAGGGAGATAGTGGGTGAATGAGTCAGGAGTGAAAGGGAGATAGTGGGTGACTGAGGCAAGGGAAACAAGGAGAAAGTGGGTGACTGTGGCAGGGGTGACATGTAGAGAGTAGATGACAGAGGTTGGGACTACAGGATGATAGTGGTTGACTGATGCAGGGGCGACAGGGAGATAGTGGGTGACTGAGGCAGGGTTGACAATTAGAGAGTAGATGACTGAGGCAGGGGTGACAGGGAGAGTTGGTGACTGAGGCAGGTGTGACCGGTAGATAGTGGGTGACTGTGGCTGGGTTGACAAGTAGAGAGAAGATGACTGAGGCAGGGGTGACAGGGACACAGTAGGTGACTGAGGATGGGGGGACTGGGAGATAGTGGATGACTGATGCAGGGGTGACTGGGAGCTAGTGGTAGACTGAGGCAGGGAGACAGTGGGTAACTGAAGTAGGGGTGACAGGGAGATAGTGTGTGACTAAGTCAGGGGTGACAAGTAGAGAGTAGATGACTGAGGCAGGGGTGAAAGGGAGATAGTGGGTGACTGAGGCAGGGGTGAAAGGGATCTAGTGGGTCACTGAGGCAGGGGAGACAAGGAGATAGTGTGACTGAGGCAGGGGTGACAAGAAGAGAGTAGATGACTAACTTAAGGGTGACATGTAGAGTTGGTGACTGAGGCAGGTGTGACAGGGAGATAGTGGGTGACTGAGGAAGGGTTGACAATTAGAGAGTAGATGACTGAGGCTGGGGTGACTGGTAGATAGTGGGTGACTGAGGCAGGGGTGACAGGGAGACAGTAGGTAACTGAAGCAGGGGTGACAGGGAGATAGTTGGTGACTGAGGCAAGGGTGATAGGGAGATAGTGGATGACTAAAGCAGGGGTGACAAGTAGAGAGTAGATGACTAAGGCAGGGGTGACGTGTAGAGTTGGTGACTGAGGCAGGGGTGACAGAGAGATAGTGGGTGACTGTTGCAGGGGTGACAGGTAGAGTTGGTGACTGAGGCAGGGGTGACAGGGAGATAGTGGGTGACTGAGGAAGGGGTGACAAGGAGATAGTGGGTGACTGAGGCAGGGGAGACAAGGAGAAAGTGGGTGACTGAGGCAGGGGAGACAAGGAGAAAGTGGGTGACTGAGGCAGGGGTGACAGAGATAGTGGGTGACTGAGGACAGGGTGACCGGGAGATAGTGGGTGACTGAGGAAGGGGTGACACGTAGAGAGTAGATGACTAAGGCAGGGGTGACAGGGACACAGTAGGTGACCGAGGACGGGGGGACTGGGAGATAGTGGATGTCTGAGGCAGGGGTGACTGGGATCTAGTGGTAGACTGAGGCAGGGAGACAGTGGGTAACTGAAGTAGGGGTGACAGGGAGATAGTGTGTGACTAAGTCAGGGGTGACAAGTAGAGAGTAGATGACTGCGGCAGGGGTGAAAGGGAGATAGTGGGTGACTGAGGACGGGGTGAAAGGGATCTAGTGGGTGACTGAGGCAGGGAAGACAAGAAGATAGTGTGACTGAGGCAGGGGTGACAAGTAGAGAGTAGATGACTAACGTAAGGGTGACATGTAGAGTTGGTGACTGAGGCAGGGGTGATAGGGAGATAGTGGGTGACTGAGGAAGGGTTGACAATTAGAGAGTAGATGACTGAGGCTGGGGTGACTGGTAGATAGTGGGTGACTGAGGCAGGGGTGACAGGGAGACAGTAGGTAACTGAAGCAGGGGTGACATGGAGATAGTTGGTGACTGAGGCAGGGGTGATAGGGAGATAGTGGATGACTAAAGCAGGGGTGACAAGTAGAGAGTAGATGACTAAGGCAGGGGTGACGTGTAGAGTTGGTGACTGAGGCAGGGGTGACAGAGAGATAGTGGGTGACTGTTGCAGGGGTGACAGGTAGAGTTGGTGACTGAGGCAGGTGTGACAAGTAAAGAGTAGATGACAGAGGCTGGGGCTACAGTGAGATAATGGGTGACTGAGGCAGGGGTGACAAGTAGAGAGTAGAGGACTAAGGCAGGGGTGACCGGTAGAGTTGGTGACTGAGGCAGGGGTGACCGGGAGATAGTGGGTGACTGTGGCAGGGTTGACAAGTAGAGAGAAGATGACTGAGGCAGGGGTAACAGGAAGATAGTAGGTGACTGAGGCAGGGGTGACAGAGATAGTAGGTGACTGAGGACGGTGGGACTGGGAGATAGTGGGTTTCTGAGGCAGGTGTGACAAGTAGAGAGTAGATGACTGAGGCTGTAGGTGACATGTAGAGTTGGTTACTGAGGCAGGGGTGACAGGGAGATAGTGGGTGACTGAGGCAGGGGAGACAAGGAGAAAGTGGGTGACTGAGGTAGGGGTGATAGAGATAGTGGGTGACTGAGGACGGGGTGACTGGGAGATAGTGGGTGACTGAGGCAAGGGTGACAGAGTTGGTGACTGAGGCAGGGGTGACAGGCAGAGTTGGTGACTGAGGCAGTGGTGACAAGTAGAGAGTAGTTGACTAAGGCAGGGGCAACAGGAAGATAGTGGGTGACTGAGGCAGGGGTGACAAGTAGAGAGTAGATGACTAAGGCAGGGGTGACGTGTAGAGTTGGTGACTGAGGCAGGGTGACAGGGAGATAGTGGATGACTGTGGCAGAGGTGACAGGTAGAGTTGGTGACTAAGGCAGGGGTGACATGTAGAGAGTAGATGACAGAGGCTGGGGCTACAGTGAGATAGTGGGTGACTGAGGCAGGGGTGACAAGTAGAGAGTAGAGTACTAAGGTAGGGGTGACCGGTAGATAGTGGGTGACTGAGGCAGGGGAGACAAAGAGAAAGTGGGTGACTGAGGCAGGGGTGACAGAGATAGTGGGTGACTGAGGACGGGGTGACTGGGAGATAGTGGGTGACTCAGGCAAGGGTGACAGGTAGAGTTGGTGACTGAGGCAGGCGTGACAGGTAGAGTTGGGGACTGAGGCAGGGGTGACAAGTAGAGAGTAGTTAACTAAGGCAGGGGCAACAGGGAGATAGTGGGTGACTGAGGCAGGGGTGACAAGTAGAGTGTAGATGACTGAGGCTGGAGTGAAAGGGAGATAGTGGGTGAATGAGGCAGGAGTGAAAGGGAGATAGTGGGTGACTGAGGGAGGGGAAACAAGGAGATAGTGGGTGACTGTGGCAGGGGTGACAAGTAGAGAGAAGATGACAGAGGTTGGGACTACAGGGAGATAGTGGTTGACTGATGCAGGGGCGACAGGGAGATAGTGGGTGACTGAGGCAGGGTTGACAATTAGAGAGTAGATGACTGAGGCAGGGGTGACAGGGAGATAGTGGGTGACTGAGGTAGGGGTTACAAGTAGAGAGTAGATGACTGAGGCAGGGGTGACAGGGACACAGTAGGTGACTGAGGATGGGGGGACTGGGAGATAGTGGGTGACTGATGCAGGGGTGACTGGGAGCTAATGGTAGACTGAGGCAGGGAGACAGTGGGTAACTGAAGTAGGGGTGACAGGGAGATAGTGTGTGACTAAGTCAGGGGTGACAAGTAGAGAGTAGATGACTGAGGCAGGGGTGAAAGGGAGATAGTGGGTGACTGAGGCAGGGGTGAAAGGGATCTAGTGGGTGACTGAGGCAGGGGAGACAAGGAGATAGTGTGACTGAGGCAGGGGTGACAAGTAGAGAGTAGATGACTAACTTAAGGGTGACATGTAGAGTTGGTGACTGAGGCAGGGGTGACAGGGAGATAGTGGGTGACTGAGGAAGGGTTGACAATTAGAGAGTAGATGACTGAGGCTGGGGTGACTGGTAGATAGTGGGTGACTGAGGCAGGGGTGACAGAGATAGTAGGTGACTGAGGACGGTGGGACTGGGAGATAGTGGGTTTCTGAGGCAGGGGTGACAAGCAGAGAGTAGAAAACTAAGGCAGGGGTTACGTGTAGAGTTGGTGACTGAGGCAGGAGTGACAGAGAGATAGTGGGTGACTGTGGCAGGGGTGACAGGTAGAATTGGTGACTGAGGCATGGTTGACAAGTAGAGAGTAGATGACAGAGGCTGGGGCTACAGTGAGATAGTGGGTGACTGAGGCTGTAGGTGACATGTAGAGTTGGTTACTGAGGCAGGGGTGACAGGGAGATAGTGGGTGACTGAGGCAGGGGAGACAAGGAGAAAGTGGGTGACTGAGGTAGGGGTGACAGAGATAGTGGGTGACTGAGGACGGGGTGACTGGGAGATAGTGGGTGACTGAGGCAAGGGTGACAGGTAGAGTTGGTGACTGAGGCAGGGGTGACAGGCAGATATGGTGACTGAGGCAGTGGTGACAAGTAGAGAGTAGTTGACTAAGGCAGGGGCAACAGGGAGATAGTGGGTGACTGAGGCAGGGGTGACAAGTAGAGAATAGATGACTAAGGCAGGGGTGACGTGTAGAGTTGGTGACTGAGGCAGGGTGACAGGGAGATAGTGGATGACTGTGGCAGAGGTGACAGGTAGAGTTGGTGACTAAGGCAGGGGTGACAAGTAGAGAGTAGATGACAGAGGCTGGGGCTACAGTGAGATAGTGGGTGACTGAGGCAGGGGTGACAAGTAGAGAGTAGAGGACTAAGGTAGGGGTGACCGGTAGATAGTGGGTGACTGAGGCAGGGGAGACAAGGAGAAAGTGGGTGACTGAGGCAGGGGTGACAGAGATAGTGGGTGACTGAGGACGGTGTGACTGGTAGATAGTGGGTGACTGAGGCAAGGGTGACAGGTAGAGTTGGTGACTGAGGCAGGGGTGACAGGTAGAGTAGATGACTGAGGCAGGTGTGACAAGTAGAGAGTAGTTGACTAAGGCAGGGGCAACAGGGAGATAGTGGGTGACTGAGGCAGGGGTGACAAGTAGAGAGTAGATGACTGAGGCTGGAGTGAAAGGGAGATAGTGGGTGAATGAGTCAGGAGAGAAAGGGAGATAGTGGGTGACTGAGGCAAGGGAAACAAGGAGAAAGTGGGTGACTGTGGCAGGGGTGACATGTAGAGAGTAGATGACAGAGGTTGGGACTACAGGGTGATAGTGGTTGACTGATGCAGGGGCGACAGGGAGATAGTGGGTGACTGAGGCAGGGTTGACAATTAGAGAGTAGATGACTGAGGCAGGGGTGACAGGGAGAGTTGGTGACTGACAAACAAAGAGGAAGGGGGGTGCAAATCCCCACCCCCAAATTCCCTTCCGCACACTGAATAGTTGGTGACTGAGGCAGGTGTGACCGGTAGATATTGGGTGACTGTGGCTGGGTTGACAAGTAGAGAGAAGATGACTGAGGCAGGGGTGACAGGGACACAGTAGGTGACTGAGGATGGGGGGACTGGGAGATAGTGGATGACTGATGCAGGGGTGACTGGAAGCTAGTGGTAGACTGAGGCAGGGAGACAGTGGGTAACTGAAGTAGGGGTGACAGGGAGATAGTGTGTGACTAAGTCAGGGGTGACAAGTAGAGAGTAGATGACTGAGGCAGGGGTGAAAGGGAGATAGTGGGTGACTGAGGCAGGGGTGAAAGGGATCTAGTGGGTGACTGAGGCAGGGGAGACAAGGAGATAGTGTGACTGAGGCAGGGGTGACAAGTAGAGAGTAGTTAACTAAGGCAGGGGCAACAGGGAGATAGTGGGTGACTGAGGCAGGGGTGACAAGTAGAGTGTAGATGACTGAGGCTGGAGTGAAAGGGAGATAGTGGGTGAATGAGGCAGGAGTGAAAGGGAGATAGTGGGTGACTGAGGGAGGGGAAACAAGGAGATAGTGGGTGACTGTGGCAGTGGTGACAAGTAGAGAGTAGATGACAGAGGTTGGGACTACAGGGAGATAGTGGGTGACTGAGGCAGGGGTGACAAGTAGAGAGTAGATGACTAAGGCAGGGGTGACGTGTAGAGTTGGTGACTGAGGCAGGGTAACAGGGAGATAGTGGATGACTGTGGCAGAGGTGACAGGTAGAGTTGGTGACTAAGGCAGGGGTGACAAGTAGAGAGTAGATGACAGAGGCTGGGGCTACAGTGAGATAGTGGGTGACTGAGGCAGGGGTGACAAGTAGAGAGTAGAGGACTAAGGTAGGGGTGACCGGTAGATAGTGGGTGACTGAGGCAGGGGAGACAAGGAGAAAGTGGGTGACTGAGGCAGGGGTGACAGAGATAGTGGGTGACTGAGGACGGGGTGACTGGGAGATAGTGGGTGACTCAGGCAAGGGTGACAGGTAGAGTTGGTGACTGAAGCAGGGGTGACAGGTAGAGTTGGGGACTGAGGCAGGGGTGACAAGTAGAGAGTAGTTAACTAAGGCAGGGGCAACAGGGAGATTGTGGGTGACTGAGGCAGGGGTGACAAGTAGAGAGTAGATGACTGAGGCTGGAGTGAAAGGGAGATAGTGGGTGACTGAGGCCGGGGAGACAAGGAGAAAGTGGGTGAATGAGGCAGGGGTGACAGAGATAGTGGGTGACTGAGGACGGGGTGACTGGTAGATAGTGGGTGACTGAGGCAGGGGTGACAGGGAGACAGTAGGTAACTGAAGCAGGGGTGACAGTGAAATATTGGGTGACTGAGGCAGGGGTGATAGGGAGATAGTGGGTGACTGAAGCAGGGGTGACAAGTAGAGAGTAGATGACTAAGGCATGGGTGACGTGTAGAGTTGGTGACTGAGGCAGGGGTGACAGAGAGATAGTGGATGACTGTTGCAGGGGTGACAGGTAGAGTTGGTGACTAAGGCAGGTGTGACAAGTAGAGAGTAGATGACAGAGGCTGGGGCTACACTGAGATAGTGGATGACTGTGGCAGAGGTGACGGGTAGAGTTGGTGACTAAGGCAGGGGTATCAAGTAGAGAGTAGATGACAGAGGCAGGGGCTACAGTGAGATAATGGGTGACTGAGGCAGGGGTGACAAGTAGAGAGTAGAGGACTAAGGCAGGGGAGACAGGTAGAGTTGGTGACTGTGGCAGGGGTGACAAGTAGAGAGAAGATGACTGAGGCAGGGGTGACAGGGAGATAGTAGGTGACTGAGGACAGTGGGACTGGGAGATAGTGGGTGACTGAGGCAGGGCTGACAAGTAGAGAGTAGATGACTAAGGCTGTAGGTGACATGTAGAGTTGGTTACTGAGGCAGGGGTTACAGGGAGATAGTGGGTGACTGAGGCAGGGGAGACAAGGAGAATGTGGGTGACTGAGGCAGGGGTGACAGAGATAGTGGGTGACTGAGGACGGGGTGACTGGGAGATAGTGGGTGACTGAGGCAAGGGTGACAGGTAGAGTTGGTGACTGAGGCAGGGGTGACAGGTAGAGTTGGTGACTGAGGCAGGGGTGACAAGTAGAGAGTAGTTGACTAAGGCAGGAGCAACAGGGAGATAGTGAGTGACTGAGGCAGGGGTGACAAGTAGAGAGTAAATGACTGAGGCTGGAGTTAAAGGGAGATAGTGGGTGAATGAGGTAGGAGTGAAAGGGAGATAGTGGGTGACTGAGGCAAGGGAAACAAGGAGATAGTGGGTGACTGTGGCAGGGGTGACAAGTAGAGAGTAGATGACAGAGGTTGGGACTACAGGGAGATAGTGGGTGACTGGTGCAGGGGCGACAGAGATAGTAGGTGACTGAGGACGGTGGGACTAGGAGATAGTGGGTTTCTGAGGCAGGTGTGACAAGTAGAGAGTAGATGACTGAGGCTGTAGGTGACATGTAGAGTTGGTTACTGAGGCAGGGGTGACAGGGAGATAGTGGGTGACTGAGGAAGGGTTGACAATTAGAGAGTAGATGACTGAGGCTGGGGTGACTGGTAGATAGTGGGTGACTGAGGCAGGGGTGATAGGGAGATAGTGGATGACTAAAGCAGGGGTGACAAGTAGAGAGTAGATGACTAAGGCAGGGGTGACGTGTAGAGTTGGTGACTGAGGCAGGGGTGACAGAGAGATAGTGGGTGACTGTGGCAGGGTTGACAAGTAGAGAGAAGATGACTGAGGCAGGGGTGACAGGGAGATAGTGGGTGACTGAGGACGGTGGGACTGGGAGATAGTGGGTGACTGAGGAAGGGGTGACAAGCAGAGAGTAGATAACTAAGGCAGGGGTTACGTGTAGAGTTGATGACTGAGGCAAGTGTGACAGAGAGATAGTGGGTGACTGTGGCAGGGGTGACAGGTAGAATTGGTCACTGAGGCAGGGTTGACAAGTAGAGAGTAGATGACAGAGGCTGGGGCTAAAGTGAGAAAGTGGGTGACTGAGGTAGGGATTACAAGTAGAAAGTAGATGACTGAGGCAGGGGTGACAGGGACACAGTAGGTGACTGAGGATGGGGGGACTGGGAGATAGTGGGTGACTGATGCAGGGGTGACTTGTAGCTAGTGGTAGACTGAGGCAGGCAGACAGTGGGTAACGGAAGTAGGGGTGACAGGGAGATAGTGTGTGACTAAGTCAGGAGTGACAAGTAGAGAGTAGATGACTGAGGCAGGGGTGAAAGGGAGATATTGGGTGACTGAGGCAGGGGTGAAAGGGATCCAGTGGGTGACTGAGGCAGGGGAGACAATGAGATAGTGTGACTGAGGCAGGGGTGACAAGTAGAGAGTAGATGACTAACTTAAGGGTGACATGTAGAGTTGGTGACTGAGGCAGGGGTGACAGGGAGATAGTGGGTGACTGAGGAAGGGTTTAAAATTAGAGAGTGGATGACTGAGGCTGGGGTGACTGGTAGATAGGGGGTGACTGAGGCAGGGGTGACAGGGAGACAGTAGGTAACTGATGCAGGGGTGACAGGGAGATAGTGGGTGACTGAGGCGGGGTGATAGGGAGATAGTGGATGACTGAAGCAGGGGTGACAAGTAGAGAGTAGATGACTAAGGCAGGGGTGACGTGTAGAGTTGGTGACTGAGGCAGGGGTGACAGAGAGATAGTGGGTGACTGTTGCAGGGGTGACAGGTAGAGTTGGTGACTGAGGCAGGTGTGACAAGTAGAGAGTAGATGACAGAGGCTGGGGCTACAGTGAGATAATGGGTGACTGAGGCAGGGGTGACAAGTAGAGAGTAGAGGACTAAGGCAGGGGTGACCGGTAGAGTTGGTGACTGAGGCAGGGGTGACCAGGAGATAATGGGTGACTGTGGCAGGGTTGACAAGTAAAGAGAAGATGACTGAGGAAGGGGTGACAGGGAGATAGTAGGTGACTGAGGACGGTGGGACTTGGAGATAGTGGGTGACTGAGGCAGGGGTGACAAGTAGAGTAGATGACTAAGGCAGGGGTGACGTGTAGAGTTGGTTGAGTGAGGCAGGGGTAACAGGGAGATAGTGGATGACTGTGGCAGGGGTGACAGGTAGAATTGGTGACTGAGGCAGGGTTGACAAGTAGAGAGTAGATGACAGAGGCTGGGGCTACAGTGAGATAGTGGGTGACTGAGGAAGGGGTGACAAGTAGAGAGTAGATGACTGAGGCAGGGGTGACAGGGACACAGTAGGTGACTGAGGACCGGGGGACTGGGAGATAGTGGGTGACTGAGGCAGGGGTGACTGGGATCTAGTGGTAGACTGAGGCAGGGAGACAGTGGGTAACTGAAGTAGGAGATAGTGTTTTTACTAAGTCAGGGGTGACAAGTAGAGAGGAGATGACTGAGGCAGGGGTGAAAGGGTGATAGTGGGTGACTGAGGCAGGGGTGAAAGGGAGATAGTGGGTGACTGAGGCAGGGGAGACAAGGAGATAGTATGACTGAGGCAGGGGTGACAAGTAGAGAGTAGATGACTAACGTAAGGGTGACATGTAGAGTTGGTGACTGAGGCAGGGGTGACAGGGAGATAGTGGGTGACTGAGGCAGGGGTGACAGAGATAGTGGGTGACTGAGGACGGGGTGACTGGGAGATAGTGGGTGACTGAGGCTGGGGTGACCGGTAGAGTTGGTGACTGAGGCAGGGGTGACAGAGAGATAGTGGGTGACTGAGGCAGGGATGACAGGTAGAGTTTGTGATTGAGACAGGGTGACAGAGTTGGTGACTGAGGCAGGGGTGACAAGTAGAGAGTAGATGACTAAGGCTGTAGGTGACATGTAGAGTTGGTTACTGAGGTAGGGGTGACAGGGAGATAGTGGGTGACTGAGGCAGGGGAGACAAGGAGAAAGTGGGTGACTGAGGCAGGGGTGACAGAGATAGTGGGTGACTGAGGAAGGGGTGACTGGGAGATAGTGGGTGACTGAGGCAAGGGTGAAAGGTAGAGTTGGTGACTGATGCAGGGGTGACAAGTAGAGAGTAGTTGACTAAGGCAGGAGCAACAGGGAGATAGTGGGTGACTGAGGCAGGGGTGACAAGTAGAGAGTAGATGACTGAGGCTGGAGTGAAAGGGAGATAGTGGGTGAATGAGGCAGGAGTGAAAGGGAGATAGTGGGTGACTGAGGCAAGGGAAACAATTAGATAGTGGGTAACTGTGGCAGGGGTGACAAGTAGAGAGTAGATGACAGAGGTTGGGACTACAGGGAGATAGTGGTTGACTGATGTAGGGGCGACAGGGAGACAGTGGGTGACTGAGGCAGGGTTGACAATTAAAGAGTAGATGACTGAGGCTGGGGTGACTGGTAGATAGTGGGTGACTGAGGCAGGGGTGACAGAGATAGTAGGTGACTGAGGACGGTGGGACTGGGAGATAGTGGGTTTCTGAGGCAGGTGTGACAAGTAGAGAGTAGATGACTGAGGCTGTAGGTGACATGTAGAGTTGGTTACTGAGGCAGGGGTGACAGGGAGATAGTGGGTGACTGAGGCAGGAGAGACAAGGAGAAAGTGGGTGACTGAGGTAGGGGTGACAGAGATAGTGGGTGACTGAGGCAAGGGTGACAGGTAGAGTTGGTGACTGAGGCAGGGGTGACAGGCAGAGTTGGTGACTGAGGCAGTGGTGACAAGTAGAGAGTAGTTGACTAAGGCAGGGGCAACAGGAAGATAGTGGGTGACTGAGGCAGGGGTGACAAGTAGAGAGTAGATGACTAAGGCAGGGGTGACGTGTAGAGTTGGTGACTGAGGCAGGGTGACAGGGATGATAGTGGATGACTGTGGCAGAGGTGACAGGTAGAGTTGGTGACTAAGGCAGGGGTGACATGTAGAGAGTAGATGACAGAAGCTGGAGCTACAGTGAGATAGTGGGTGACTGAGGCAGGGGTGACAAGTAGAGAGTAGAGGAATAAGGCAGGGGTGACCGGTAGATAGTGGGTGACTGAGGCAGGGGAGACAAGGAGAAAGTGGGTGACTGAGGCAGGGGTGACAGAGATAGTGGGTGACTGAGGACGGGGTGACTGGGAGATAGTGGGTGACTGAGGCAAGGGTTAGAGGTAGAGTTGGTGACTGAGGCAGGGGTGACAGGCAGAGTTGGTGACTGAGGCAGGGGTGACAAGTAGAGAGTAGTTGACTAAGGCAGGGGCAACAGGGTTATAGTGGGTGACTGAGGCAGGGGTGACAAGTAGAGAGTAGTTGACTGAGGCTGGAGTGAAAGGGAGATAGTGGGTGAATGAGGCAGGGGTGAAAGGGAGATAGTGGGTGACTGAGGCAAGGGAAACAAGGAGATAGTGGGTGACTGTGGCAGGGGTGACAAGTAGAGAGTAGATGACAGAGGTTGGGACTACAGGGAGATAGTGGGTGACTGATGCAGGGGCGACAGGGAGATAGTGGGTGAATGTGGCAGCGTTGACAATTAGAGAGTAGATGACTGAGGCAGGGGTGATAGGGACACAGTAGGTGACTGAGGATGGGGGGACTGGGAGATAGTGGATGACTGATGCAGGGGTGACTGGGAGCTAGTGGTAGACTGAGGCAGGGAGACAGTGGGTAACTGAAGTAGGGGTGACAGGGAGATAGTGTGTGACTAAGTCAGGGGTGACAAGTAGAGAGTAGATGACTGAGGCAGGGGTGAAAGGGAGATAGTGGGTGACTGAGGCAGGGGTGAAAGGGATCTAGTGGGTGACTGAGGCAGGGGAGACAAGGAGATAGTGTGACTGAGGCAGGGGTGACAAGTAGAGAGTAGATGACTAACTTAAGGGTGACATGTAGAGTTGGTGACTGAGGCAGGGGTGACAGGGAGATAGTGGGTGACTGAGGAAGGGTTGACAATTAGAGAGTAGATGACTGAGGCTGGGGTGACTGGTAGATAGTGGGTGACTGAGGCAAGGGTGACAGGGAGACAGTAGGTAACTGAAGCAGGGGTGACAGGGAGATAGTTGGTGACTGAGGCAAGGGTGATAGGGAGATAGTGGATGACTAAAGCAGGGGTGACAAGTAGAGAGTAGATGACTAAGGCAGGGGTGACGTGTAGAGTTGGTGACTGAGGCAGGGGTGACAGAGAGATAGTGGGTGACTGTTGCAGGGGTGACAGGTAGAGTTGGTGACTGAGGCAGGGGTGACAGGGAGATAGTGGGTGACTGAGGAAGGGGTGACAAGGAGATAGTGGGTGACTGAGGCAGGGGAGACAAGGAGAAAGTGGGTGACTGAGGCAGGGGAGACAAGGAGAAAGTGGGTGACTGAGGCAGGGGTGACAGAGATAGTGGGTGACTGAGGACAGGGTGACCGGGAGATAGTGGGTGACTGAGGAAGGGGTGACACGTAGAGAGTAGATGACTAAGGCAGGGGTGACAGGGACACAGTAGGTGACCGAGGACGGGGGGACTGGGAGATAGTGGCTGTCTGAGGCAGGGGTGACTGGGAGCTAGTGGTAGACTGAGGCAGGGAGACAGTGGGTAACTGAAGTAGGGGTGACAGGGAGATAGTGTGTGACTAAGTCAGGGGTGACAAGTAGAGAGTAGATGACTGCGGCAGGGGTGAAAGGGAGATAGTGGGTGACTGAGGCAGGGGTGAAAGGGATCTAGTGGGTGACTGAGGCAGGGAAGACAAGAAGATAGTGTGACTGAGGCAGGGGTGACAAGTAGAGAGTAGATGACTAACGTAAGGGTGACATGTAGAGTTGGTGACTGAGGCAGGGGTGATAGGGAGATAGTGGGTGACTGAGGAAGGGTTGACAATTAGAGAGTAGATGACTGAGGCTGGGGTGACTGTAGATAGTGGGTGACTGAGGCAGGGGTGACAGGGAGACAGTAGGTAACTGAAGCAGGGGTGACAGGGAGATAGTTGGTGACTGAGGCAGAGGTGATAGGGAGATAGTGGATGACTAAAGCAGGGGTGACAAGTAGAGAGTAGATGACTAAGGCAGGGGTGACGTGTAGAGTTGGTGACTGAGGCAGGGGTGACAGAGAGATAGTGGGTGACTGTTGCAGGGGTGACAGGTAGAGTTGGTGACTGAGGCAGGTGTGACAAATAGAGAGTAGATGACAGAGGCTGGGGCTACAGTGAGATAATGGGTGACTGAGGCAGGGGTGACAAGTAGAGAGTAGAGGACTAAGGCAGGGGTGACCGGTAGAGTTGGTGACTGAGGCAGGGGTGACCGGGAGATAGTGGGTGACTGTGGCAGGGTTGACAAGTAGAGAGAAGATGACTGAGGCAGGGGTAACAGGGAGATAGTAGGTGACTGAGGCAGGGGTGACAGAGATAGTAGGTGACTGAGGACGGTGGGACTGGGAGATAGTGGGTTTCTGAGGCAGGTGTGACAAGTAGAGAGTAGATGACTGAGGCTGTAGGTGACATGTAGAGTTGGTTACTGAGGCAGGGGTGACAGGGAGATAGTGGGTGACTGAGGCAGGGGAGACAAGGAGAAAGTGGGTGACTGAGGTAGGGGTGATAGAGATAGTGGGTGACTGAGGACGGGGTGACTGGGAGATAGTGGGTGACTGAGACAAGGGTGACAGGTAGAGTTGGTGACTGAGGCAGGGGTGACAGGCAGAGTTGGTGACTGAGGCAGTGGTGACAAGTAGAGAGTAGTTGACTAAGGCAGGGGCAACAGGAAGATAGTGGGTGACTGAGGCAGGGGTGACAAGTAGAGAGTAGATGACTAAGGCAGGGGTGACGTGTAGAGTTGGTGACTGAGGCAGGGTGACAGGGATGATAGTGGATGACTGTGGCAGAGGTGACAGGTAGAGTTGGTGACTAAGGCAGGGGTGACATGTAGAGAGTAGATGACAGAGGCTGGGGCTACAGTGAGATAGTGGGTGACTGAGGCAGGGGTGACAAGTAGAGAGTAGAGTACTAAGGTAGGGGTGACCGGTAGATAGTGGGTGACTGAGGCAGGGGAGACAAGTAGAAAGTGGGTGACTGAGGCAGGGGTGACAGAGATAGTGGGTGACTGAGGACGGGGTGACTGGGAGATAGTGGGTGACTCAGGCAAGGGTGACAGGTAGAGTTGGTGACTGAGGCAGGGGTGACAGGTAGAGTTGGGGACTGAGGCAGGGATGACAAGTAGAGAGTAGTTAACTAAGGCAGGGGCAACAGGGAGATTGTGGGTGACTGAGGCAGGGGTGACAAGTAGAGAGTAGATGACTGAGGCTGGAGTGAAAGGGAGATAGTGGGTGAATGAGGCAGGAGTGAAAGGGAGATAGTGGGTGACTGAGGGAGGGGAAACAAGGAGATAGTGGGTGACTGTGGCAGGGGTGACAAGTAGAGAGTAGATGACAAAGGTTGGGACTACAGGGAGATAGTGGTTGACTGATGCAGGGGCGACAGGGAGATAGTGGGTGACTGAGGCAGGGTTGACAATTAGAGAGTAGATGACTGAGGCAGTGTTATGCACACCAGTGCCTGCAGGAAAGTACTGGTGTCAGAACTGTTATGCACTCCAGTGCCTGCAGGAATGTACTGGTGTTTGAACTGTTATGCAAAACAAATGGACTCACAGACAGACTGGGGAATATGACATAACGTACACAGAAGGTGATAGGGTAACAAAATACACACAAAGTGAACAGAGAAGCCCAGAGGCTAAGGAACTGGGTATCTCCCTTGTATTAGAACTGCTCAGATGGGAAAAGCAAGATGTTGTGTTTTAATACGTAGAGAACCCGAAATGCTGTTGCTAAGGGCAACAGCAAAACCCTAAAGGGTTACCAACGGGTGTGGCAGTAAACTCCTTGGTCAGAGATGGAATGATAGACACAAGGAGAGTCTCCACAATCCTAATTCTCACTTGCAGTGCACAGGTTCAGCTTACTGCCACTAAACTGACCCCTGACACCTAGCACAGTGAGACAGGATTAGACAGGCAAGTCTTAGAATACAGCCACAAACTTGCTAAGTTCACAGAGTAGTAACAGAACCCCAGCAAGCTAAACGACTGACTCCAGTCTTACTGCTAGGTCTGGATTGGCAGAGTGTAATACCAAATCCCCAGGCCTATTTGCAGTAAGCAACAAACAAATACAAAGCTACACAGTACTGGCTAACTTTCATGAACTGACTAACCAACAAAGATTCAGCAGCATCTGCTTACCCTGAGAAGAGGCCTTATAAAGCAGGTGCTGTCCACGCCCCACTCAGACCTCACAGACTGTGAGCACAAAAACCAGCACCGGATCCCCTGCCGTGCACAGAGCCTATAACCACTGCACAGCAAAAGACCCGAACCGGAGTATCAGCTGCGCTCAGGTTACTCCGCTAGCACTTGTCTCCCGGTTGCCATGACGACGTGGCAGCACAGGGCAGGAGACCCTAACAGTACCCCCCCTCTGACGAGGGGTCAAAGAACCCCTGCCACCGGGTTTATCGGGGAACTGCGAGAAGAAAGAGCGTATCAGTCTGGGGGCATGAAGATCACAACTGCGCACCCACGACCGCTCCTCCGGGCCATACCCCTTCCAGTGCACCAAAAATGACAGCCGACCCCGAACCACCTTGGAGTCAAGAATCCTTTCAACAACAAACTCCCTCTGGCCACGTATCAGAAGAGGGGAAGGTCTTCCACTGGAAGAAGGATTACTAATCGCCCGTTTTAAAAGGGAACAATGAAATGTTTTATTGATACCCAAAGAACGGGGCAGATCTAACTGAAATGCCACCGGATTGATAACCCTGGTGATCTTATAAGGGCCGATGAACCGGGGGCCTAACTTATGAGATGGCTGTCTCAACTTCAAATTCTTGGTAGACAACCAGACGAAGTCTCCTAATTTGAAGCTGTAGGGTCTTTTCCGCTTATCAAAAACCCTTTTGGTCACTAATGACACAGACACAAGGGCTTTCTTCACTTTCCGCTAAATACCTCTAAGGACCGAAACCACAGAGGAACCACCAGGCGTGGAGTCCAGGGGGTCAAAAGAATTGGCCTTAAGATGATGCCCATACACACAAAGGAAGGGAGAGATCCCTGTAGCAGAGTGAGCCGCGTTGTTCTAGGCAAACTCCGCCATGGACAGATGAGCAACCCAGTCAGTCTGACACTTGGAGACATAACACCTGAGGAACTGCTCCAAGGACTGGTTCACCCTTTCAGTCTGCCCATTAGACTGCGGATGGTAGCCTGACGACAAGCTGACAGAAATCTGGAGATCGGAACAAAATGCCCTCCAAAATTTGGCCACAAACTGGGATCCGCGGTCAGAGACCACATCAAGTGGCAACCCGTGGAGACGCACAACATGCAGCATAAATAATTCAGACAGGCGTCTGGCCGATGGCAGCCCAACCAGTGGAACGAAGTGCGCCATCTTCGAAAACCTGTCAACGACAACCCAGATGGCTGTCATCCCCGAGGATTTGGGCAAGTCCACCACAAAATCCATTGAAATGTGGGTCCATGGCTTAGATGGGATAGAGAGTGGATGTAATGGGCCAACAGGAACCCCTCTAGGAGTCTTATTTCGGGCACAGATGTCACATGCCCGAACCCACTGATCCACATCCTTAGCCACCGAGGGCCACCACACCGCCCTAGATAGCAACTCCCGAGTTCTGGCAATACCCGGGTGACCTGCCGACTTCTTGGCATGGAATTCCAGGAACACTCGCTGTCTTAACCTAGGAGGCACAAACAAAAGACCTACCGGAAGGTCTGGAGGAGCCTGCTCCTGTGCTCTAAGGACTAATGATAAGAGGTCCTGGGTAATGCCCACTTTAATACATGATGGGGAAACAATGGGCAACGGCTCCTCGGTGGTCTCCTGGATTGGAGCAAAACTCTGCGAGAGCGCATCAGCCTTGATGTTTTTTGACCCAGGGCGATATGTTATCAAAAAATTAAAGCGAGCAAAAAACAAAGCCCATCGTGCCTGCCTGGCATTGAGAC
The DNA here is from genome assembly GCF_028390025.1 of Pseudophryne corroboree. Taxonomy (NCBI): domain Eukaryota; kingdom Metazoa; phylum Chordata; class Amphibia; order Anura; family Myobatrachidae; genus Pseudophryne; species Pseudophryne corroboree. The sequence goes on from NC_086446.1 coordinate 129,794,571, forward strand.
GCTTCGCTGACTCTAAATATGCCAGATTCTTATGGTCAGTGAGAATTGAGACCACAAACTTAGCCCCCTCAAGCCAGTGTCTCCACTCCTCGAGTGCATCCTTAATAGCCAACAATTCCCGGTTACCCACGTCATAATTCATCTCGGCAGGCGAAAATTTACGGGAAAAGTAAGCACAGGGATGAAGGCGATTATCAGACACTCCCATCTGAGAAAGCACTGCCCCAATACCCATCTCAGAGGCATCCACCTCCACCACAAAAGGACGCTCTGGATCTGGGTGTCGCAGCACCTTGGCCGAAACAAATGCCCTTTTGAGACGGGCAAAAGCCGCTTTAGCCTCACAAGACCAGTGAGCAACATCCGCCCCTTTCTTAGTGAGTGCCACCAAGGGCGCCACTATAGACGAAAATCCAGCGATAAATCGTCTATAAAAATTCGCAAAGCCCAGGAAACGCTGAAGCGCCTTCAAACTAGTGGGCTGCACCCAATCCAGGACTGCCTGTACCTTGGAACCCTCCATTTGGAAACCTTCTGGGGAGATAATATATCCTAGAAATGCAATTTGCTGAACTTCAAATTCACACTTCTCCAGCTTCGCCCCAAGCCGGTGGTCTCTGAGTTTCTGGAGGACTAAGCATACATGCTTCCGATGTTCCTCCAGGGAATGGGAGAAGATTAGGATGTCATCTAAGTATACAACTAAGAATCTATCCAAATATTCCCTGAGCACATCATTCATGAAATCCTGGAAGACTGCCGGGGCATTACAGAGCCCAAAAGGCATCACCAAATATTCATAATGCCCTGAGTGGGTATTAAAGGCAGTCTTCCATTCATCCCCCTCTCTTATTCGGATTAGATTGTACGCACCGCGTAGGTCAATCTTAGAAAAAATGGTGGCAGTACGAAGCTGGTCAAACAAGACCGAAATGAGAGGCAGTGGGTATGAGTTTTTAATCGTGATACAGTTCAATTCCCTGAAGTCGATGCAGGGTCGCAACGAACCGTCCTTTTTACCCACGAAGAAGAACCCCGACCCAACTGGAGACTGTGAAGGTCTGATAAATCCCTTAGCCAAGTTCTCCTGAATGTACTCTGCCATAGCCTGAGTCTCAGGACGTGACAGGGAGTACAACCTGCTCTTGGGAAGCTTAGCATTTGGCAACAAATCAATGGCACAGTCATAGGGGCGATGGGGAGGTAGTACCTCTGCAACTTTTTTTGGAGAACACGTCCGCAAAATCTGCATAACATCCTGGCAAACTTAGCTGCGAGAGCCTGACTGGAAGGCTCAAGCAACTCCTGAAACAATCAGTACCCCAACTAAGAATCTCCCCAGAGACCCAGTCAAATTGAGGATTGTGGGCCCTTAACCAGGGTAACCCCAACACCAATGGGGCAAAAGTACAGACAGTCACATAAAAGGACAATTTTTCAGAGTGTGTGGCTCCAATAAACAAAGAAATCTGGCTAGTGCAAGAGGTAATTTTACCTTGGGATAATGGTTCCCCGTTTAACCCACAAATCTCAATTTCCGATGCCAAGGGTACTAAGGGAACAGAGTGTTTCAGGGCGAATTGGCGGTCCATAAAAACCCCGTCGGCCCCACTGTCCACAAAGGCCTCAGTCTTGACAGTTTGACCGAGGATCTTCAAGGTCACCGGAATGATAAAAGTCTTCTTGGGAAATTCTGACTTCTGGCCTGACAGGATATTTCCCATCACCCTCAGGCCCTGAAGTTTTCCGGCTTTTCTGGGCATGATACTACCACATGACCTTTATTCCCACAGTACAAACACAACCCCTGCTGTCTCCTCCGCGTCTTCTCACGCGAGGAGAGGCGGGTAGCCCCAATCTGCATAGGCTCCTCAGAAAATTCCTCAGAGTCTGTGGTTCCCTTGGGAAGGAAGGAAATCTCAGTCTCCCTTTCAAGCCTACGCTCTCTCAGCCGTCTATCCACCCGGATGGATAACTGCATGAGCTGATCCAAGCTATCAGGCAAGGGATATTGTACCAGTTGGTCCTTTATCTGGTTAGAAAGACCTCTTCGGTACTGGTGTCTCAGGGCTGGGTCATTCCACTGGGTATCATGAGCCAACCTCCGAAACTCCGTACAGTAAACCTCAACTGGCCTTCGCCCTTGCTTAAGGATCGAAATCTGAGCCTCGGCTGAGGCCGTCTTGTCAGGGTCATCATACAACATGCCCAATGCCGTAAAAAAAGCATCAACACTTTTAAGCGATGGACAGTCAGGCTGCAACCCATATGCCCAGACCTGTGGGTCTCCTTGTAGCAAGGAAATCACTATGCCCACCCGCTGAATATCCGACCCAGAAGACTGAGGCCTAAGCCGGAAGTATAGCTTGCAGCTCTCCTTGAAACAAAAGAACTGCGAGCGATCTCAAGAAAAACGATCCGGGAGATTTACTTTCGGCTCCTTAACCCCTGCAGGTGCTGCTGCTGCGGGAGCTCCGCCAGCAGCCTGGGAGGTGTGCATTTTAATGGACAAATCATTAAATTGTCGAGTCAGGACCTGCACCTGATCGACCACCTGTTGCAACGTATTTTGAGGGGTATGCTCCATATTCCCACAAAATTTCAACAGGAGTATTAGGCTGCTGAATATGTTATGCACACCAGTGCCTGCAGGAAAGTACTGGTGTCAGAACTGTTATGCACTCCAGTGCCTGCAGGAATGTACTGGTGTTTGAACTGTTATGCAAAACAAATGGACTCACAGACAGACTGGGGAATATGACATAACGTACACAGAAGGTGATAGGGTAACAAAATACACACAAAGTGAACAGAGAAGCCCAGAGGCTAAGGAACTGGGTATCTCCCTTGTATTAGAACTGCTCAGATGGGAAAAGCAAGATGTTGTGTTTTAATACGTAGAGAACCCGAAATGCTGTTGCTAAGGGCAACAGCAAAACCCTAAAGGGTTACCAACGGGTGTGGCAGTAAACTCCTTGGTCAGAGATGGAATGATAGACACAAGGAGAGTCTCCACAATCCTAATTCTCACTTGCAGTGCACAGGTTCAGCTTACTGCCACTAAACTGACCCCTGACACCTAGCACAGTGAGACAGGATTAGACAGGCAAGTCTTAGAATACAGCCACAAACTTGCTAAGTTCACAGAGTAGTAACAGAACCCCAGCAAGCTAAACGACTGACTCCAGTCTTACTGCTAGGTCTGGATTGGCAGAGTGTAATACCAAATCCCCAGGCCTATTTGCAGTAAGCAACAAACAAATACAAAGCTACACAGTACTGGCTAACTTTCATGAACTGACTAACCAACAAAGATTCAGCAGCATCTGCTTACCCTGAGAAGAGGCCTTATAAAGCAGGTGCTGTCCACGCCCCACTCAGACCTCACAGACTGTGAGCACAAAAACCAGCACCGGATCCCCTGCCGTGCACAGAGCCTATAACCACTGCACAGCAAAAGACCCGAACCGGAGTATCAGCTGCGCTCAGGTTACTCCGCTAGCACTTGTCTCCCGGTTGCCATGACGACGTGGCAGCACAGGGCAGGAGACCCTAACAGGCAGGGGTGACAGGGAGATAGTGAGTGACTGAGGCAGGGGTGACAAGTAGAGAGTAGATGACTGAGGCTGGAGTGAAAGGGAGATAGTGGGTGAATGAGGTAGGAGTGAAAGGGAGATAGTGGGTGACTGAGGCAAGGGAAACAAGGAGATAGTGGGTGACTGTGGCAGGGGTGACAAGTAGAGAGTAGATGACAGAGGTTGGGACTACAGGGAGATAGTGGGTGACTGATGCAGGGGCGACAGAGATAGTAGGTGACTGAGGACGGTGGGACTAGGAGATAGTGGGTTTCTGAGGCAGGTGTGACAAGTAGAGAGTAGATGACTGAGGCTGTAGGTGACATGTAGAGTTGGTTACTGAGGCAGGGGTGACAGGGAGATAGTGGGTGACTGAGGAAGGGTTGACAATTAGAGAGTAGATGACTGAGGCTGGGGTGACTGGTAGATAGTGGGTGACTGAGGCAGGGGTGACAGGGAGACAGTAGGTAACTGAAGCAGGGGTGACAGGGAGATAGTTGGTGACTGAGGCAGGGGTGATAGGGAGATAGTGGATGACTAAAGCAGGGGTGACAAGTAGAGAGTAGATGACTAAGGCAGGGGTGACGTGTAGAGTTGGTGACTGAGGCAGGGGTGACAGAGAGATAGTGGGTGACTGTGGCAGGGTTGACAAGTATAGAGAAGATGACTGAGGCAGGGGTGACAGGGAGATAGTGGGTGACTGAGGACGGTGGGACTGGGAGATAGTGGGTGACTGAGGAAGGGGTGACAAGCAGAGAGTAGATAACTAAGGCAGGGGTTAAGTGTAGAGTTGATGACTGAGGCAGGAGTGACAGAGAGATAGTGGGTGACTGTGGCAGGGGTGACAGGTAGAATTGGTGACTGAGGCAGGGTTGACAAGTAGAGAGTAGATGACAGAGGCTGGGGCTAAAGTGAGAAAGTGGGTGACTGAGGTAGGGGTTACAAGTAGAAAGTAGATGACTGAGGCAGGGGTGACAGGGACACAGTAGGTGACTGAGGATGGGGGGACTGGGAGATAGTGGGTGACTGATGCAGGGGTGACTGGTAGCTAGTGGTAGACTGAGGCAGGCAGACAGTGGGTAACGGAAGTAGGGGTGACAGGGAGATAGTGTGTGACTAAGTCAGGAGTGACAAGTAGAGAGTAGATGACTGAGGCAGGGGTGAAAGGGAGATATTGGGTGACTGAGGCAGGGGTGAAAGGGATCCAGTGGGTGACTGAGGCAGGGGAGACAATGAGATAGTGTGACTGAGGCAGGGGTGACAAGTAGAGAGTAGATGACTAACTTAAGGGTGACATGTAGAGTTGGTGACTGAGGCAGGGGTGACAGGGAGATAGTGGGTGACTGAGGAAGGGTTGAAAATTAGAGAGTGGATGACTGAGGCTGGGGTGACTGGTAGATAGGGGGTGACTGAGGCAGGGGTGACAGGGAGACAGTAGGTAACTGATGCAGGGGTGACAGGGAGATAGTGGGTGACTGAGGCAGGGGTGATAGGGAGATAGTGGATGACTGAAGCAGGGGTGACAAGTAGAGAGTAGATGACTAAGGCAGGGGTGACGTGTAGAGTTGGTGACTGAGGCAGGGGTGACAGAGAGATAGTGGGTGACTGTTGCAGGGGTGACAGGTAGAGTTGGTGACTGAGGCAGGTGTGACAAGTAGAGAGTAGATGACAGAGGCTGGGGCTACAGTGAGATAATGGGTGACTGAGGCAGGGGTGACAAGTAGAGAGTAGAGGACTAAGGCAGGGGTGACCGGTAGAGTTGGTGACTGAGGCAGGGGTGACCAGGAGATAATGGGTGACTGTGGCAGGGTTGACAAGTAGAGAGAAGATGACTGAGGCAGGGGTGACAGGGAGATAGTAGGTGACTGAGGACGGTGGGACTTGGAGATAGTGGGTGACTGAGGCAGGGGTGACAAGTAGAGTAGATGACTAAGGCAGGGGTGACGTGTAGAGTTGGTTGAGTGAGGCAGGGGTAACAGGAAGATAGTGGATGACTGTGGCAGGGGTGACAGGTAGAATTGGTGACTGAGGCAGGGTTGACAAGTAGAGAGTAGATGACAGAGGCTGGGGCTACAGTGAGATAGTGGGTGACTGAGGAAGGGGTGACAAGTAGAGAGTAGATGACTGAGGCAGGGGTGACAGGGACACAGTAGGTGACTGAGGACCGGGGGACTGGGAGATAGTGGGTGACTGAGGCAGGGGTGACTGGGAGCTAGTGGTAGACTGAGGCAGGGAGACAGTGGGTAACTGAAGTAGGGGTGACAGGGAGATAGTGTTTTTACTAAGTCAGGGGTGACAAGTAGAGAGGAGATGACTGAGGCAGGGGTGAAAGGGAGATAGTGGGTGACTGAGGCAGGGGAGACAAGGAGATAGTGTGACTGAGGCAGGGGTGACAAGTAGAGAGTAGATGACTAACGTAAGGGTGACATGTAGAGTTGGTGACTGAGGCAGGGGTGACAGGGAGATAGTGGGTGACTGAGGCAGGGGTGACAGAGATAGTGGGTGACTGAGGACGGGGTGACTGGGAGATAGTGGGTGACTGAGGCTGGGGTGACCGGTAGAGTTGGTGACTGAGGCAGGGGTGACAGAGAGATAGTGGGTGACTGAGGCAGGGATGACAGGTAGAGTTTGTGATTGAGACAGGGTGACAGAGTTGGTGACTGAGGCAGGGGTGACAAGTAGAGAGTAGATGACTAAGGCTGTAGGTGACATGTAGAGTTGGTTACTGAGGTAGGGGTGACAGGGAGATAGTGGGTGACTGAGGCAGGGGAGACAAGGAGAAAGTGGGTGACTGAGGCAGGGGTGACAGAGATAGTGGGTGACTGAGGAAGGGGTGACTGGGAGATAGTGGGTGACTGAGGCAAGGTTGAAAGGTAGAGTTGGTGACTGAGGCAGGGGTGACAGGTAGAGTTGGTGACTGATGCAGGGGTGACAAGTAGAGAGTAGTTGACTAAGGCAGGAGCAACAGGGAGATAGTGGGTGACTGAGGCAGGGGTGACAAGTAGAGAGTAGATGACTGAGGCTGGAGTGAAAGGGAGATAGTGGGTGACTGAGGCAAGGGAAACAATTAGATAGTGGGTAACTGTGGCAGGGGTGACAAGTAGAGAGTAGATGACAGAGGTTGGGACTACAGGGAGATAGTGGGTGACTGATGTAGGGGCGACATGGAGACAGTGGGTGACTGAGGCAGGGTTGACAATTAAAGAGTAGATGACTGAGGCTGGGGTGACTGGTAGATAGTGGGTGACTGAGGCAGGGGTGACAGAGATAGTAGGTGACTGAGGACGGTGGGACTGGGAGATAGTGGGTTTCTGAGGCAGGTGTGACAAGTAGAGAGTAGATGACTGAGGCTGTAGGTGACATGTAGAGTTGGTTACTGAGGTAGGGGTGACAGGGAGATAGTGGGTGACTGAGGCAGGAGAGACAAGGAGAAAGTGGGTGACTGAGGTAGGGGTGACAGAGATAGTGGGTGACTGAGGCAAGGGTGACAGGTAGAGTTGGTGACTGAGGCAGGGGTGACAGGCAGAGTTGGTGACTGAGGCAGGGGTGACAAGTAGAGAGTAGTTGACTAATGCAGGGGCAACAGGGAGATAGTGGGTGACTGAGGCAGGGGTGACAAGTAGAGAGTAGATGACTAAGGCAGGGGTGACATGTAGAGTTGGTGACTGAGGCAGGGTGACAGGGAGATAGTGGATGACTGTGGCAGAGGTGACAGGTAGAGTTGGTGACTAAGACAGGGGTGACAAGTAGAGAGTAGATGACAGAGGCTGGGGCTACAGTGAGATAGTGGGTGACTGAGGCAGGGGTGACAAGTAGAGAGTAGAGGAATAAGGCAGGGGTGACCGGTAGATAGTGGGTGACTGAGGCAGGGGAGACAAGGAGAAAGTGGGTGACTGAGGCAGGGGTGACAGAGATAGTGGGTGACTGAGGACGGGGTGACTGGGAGATAGTGGGTGACTGAGGCAAGGGTGAGAGGTAGAGTTGGTGACTGAGGCAGGGGTGACAGGCAGAGTTGGTGACTGAGGCAGGGGTGACAAGTAGAGAGTAGTTGACTAAGGCATGGGCAACAGGGTTATAGTGGGTGACTGAGGCAGGGGTGACAAGTAGAGAGTAGTTGACTGAGGCTGGAGTGAAAGGGAGATAGTGGGTGAATGAGGCAGGGGTGAAAGGGAGATAGTGGGTGACTGAGGCAAGGGAAACAAGGAGATAGTGGGTGACTGTGGCAGGGGTGACAAGTAGAGAGTCGATGACAGAGGTTTGGACTACAGGGAGATAGTGGGTGACTGATGCAGGGGCGACAGGGAGATAGTGGGTGAATGTGGCAGCGTTGACAATTAGAGAGTAGATGACTGAGGCAGGGGTGATAGGGAGATAGTGCGTGACTGAGGCTGGGGTGACTGGTAGATAGTGGGTGACTGAGGCAGGGGTGACAGGGAGACAGTAGGTAACTGAAGCAGGGGTGACAGTGAAATATTTTGTGACTGAGGCAGGGGTAATAGGGAGATAGTGGGTGACTGAAGCAGGGGTGACAAGTAGAGAGTAGATGACTAAGGCATGGATTGACGTGTAGAGTTGGTGACTGAGGCAGGGGTGACAGGGAGATAGTGGGTGACTGAGGCAGGGGTGACAAGTAGAGAGTAGATGAATAAGGCAGGGGTGACGTGTAGAGTTGGTGACTGAGGCAAGGGTGACAGGGAGATAGTGGATGACTGTGGCAGTGGTGACAGGTAGAGTTGGTGACTAAGCCAGGGGTGACAAGTAGAGAGTAGATAACAGAGGCTGGGGCTACAGTAAGATAGTGGGTGACTGAGGCAGGGGAGACAGGGAGATAGTGGGTGACTTAGGCAGGGGTGACAAGTAGAGAGTTGAGGACCAAGGCAGGGGTGACAGGTAGAGTTGGTGACTGAGGCAGGTGTGACCGGTAGATAGTGGGTGACTGTGGCAGGGTTGACAAGTAGAGAAAAGATGACTGAGGCAGGGGTGACAGGGAGATAGTGGGTGACTGAGGACGGTGGGACTGGGAGATAGTGGGTGACTGAGGAAGGGGTGACAAGCAGAGAGTAGATAACTAAAGCAGGGGTTACGTGTAGAGTTGGTGACTGAGGCAGGAGTGACAGAGAGATAGTGGGTGACTGTGGCAGGGGTGACAGGTAGAATTGGTGACTGAGGCAGGGTTGACAAGTAGAGAGTAGATGACAGAGGCTGGGGCTACAGTGAGATAGTGGGTGACTGAGGCAGGGGTTACAAGTAGAGAGTAGATGACTGAGGCAGGGACACAGTAGGTGACTGAGGATGGGGGGACTGGGAGATTGTGGGTGACTGATGCAGGGGTGACTGGGAGCTAGTGGTAGACTGAGGCAGGGAGACAGTGGGTAACTGAAGTAGGGGTGACAGGGAGATAGTGTGTGACTAAGTCAGGGGTGACAAGAATAGAGTAGATGACTGAGGCAGGGGTGAAAGGGAGATAGCGGGTGACTGAGGCAGGGGTGAAAGGGATCTAGTGGGTGACTGAGGCAGGAGAGACAAGGAGATAGTGTGACTGAGGCAGTGGTGACAAGTAGAGAGTAGATGACTAACTTAAGGGTGACATGTAGAGTTGGTGACTGAGGCAGGGGTGACAGGGAGATAGTGGGTGACTGAGGAAGGGTTGACAATTAGAGAGTAGATGACTGAGGCTGGGGTGACTGGTAGATAGTGGGTGACTGAGGCAGGGGTGACAGGGAGACAGTAGGTAACTGAAGCATGGGTGACAGGGAGATAGTTGGTGACTGAGGCAGGGGTGATAGGGAGATAGTGGATGACTGAAGCAGGGGTGACAGGTAGAGAGTAGATGACTAAGGCAGGGGTGACGTGTAGAGTTGGTGACTGAGGCAGGGGTGACAGAGAGATAGTGGGTGACTGTTGCAGGGGTGACAGGTAGAGTTGGTGACTGAGGCAGGTGTGACAAGTAAAGAGTAGATGACAGAGGCTGGGGATACAGTGAGATAATGGGTGACTGAGGCAGGGGTGACAAGTAGAGAGTAGAGGACTAAGGCAGGGGTGACCGGTAGAGTTGGTGACTGAGGCAGGGGTGACCGGGAGATAGTGGGCGACTGTGGCAGGGTTGACAAGTAGAGAGAAGATGACTGAGGTAGGGGTGACAGGGAGGTAGTAGGTGACTGAGGACGGTGGGACTTGGAGATAGTGGGTGACTGAGGCAGGGGTGACAAGTAGAGAGTAGATGACAGAGGCTTGGGCTACAGTGAGATAGTGGGTGACTGAGGCAGGAGTGACAAGTAGAGAGTAGATGACTAAGGCAGGGGTGACGTGTAGAGTTGGTTGAGTGAGGCAGGGGTAACAGGGAGATAGTTGATGACTGTGGCAGGTGTGACAGGTAGAATTGGTGACTGAGGCAGGGTTGACAAGTAGAGAGTAGATGACAGAGGCTGGGGCTACAGTGAGATAGTGGGTGACTGAGGAAGGGGTGACAAGTAGAGAGTAGATGACTGAGGCAGGGGTGACAGGGACACAGTAGGTGACTGAGGACGGGGAGACTGGGAGATAGTGGGTGACTGAGGCAGGGGTGACTGGGAGCTAGTGGTAGACTGAGGCAGGGAGACAGTGGGTAACTGAAGTAGGGGTGACAGGGAGTTAGTGTTTTAACTAAGTCAGGGGTGACAAGTATAGAGGAGATGACTGAGGCAGGGGTGAAAGGGAGATAGTGGGTGACTGAGGCAGGGGTGAAAGGGAGATAGTTGGTGACTGAGGCAAGGGAAGACAAGGAGATAGTGTGACTGAGGCAGGGGTGACAAGTAGAGAGTAGATGACTAACATAAGGGTGACATGTAAAGTTGGTGACAGGGAGATAGTGGGTGACTGAGGCAGGGGTGACAGAGATAGTGGGTGACTGAGGACGGGGTGACTGGGAGATAGTGGGTGACTGAGGCAGGGGTGACAGGTAGAGTTGGTGACTGAGACAGGGGTGACAGGTAGAATTGGTGATTGAGGCCGGGTTGACAAGTAGAGAGTAGATGACAGAGGCTGGGGCTACAGTGAGATAGTGGGTGACTGAGGCAGGGGTTACAAGTAGAGAGTAGATGACTGAGGCTGGGGTGACTGGTAGATAGTGGGTGACTGAGGATGGGGGGACTGGGAGATAGTGAGTGACTGATGCAGGGGTGACTGGGAGCTAGTGGTAGACTGAGGCAGGAAGACAGTGGGTAACTGAAGCAGGGGTGACAGGGAGATAGTGGGTGACTGAGGCAGGGGTGATAGGGAGATAGTGGATGACTGAAGCAGGGGTGACAAGTAGAGAGTAGATGACTAAGGCAGGGGTGACGTGTAGAGTTGGTGACTGAGGCAGGGGTGACAGAGAGATAGTGGGTGACTGTTGCAGGGGTGACAGGTAGAGTTGGTGACTGAGGCAGGTGTGACAAGTAGAGAGTAGATGACAAAGGCTGGGGCTACAGTGAGATAATGGGTGACTGAGGCAGGGGTGACAAGTAGAGAGTAGAGGGCTAAGGCAGGGGTGACCGGTAGAGTTGGTGACTGAGGCAGGGGTGACCGGGAGATAGTGGGTGACTGTGGCAGGGTTGACAAGTAGAGAGAAGATGACTGAGGCATGGGTGACAGGGAGATAGTAGGTGACTGAGGACGGTGGGACTTGGAGATAGTGGGTGACTGAGGCAGGGGTGACAAGTAGAGAGTAGATGACAGAGGCCGGGGCTACAGTGAGATAGTGGGTGACTGAGGCAGGAGTGACAAGTAGAGAGTAGACGACTAAGGCAGGGGTGACGTGTAGAGTTGGTTGAGTGAGGCAGGGGTAACAGGGAGATAGTGGATGACTGTGGCAGGGGTGACAGGTAGAATTGGTGACTGAGGCAGGGTTGACAAGTAGAGAGTAGATGACAGAGGCTGGGGCTACAGTGAGATAGTGGGTGACTGAGGAAAGGGTGACAAGTAGAGAGTAGATGACTGAGGCAGGGGTGACAGGTACACAGTAGGTGACTGAGGACGGGGGGACTGGGAGATAGTGGGTGACTGAGGCAGGGGTGACTGGGAGCTACTGGTAGACTGAGGCAGGGAGACAGTGGGTAACTGAAGTAGGGGTGACAGGGAGATAGTGTTTTAACTAAGTCAGGGGTGACAAGTAGAGAGGAGATGACTGAGGCAGGGGTGAAAGGGAGATAGTGGGTGACTGAGGCAGGGGTGAAAGGGAGATAGTGGGTGACTGAGGCAGGGGAGACAAGGAGATAGTGTGAATGAGGCAGGGGTGACAAGTAGAGAGTAGATGACTAACGTAAGGGTGACATGTAGAGTTGGTGACTGAGGCAGGGGTGACAGGGAGATAGTGGGTGACTGAGGCAGGGGTGACAGAGATAGTGGGTGACTGAGGACGGGGTGACTGGGAGATAGTGGGTGACTGAGGCAGGGGTGACAGGTAGAGTTGGTGACTGAGGCAGGGGTGACAAGTAGAGAGTAGTTGACTAAGGCAGGGGCAACAGGGAGATAGTGGGTGACTGAGGCAGGGGTGACAAGTAGAGAGTAGATGACTGAGGCTGGAGTGAAAGGGAGATAGTGGGTAAATGAGGCAGGAGTGAAAGGGAGATAGTGGGTGACTGAGGCAAGGGAAACAAGGAGAAAGTGGGTGACTGTGGCAAGGGTGACAAGTAGAGAGTAGATGACAGAGGTTGGGACTACAGGGTGATAGTGGGTGACTGATGCAGGGGCGACAGGGAGATAGTGGGTGACTGAGGCAGGGTTGACAATTAGAGAGTAGATGACTGAGGCAGGGGTGACAGGGAGATAGTGTGTGACTGAGGCTGAGGTGACTGGTAGATAGTGGGTGACTGAGGCAGGGGTGACAGAGATAGTAGGTGACTGAGGACGGTGGGACTGGGAGATAGTGGGTTTCTGAGGCAGGTATGACAAGTAGAGAGTAGATGACTGAGGCTGTTGGTGACATGTAGAGTTGGTTACTGAGGCAGGGGTGACAGGGAGATAGTGGGTGACTGAGGCAGGGGAGACAAGGAGAAAGTGGGTGACTCAGGCAGGGGTGACAGAGATAGTGGGTGACTGAGGACGGGGTGACTGGGAGATAGTGGGTGACTGAGGCAAGGGTGACTGGTAGAATTGGTGACTGAGGCAGGGTTGACAAGTAGAGAGTAGATGACTAAGGCAGGGGCAACAGGGAGATAATGGGTGACTGAGGCAGGGGTGACAAGGAGAGAGTAGATGACTGAGGCTGGAGTGAAAGGGAGATAGTGGGTGAATGAGGCAGGGGTGAAATGGAGATAGTGGGTGACTGAGGCAAGGGAAACAAGGAGATAGTGGGTGACTGAGGCAGGGGTGACAGGGAGACAGTAGGTAACTGAAGCAGGGGTGACAGTGAAATATTGGGTGACTGAGGCAGGGGTGGTAGGGAGATAGTGGGTGACTGAAGCAGGGGTGACAAGTAGAGAGTAGATGACTAAGGCATGGGTGACAGGGAGATAGTTGGTGACTGAGGCAGGGGAGACAAGGAGAAAGCGGGTGACTGAGGCAGGGGTGACAGAGATAGTGGGTGACTGAGGACGGGGTGACTGGGAGATAGTGGGTGACTGAGGCAAGGGTGACAGGTAGAATTGGTGACTGAGGCAGGGGTGACAGGTAGAGTTGGTGACTGAGGCAGGGGTGACAAGTAGAGAGTAGTTGACTAAGGCAGGGGCAACATGGAGATAGTGGGTGACTGAGGCAGGGGTGACAAGTAGAGAGTAGATGACTGATGCTGGAGTGAAAGGGAGATAGTGGGTGAATGAGGCAGGGGTGAAAGGGAGATAGTGGGTGACTGAGGCAAGGGAAACAAGGAGACAGTGGGTGACTGTGGCAGGGGTGACCAGTAGAGAGTAGATGACAGAGGTTGGGACTACAGGGAGATAGTGGGTGACTGATGCAGGGGCGACAGGGAGATAGTGGGTGACTGTGGCAGGGTTGACAAGTAGAGAGTAGATGACAGAGGCTGGGGCTACAGTGATATAGTGGGTGACTGAGGCAGGAGTGACAAGTAGAGAGTTGATGACAGAGGCTGGGGCTACAGTGAGATAGTGGGTGACTGAGGCAGGAGTGACAAGTAGAGAGTAGATGACTAAGGCAGGGGTGACGTGTAGAGTTGGTGACTGAGGCAGGGGTGACAGGGAGATAGTGAATGACTGTGGCAGAGGTGACAGGTATAGTTGGTGACTAAGGCAGGGGTGACAAGTAGAGAGTAGATGACAGAGGCTGGGGCTACAGTGAGATAGTGGGTGACTGAGGAAGGGTTGACAAGTAGAGAGTAGATGACAGAGGCTGGGGCTACAGTGAGATAGTGGGTGACTGAGGCAGGAGTGACAAGTAGAGAGTAGATGACTAAGGCAGGGGTGACGTGTAGAGTTGGTGACTGAGGCAGGGGTGACAGGGAGATAGTGGATGACTGTGGCAGAGGTGACAGGTAGAGTTGGTGACTAAGCCAGGAGTGACAAGTAGAGAGTAGATGACAGAGTCTGGGGCTACAGTGAGATAGTGGGTGACTGAGGCAGGGGTGACAAGTAGAGAGTAGAGGACAAAGGCAGGGGTGACAGGTAGAGTTGGTGACTGAGGCAGGGGTGACCGGTAGATAGTGGGTGACTGTGGCAGGGTTGACAAGTAGAGAGAAGATGACTGAGGCAGGGGTGACAGGGAGATAGTGGGTGACTGAGGATGGTGGGACTGGGAGATAGTGCGTGACTGAGGCTGAGGTGACTAGTAGATAGTGGGTGACTGAGGCAGGGGTGACAGAGATAGTAGGTGACTGAGGACGGTGGGACTGGGAGATAGTGGGTTTCTGAGGCAGGTATGACAAGTAGAGAGTAGATGACTGAGGCTGTTGGTGACATGTAGAGTTGGTTACTGAGGCAGGGGTGACAGGGAGATAGTGGGTGACTGAGGCAGGGGAGACAAGGAGAAAGCGGGTGACTGAGGCAGGGGTGACAGAGATAGTGGGTGACTGAGGACGGGGTGACTGGGAGATAGTGGGTGACTGAAGCAAGGGTGACAGGTAGAATTGGTGACTGAGGCAGGGGTGACAGGTAGAGTTGGTGACTGAGGCAGGGGTGACAAGTAGAGAGTAGTTGACTAAGGCAGGGGCAACGTGGAGATAGTGGGTGACTGAGGCAGGGGTGACAAGTAGAGAGTAGATGACTGATGCTGGAGTGAAAGGGAGATAGTGGGTGAATGAGGCAGGGGTGAAAGGGAGATAGTGGGTGACTGAGGCAAGGGAAACAAGGAGACAGTGGGTGACTGTGGCAGGGGTGACAAGTAGAGAGTAGATGACAGAGGTTGGGACTACAGGGAGATAGTGGGTGACTGATGCAGGGGCGACAGGGAGATAGTGGGTGACTGTGGCAGGGTTGACAAGTAGAGAGTAGATGACAGAGGCTGGGGCTACAGTGAGATAGTGGGTGACTGAGGAAGGGTTGACAAGTAGAGAGTAGATGACAGAGGCTGGGGCTACAGTGAGATAGTGGGTGACTGAGGCAGGAGTGACAAGTAGAGAGTAGATGACTAAGGCAGGGGTGACGTGTAGAGTTGGTGACTGAGGCAGGGGTGACAGGGAGATAGTGGATGACTGTGGCAGAGGTGACAGGTAGAGTTGGTGACTAAGCCAGGAGTGACAAGTAGAGAGTAGATGACAGAGTCTGGGGCTACAGTGAGATAGTGGGTGACTTAGGCAGGGGTGACAAGTAGAGAGTAGAGGACAAAGGCAGGGGTGACAGGTAGAGTTGGTGACTGAAGCAGGGGTGACCGGTAGACAGTGGGTGACTGTGGCAGGGTTGACAAGTAGAGAGAAGATGACTGAGGCAGGGGTGACAGGGAGATAGTGGGTGACTGAGGATGGTGGGACTGGGAGATAGTGGGTGACTGAGGCAGGGGTGACAAGCAGAGAGTAGATAACTAAGGCATGGGTAACGTGTAGAGTTGGTGACTGAGGCAGGAGTGACAGAGAGATAGTGGGTGACTGTGGCAGGGGTGACAGGTAGAATTGGTGACTGAGGCAGGGTTGACAAGTAGAGAGTAGATGACAGAGGCTGGGGCTACAGTGAGATAGTGGGTGACTGAGGCAGGGGTTACAAGTAGAGAGTAGATGACTGAGGCAGGGGTGACAGGGACACAGTAGGTGACTGAGGACGGGGGGGACTGGGAGATAGTGGGTGACTGATGCATGGGTGACTGGGAGCTAGTGGTAAACTGAGGCAGGGAGACAGTGGGTAACTGAAGTAGGGGTGACAGGGAGATAGTGTGTGACTAAGTCAGGGGTGACAAGTATAGAGTAGATGACTGAGGCAGGGGTGAAAGGGAGATAGTGGGTGACTGAGGCAGGGGTGAAAGGGATCTAGTGGGTGACTGAGGCAGGGGGGACAAGGAGATAATGTGACTGAGGCAGGGGTGACAAGTAGAGAGTAGATGACTAACTTAAGGGTGACATGTAGAGTTGGTGACTGAGGCAGGGGTGACAGGGAGATAATGGGTGACTGAGGAAGGGTTGACAATTAGAGAGTAGATGACTGAGGCTGGGGTGACTGGTAGATAGTGGGTGACTGAGGCAGGGGTGACAGGGAGACAGTTGGTAACTGAAGCAGGGGTGACAGGGAGATAGTGGGTGACAGAGGCAGGGGTGATAGGGAGATAGTGGATGACTGAAGCAGGGGTGACAAGTAGAGAGTAGATGTCTAAGGCAGGGGTGACGTGTAGAGTTGTTGACTGAGGCAGGGGTGACAGAGAGATAGTGGGTGACTGTTGCAGGGGTGACAGGTAGAGTTGGTGACTGAGGCAGGTGTGACAAGTAGAGAGTAGATAACAGAGGCTGGGGCTACAGTGAGATATTGGGTGACTGAGGCAGGGGTGACAAGTAGAGAGTAGAGGACTAAGGCAGGGGTGACCGGTAGAGTTGGTGACTGAGGCAGGCGTGACCGGGAGATAGTGGGTGACTGTGGCAGGGTTGACAAGTAGAGAGAAGATGACTGAGGCAGGAGTGACAGGGAGATAGTAGGTGACTGAGGACGGTGGGATTGGGAGATAGTGAGTGACTGATGAATGGGTGACAAGCAGAGAGTAGATAACTAAGGCAGGGGTTACGTGTAGAGTTGGTGACTGAGGCAGGAGTGACAGAGAGATAGTGGGTGACTGTGGCAGGGGTGACAGGTAGAATTGGTGATTGAGGCTGGGTTGACAAGTAGAGAGTAGATAACAGAGGCTGGGGCTACAGTGAGATAGTGGGTGACTGAGGCAGGAGTGACAAGTAGAGAGTTGATGACAGAGGCTGGGGCTACAGTGAGATAGTGGGTGACTGAGGCAGGAGTGACAAGTAGAGAGTAGATGACTAAGGCAGGGGTGACGTGTAGAGTTGGTGACTGAGGCAGGGGTGACAGGGAGATAGTGAATGACTGTGGCAGAGGTGACAGGTAGAGTTGGTGACTAAGGCAGGGGTGACAAGTAGAGAGTAGATGACAGAGGCTGGGGCTACAGTGAGATAGTGGGTGACTGAGGAAGGGTTGACAAGTAGAGAGTAGATGACAGAGGCTGGGGCTACAGTGAGATAGTGGGTGACTGAGGCAGGAGTGACAAGTAGAGAGTAGATGACTAAGGCAGGGGTGACGTGTAGAGTTGGTGACTGAGGCAGGGGTGACAGGGAGATAGTGGATGACTGTGGCAGAGGTGACAGGTAGAGTTGGTGACTAAGCCAGGAGTGACAAGTAGAGAGTAGATGACAGAGTCTGGGGCTACAGTGAAATAGTGGGTGACTTAGGCAGGGGTGACAAGTAGAGAGTAGAGGACAAAGGCAGGGGTGACAGGTAGAGTTGGTGACTGAGGCAGGGGTGACCGGTAGATAGTGGGTGACTGTGGCAGGGTTGACAAGTAGAGAGAAGATGACTGAGGCAGGGTTGACAGGGAGATAGTGGGTGACTGAGGATGGTGGGACTGGGAGATAGTGGGAGACTGAGGCAGGGGTGACAGGGAGACAGTGGGTAACTGAAGCAGGGGTGACAGGGAGACAGTGGGTAACTGAGACAGGTATGACAGGTAGAGTTGGTGACTGAGGCAGGGTGACAGAGTTGGTGACTGAGGCAGGGGTGACAAGTATAGAGTAGATGACTAAGGCAGGGGCAACAGGGAGATAGTGGGTGACTGAGGCAGGGTTGACAGGGAGATAGTGGGTGAATGTGGCAGGGTTGACAATTAGAGAGTAGATGACTGAGGCTGGGGTGAATGGGAGATAGTTGGTGACTGAGGCAGGGGTGAAAGGGAGATAGTGGGTGACTGAGGCAGGGGTGACAGGGAGATAGTGGGTTTCTGAGGCAGGGGTGACTAGTAGAGAGTAGATGACTGAGGCTTTATATGACATGTAGAGTTGGTTACTGAGGCAGAGGTGACAGGGAGATTGTGGGTGACTGAGGCATGGTAGACAAGGAGAAAGTGGGTGGCTGAGGCATGGGTGACAGAGATAGTGGGTGACTGAGAACGGGGTGACTGGGAGATAGTGGGTGACTGAGGCAAGGGTGACAGGTAGAGTTGGTGACTGAGGCAGGGGTGACAGATAGAGTTGGTGACTGAGGCAGGGTGACAGAGTTGGTGACTGAGGCAGGGGTGAGAAGTAGAGAGTAGTTGACTAAGGCAGGGGCAACAAGGAGATAGTGGGTGACTGAGGCAGGGGTGACAAGTAGAGAGTAGATGACTGAGGCGGGGGTGAAAGGGAGATAGTGGGTGACTGAGGCAGGGGTGAAAGGGAGATAGTGGGAGACTGAGGAAAGGGAAACAAGGAGATAGTGGGTTACTGTGGCAGGGGTGACAAGTAGAGAGTAGATGAAAGTGGTTGGGACTACATGGAGATAGTGGATGACTGAGGCAGGGGCTACAGGGAGATAGTGGGTGACTGTGGCAGGGTTGACAATTAGAGAGGAGATGACTGAGGCTGGAGTCACTGGTAGATAGTGGGTGACTGAGGCAGGGATGACAGGGAGACAGTGGGTAACTGAAGCAAGGGTGACAGGGAGAAAGTGGGTGACTGAGGCAGGGGTGACAGGGAGATAGTGGGTGACTGAGGCAGGGGTGACAAGTAGAGAGTAGATGAATAAGGCAGGGGTGACGTGTAGAGTTGGTGACTGAGGCAGGGGTGACAGGGAGATAGTGGATGACTGTGGCAGAGGTGACAGGTAGAGTTGGTGACTAAGGCAGGGGTGACAAGTAGAGAGTATATGACAGAGGCTGGGGCTACAGTGAGATAGTGGATGACTGAGGCAGGGGTGACAAGTAGAGAGTAGATGACTAAGGCAGGGGTGACGTGTAGAGTTGGTGACTGAGGCAGGGGTGACAGGGAGATAGTGGATGACTGTGGCAGAGGTGACAGGTAGAGTTGGTGATTAAGGCAGGGGTGACAAGTAGAGAGTAGATGACAGAGGCTGGGGCTACAGTGAGATAGTGGGTGACTGAGGCAGGGGTGACAAGTAGAGAGTAGATGACTGAGGCTGGGGCTACAGTGAGATAGTTGGTGACTGAGGCAGGAGTGACAAGTAGAGAGTAGATGACTTTGGCAGGGGTGACGTGTAGAGTTGGTGACTGAGGCAGGGGTGACAGGGAGATAGTGGATGACTGTTGCAGAGTTGACAGGTAGAGTTGGTGACTAAGCCAGGGGTGACAAGTAGAGAGTAGATGACAGCGGCTGGGGCTACAGTAAGATAGTGGGTGACTGAGGCAGGGGAGACAGGGAGATAGTGGGTGATTTAGGCAGGGGTGACAAGTAGAGAGTAGAGGACTAAGGCAGGGGTGACAGGTAGAGTTGGTGACTGAGGCAGGTGTGACCGGTAGATAGTGGGTGACTGTGGCAGGGGTGAAAGGGATCTAGTGGGTGACTGAGGCAGGGGAGACAAGGAGATAGTGTGACTGAGGCAGGGGTGACAAGTAGAGAGTAGATGACTAACTTAAGGGTGACATGTAGAGTTGGTGACTGAGGCAGGGGAGACAGGGAGATAGTGGGTGACTGAGGAAGGGTTGACAATTAGAGAGTAGATGACTGAGGCAGGGGTGACAGGGAGATAGTGGATGACTGTTGCAGAGGTGACAGGTAGAGTTGGTGACTAAGCCAGGGGTGACAAGTAGAGAGTAGATGACAGAGGCTGGGGCTACAGTAAGATAGTGGGTGACTGAGGCAGGGGAGACAAGTAGAGAGTAGAGGACTAAGGCAGGGGTGACAGGTAGAGTTGGTGACTGAGGCAGGTGTGACCGGTAGATAGTGGGTGACTGTGGCAGGGTTGACAAGTAGAGAGAAGATGACTGAGGCAGGGGTGACAGGGAGATAGTGGGTGACTGAGGACGGTGGGACTGGGAGATAGTGGGTGACTGAGGAAGGGGTGACAAGCAGAGAGTAGATAACTAAAGCAGGGGTTACGTGTAGAGTTGGTGACTGAGGTAGGAGTGACAGAGTGATAGTGGGTGACTGAGGCAGGGTTGACAAGTAGAGAGTAGATGACAGAGGCTGGGGCTACAGTGAGATAGTGGGTGACTGAGGCAGGGGTTACAAGTAGAGAGTAGATGACTGAGGCAGGGGTGACAGGGACACAGTAGGTGACTGAGGATGGGGGGACTGGGAGATAGTGGGTGACTGATGCAGGGGTGACTGGGAGCTAGTGGAAGACTGAGGCAGGGAGACAGTGGGTAACTGAAGTAGGGGTGACAGGGAGATAGTGTGTGACTAAGTCAGGGGTGACAAGTATAGAGTAGATGACTGAGGCAGGGGTGAAAGGGAGATAGCGGGTGACTGAGGCAGGGGTGAAAGGGATCTAGTGGGTGACTGAGGCAGGAGAGACAAGGAGATAGTGTGACTGAGGCAGTGGTGACAAGTAGAGAGTAGATGACTAACTTAAGGGTGACATGTAGAGTTGGTGACTGAGGCAGGGGTGACAGGGAGATAGTGGGTGACTGAGGAAGGGTTGACAATTAGAGAGTAGATGACTGAGGCTGGGGTGACTGGTAGATAGTGGGTGACTGAGGCAGGGGTGACAGGGAGACAGTAGGTAACTGAAGCATGGGTGACAGGGAGATAGTTGGTGACTGAGGCAGGGGTGATAGGGAGATAGTGGATGACTGAAGCAGGGGTGACAGGTAGAGAGTAGATGACTAAGGCAGGGGTGACGTGTAGAGTTGGTGACTGAGGCAGGGGTGACAGAGAGATAGTGGGTGACTGTTGCAGGGGTGACAGGTAGAGTTGGTGACTGAGGCAGGTGTGACAAGTAAAGAGTAGATGACAGAGGCTGGGGATACAGTGAGATAATGGGTGACTGAGGCAGGGGTGACAAGTAGAGAGTAGAGGACTAAGGCAGGGGTGACCGGTAGAGTTGGTGACTGAGGCAGGGGTGACCGGGAGATAGTGGGCGACTGTGGCAGGGTTGACAAGTAGAGAGAAGATGACTGAGGCAGGGGTGACAGGGAGGTAGTAGGTGACTGAGGACGGTGGGACTTGGAGATAGTGGGTGACTGAGGCAGGGGTGACAAGTAGAGAGTAGATGACAGAGGCTTGGGCTACAGTGAGATAGTGGGTGACTGAGGCAGGAGTGACAAGTAGAGAGTAGATGACTAAGGCAGGGGTGACGTGTAGAGTTGGTTGAGTGAGGCAGGGGTAACAGGGAGATAGTTGATGACTGTGGCAGGTGTGACAGGTAGAATTGGTGACTGAGGCAGGGTTGACAAGTAGAGAGTAGATGACAGAGGCTGGGGCTACAGTGAGATAGTGGGTGACTGAGGAAGGGGTGACAAGTAGAGAGTAGATGACTGAGGCAGGGGTGACAGGGACACAGTAGGTGACTGAGGACGGGGAGACTGGGAGATAGTGGGTGACTGAGGCAGGGGTGACTGGGAGCTAGTGGTAGACTGAGGCAGGGAGACAGTGGGTAACTGAAGTAGGGGTGACAGGGAGATAGTGTTTTAACTAAGTCAGGGGTGACAAGTATAGAGGAGATGACTGAGGCAGGGGTGAAAGGGAGATAGTGGGTGACTGAGGCAGGGGTGAAAGGGAGATAGTTGGTGACTGAGGCAAGGGAAGACAAGGAGATAGTGTGACTGAGGCAGGGGTGACAAGTAGAGAGTAGATGACTAACATAAGGGTGACATGTAAAGTTGGTGACAGGGAGATAGTGGGTGACTGAGGCAGGGGTGACAGAGATAGTGGGTGACTGAGGACGGGGTGACTGGGAGATAGTGGGTGACTGAGGCAGGGGTGACAGGTAGAGTTGGTGACTGAGACAGGGGTGACAGGTAGAATTGGTGATTGAGGCCGGGTTGACAAGTAGAGAGTAGATGACAGAGGCTGGGGCTACAGTGAGATAGTGGGTGACTGAGGCAGGGGTTACAAGTAGAGAGTAGATGACTGAGGCTGGGGTGACTGGTAGATAGTGGGTGACTGAGGATGGGGGGACTGGGAGATAGTGGGTGACTGATGCAGGGGTGACTGGGAGCTAGTGGTAGACTGAGGCAGGAAGACAGTGGGTAACTGAAGCAGGGGTGACAGGGAGATAGTGGGTGACTGAGGCAGGGGTGATAGGGAGATAGTGGATGACTGAAGCAGGGGTGACAAGTAGAGAGTAGATGACTAAGGCAGGGGTGACGTGTAGAGTTGGTGACTGAGGCAGGGGTGACAGAGAGATAGTGGGTGACTGTTGCAGGGGTGACAGGTAGAGTTGGTGACTGAGGCAGGTGTGACAAGTAGAGAGTAGATGACAAAGGCTGGGGCTACAGTGAGATAATGGGTGACTGAGGCAGGGGTGACAAGTAGAGAGTAGAGGGCTAAGGCAGGGGTGACCGGTAGAGTTGGTGACTGAGGCAGGGGTGACCGGGAGATAGTGGGTGACTGTGGCAGGGTTGACAAGTAGAGAGAAGATGACTGAGGCAGGGGTGACAGGGAGATAGTAGGTGACTGAGGACGGTGGGACTTGGAGATAGTGGGTGACTGAGGCAGGGGTGACAAGTAGAGAGTAGATGACAGAGGCCGGGGCTACAGTGAGATAGTGGGTGACTGAGGCAAGAGTGACAAGTAGAGAGTAGACGACTAAGGCAGGGGTGACGTGTAGAGTTGGTTGAGTGAGGCAGGGGTAACAGGGAGATAGTGGATGACTGTGGCAGGGGTGACAGGTAGAATTGGTGACTGAGGCAGGGTTGACAAGTAGAGAGTAGATGACAGAGGCTGGGGCTACAGTGAGATAGTGGGTGACTGAGGAAAGGGTGACAAGTAGAGAGTAGATGACTGAGGCAGGGGTGACAGGTACACAGTAGGTGACTGAGGACGGGGGGACTGGGAGATAGTGGGTGACTAAGGCAGGGGTGACTGGGAGCTACTGGTAGACTGAGGCAGGGAGACAGTGGGTAACTGAAGTAGGGGTGACAGGGAGATAGTGTTTTAACTAAGTCAGGGGTGACAAGTAGAGAGGAGATGACTGAGGCAGGGGTGAAAGGGAGATAGTGGGTGACTGAGGCAGGGGTGAAAGGGAGATAGTGGGTGACTGAGGCAGGGGAGACAAGGAGATAGTGTGAATGAGGCAGGGGTGACAAGTAGAGAGTAGATGACTAACGTAAGGGTGACATGTAGAGTTGGTGACTGAGGCAGGGGTGACAGGGGGATAGTGGGTGACTGAGGCAGGGGTGACAGAGATAGTGGGTGACTGAGGACGGGGTGACTGGGAGATAGTGGGTGACTGAGGCAGGGGTGACAGGTAGAGTTGGTGACTGAGGCAGGGGTGACAAGTAGAGAGTAGTTGACTAAGGCAGGGGCAACAGGGAGATAGTGGGTGACTGAGGCAGGGGTGACAAGTAGAGAGTAGATGACTGAGGCTGGAGTGAAAGGGAGATAGTGGGTAAATGAGGCAGGAGTGAAAGGGAGATAGTGGGTGACTGAGGCAAGGGAAACAAGGAGAAAGTGGGTGACTGTGGCAAGGGTGACAAGTAGAGAGTAGATGACAGAGGTTGGGACTACAGGGTGATAGTGGGTGACTGATGCAGGGGCGACAGGGAGATAGTGGGTGACTGAGGCAGGGTTGACAATTAGAGAGTAGATGACTGAGGCAGGGGTGACAGGGAGATAGTGTGTGACTGAGGCTGAGGTGACTGGTAGATAGTGGGTGACTGAGGCAGGGGTGACAGAGATAGTAGGTGACTGAGGACGGTGGGACTGGGAGATAGTGGGTTTCTGAGGCAGGTATGACAAGTAGAGAGTAGATGACTGAGGCTGTTGGTGACATGTAGAGTTGGTTACTGAGGCAGGGGTGACAGGGAGATAGTGGGTGACTGAGGCAGGGGAGACAAGGAGAAAGTGGGTGACTCAGGCAGGGGTGACAGAGATAGTGGGTGACTGAGGACGGGGTGACTGGGAGATAGTGGGTGACTGAGGCAAGGGTGACTGGTAGAATTGGTGACTGAGGCAGGGTTGACAAGTAGAGAGTAGATGACTAAGGCAGGGGCAACAGGGAGACAATGGGTGACTGAGGCAGGGGTGACAAGGAGAGAGTAGATGACTGAGGCTGGAGTGAAAGGGAGATAGTGGGTGAATGAGGCAGGGGTGAAATGGAGATAGTGGGTGACTGAGGCAAGGGAAACAAGGAGATAGTGGGTGACTGAGGCAGGGGTGACAGGGAGACAGTAGGTAACTGAAGCAGGGGTGACAGTGAAATATTGGGTGACTGAGGCAGGGGTGGTAGGGAGATAGTGGGTGACTGAAGCAGGGGTGACAAGTAGAGAGTAGATGACTAAGGCATGGGTGACAGGGAGATAGTTGGTGACTGAGGCAGGGGAGACAAGGAGAAAGCGGGTGACTGAGGCAGGGGTGACAGAGATAGTGGGTGACTGAGGACGGGGTGACTGGGAGATAGTGGGTGACTGAGGCAAGGGTGACAGGTAGAATTGGTGACTGAGGCAGGGGTGACAGGTAGAGTTGGTGACTGAGGCAGGGGTGACAAGTAGAGAGTAGTTGACTAAGGCAGGGGCAACATGGAGATAGTGGGTGACTGAGGCAGGGGTGACAAGTAGAGAGTAGATGACTGATGCTGGAGTGAAAGGGAGATAGTGGGTGAATGAGGCAGGGGTGAAAGGGAGATAGTGGGTGACTGAGGCAAGGGAAACAAGGAGACAGTGGGTGACTGTGGCAGGGGTGACCAGTAGAGAGTAGATGACAGAGGTTGGGACTACAGGGAGATAGTGGGTGACTGATGCAGGGGCGACAGGGAGATAGTGGGTGACTGTGGCAGGGTTGACAAGTAGAGAGTAGATGACAGAGGCTGGGGCTACAGTGATATAGTGGGTGACTGAGGCAGGAGTGACAAGTAGAGAGTTGATGACAGAGGCTGGGGCTACAGTGAGATAGTGGGTGACTGAGGCAGGAGTGACAAGTAGAGAGTAGATGACTAAGGCAGGGGTGACGTGTAGAGTTGGTGACTGAGGCAGGGGTGACAGGGAGATAGTGAATGACTGTGGCAGAGGTGACAGGTAGAGTTGGTGACTAAGGCAGGGGTGACAAGTAGAGAGTAGATGACAGAGGCTGGGGCTACAGTGAGATAGTGGGTGACTGAGGAAGGGTTGACAAGTAGAGAGTAGATGACAGAGGCTGGGGCTACAGTGAGATAGTGGGTGACTGAGGCAGGGGTGACAAGTAGAGAGTAGAGGACAAAGGCAGGGGTGACAGGTAGAGTTGGTGACTGAGGCAGGGGTGACCGGTAGATAGTGGGTGACTGTGGCAGGGTTGACAAGTAGAGAGAAGATGACTGAGGCAGGGGTGACAGGGAGATAGTGGGTGACTGAGGATGGTGGGACTGGGAGATAGTGCGTGACTGAGGCTGAGGTGACTGGTAGATAGTGGGTGACTGAGGCAGGGGTGACAGAGATAGTAGGTGACTGAGGACGGTGGGACTGGGAGATAGTGGGTTTCTAAGGCAGGTATGACAAGTAGAGAGTAGATGACTGAGGCTGTTGGTGACATGTAGAGTTGGTTACTGAGGCAGGGGTGACAGGGAGATAGTGGGTGACTGAGGCAGGGGAGACAAGGAGAAAGCGGGTGACTGAGGCAGGGGTGACAGAGATAGTGGGTGACTGAGGACGGGGTGACTGGGAGATAGTGGGTGACTGAAGCAAGGGTGACAGGTAGAATTGGTGACTGAGGCAGGGGTGACAGGTAGAGTTGGTGACTGAGGCAGGGGTGACAAGTAGAGAGTAGTTGACTAAGGCAGGGGCAACATGGAGATAGTGGGTGACTGAGGCAGGGGTGACAAGTAGAGAGTAGATGACTGATGCTGGAGTGAAAGGGAGATAGTGGGTGAATGAGGCAGGGGTGAAAGGGAGATAGTGGGTGACTGAGGCAAGGGAAACAAGGAGACAGTGGGTGACTGTGGCAGGGGTGACAAGTAGAGAGTAGATGACAGAGGTTGGGACTACAGGGAGATAGTGGGTGACTGATGCAGGGGCGACAGGGAGATAGTGGGTGACTGTGGCAGGGTTGACAAGTAGAGAGTAGATGACAGAGGCTGGGGCTACAGTGATATAGGGGGTGACTGAGGCAGGAGTGACAAGTAGAGAGTAGATGACTAAGGCAGGGGTGACGTGTAGAGTTGGTGACTGAGGCAGGGGTGACAGGGAGATAGTGAATGACTGTGGCAGAGGTGACAGGTAGAGTTGGTGACTAAGGCAGGGGTGACAAGTAGAGAGTAGATGACAGAGGCTGGGGCTACAGTGAGATAGTGGGTGACTGAGGAAGGGTTGACAAGTAGAGAGTAGATGACAGAGGCTGGGGCTACAGTGAGATAGTGGGTGACTGAGGCAGGAGTGACAAGTAGAGAGTAGATGACTAAGGCAGGGGTGACGTGTAGAGTTGGTGACTGAGGCAGGGGTGACAGGGAGATAGTGGATGACTGTGGCAGAGGTGACAGGTAGAGTTGGTGACTAAGCCAGGAGTGACAAGTAGAGAGTAGATGACAGAGTCTGGGGCTACAGTGAGATAGTGGGTGACTTAGGCAGGGGTGACAAGTAGAGAGTAGAGGACAAAGGCAGGGGTGACAGGTAGAGTTGGTGACTGAGGCAGGGGTGACCGGTAGATAGTGGGTGACTGTGGCAGGGTTGACAAGTAGAGAGAAGATGACTGAGGCAGGGGTGACAGGGAGATAGTGGGTGACTGAGGATGGTGGGACTGGGAGATAGTGGGTGACTGAGGCAGGGGTGACAAGCAGAGAGTAGATAACTAAGGCATGGGTAACGTGTAGAGTTGGTGACTGAGGCAGGAGTGACAGAGAGATAGTGGGTGACTGTGGCAGGGGTGACAGGTAGAATTGGTGACTGAGGCAGGGTTGACAAGTAGAGAGTAGATGACAGAGGCTGGGGCTACAGTGAGATAGTGGGTGACTGAGGCAGGGGTTACAAGTAGAGAGTAGATGACTGAGGCAGGGGTGACAGGGACACAGTAGGTGACTGAGGACGGGGGGGACTGGGAGATAGTGGGTGACTGATGCATGGGTGACTGGGAGCTAGTGGTAAACTGAGGCAGGGAGACAGTGGGTAACTGAAGTAGGGGTGACAGGGAGATAGTGTGTGACTAAGTCAGGGGTGACAAGTATAGAGTAGATGACTGAGGCAGGGGTGAAAGGGAGATAGTGGGTGACTGAGGCAGGGGTGAAAGGGATCTAGTGGGTGACTGAGGCAGGGGGGACAAGGAGATAATGTGACTGAGGCAGGGGTGACAAGTAGAGAGTAGATGACTAACTTAAGGGTGACATGTAGAGTTGGTGACTGAGGCAGGGGTGACAGGGAGATAATGGGTGACTGAGGAAGGGTTGACAATTAGAGAGTAGATGACTGAGGCTGGGGTGACTGGTAGATAGTGGGTGACTGAGGCAGGGGTGACAGGGAGACAGTTGGTAACTGAAGCAGGGGTGACAGGGAGATAGTGGGTGACAGAGGCAGGGGTGATAGGGAGATAGTGGATGACTGAAGCAGGGGTGACAAGTAGAGAGTAGATGTCTAAGGCAGGGGTGACGTGTAGAGTTGTTGACTGAGGCAGGGGTGACAGAGAGATAGTGGGTGACTGTTGCAGGGGTGACAGGTAGAGTTGGTGACTGAGGCAGGTGTGACAAGTAGAGAGTAGATAACAGAGGCTGGGGCTACAGTGAGATATTGGGTGACTGAGGCAGGGGTGACAAGTAGAGAGTAGAGGACTAAGGCAGGGGTGACCGGTAGAGTTGGTGACTGAGGCAGGCGTGACCGGGAGATAGTGGGTGACTGTGGCAGGGTTGACAAGTAGAGAGAAGATGACTGAGGCAGGAGTGACAGGGAGATAGTAGGTGACTGAGGACGGTGGGATTGGGAGATAGTGAGTGACTGATGAATGGGTGACAAGCAGAGAGTAGATAACTAAGGCAGGGGTTACGTGTAGAGTTGGTGACTGAGGCAGGAGTGACAGAGAGATAGTGGGTGACTGTGGCAGGGGTGACAGGTAGAATTGGTGATTGAGGCCGGGTTGACAAGTAGAGAGTAGATGACAGAGGCTGGGGCTACAGTGAGATAGTGGGTGACTGAGGCAGGAGTGACAAGTAGAGAGTTGATGACAGAGGCTGGGGCTACAGTGAGATAGTGGGTGACTGAGGCAGGAGTGACAAGTAGAGAGTAGATGACTAAGGCAGGGGTGACGTGTAGAGTTGGTGACTGAGGCAGGGGTGACAGGGAGATAGTGAATGACTGTGGCAGAGGTGACAGGTAGAGTTGGTGACTAAGGCAGGGGTGACAAGTAGAGAGTAGATGACAGAGGCTGGGGCTACAGTGAGATAGTGGGTGACTGAGGAAGGGTTGACAAGTAGAGAGTAGATGACAGAGGCTGGGGCTACAGTGAGATAGTGGGTGACTGAGGCAGGAGTGACAAGTAGAGAGTAGATGACTAAGGCAGGGGTGACGTGTAGAGTTGGTGACTGAGGCAGGGGTGACAGGGAGATAGTGGATGACTGTGGCAGAGGTGACAGGTAGAGTTGGTGACTAAGCCAGGAGTGACAAGTAGAGAGTAGATGACAGAGTCTGGGGCTACAGTGAAATAGTGGGTGACTTAGGCAGGGGTGACAAGTAGAGAGTAGAGGACAAAGGCAGGGGTGACAGGTAGAGTTGGTGACTGAGGCAGGGGTGACCGGTAGATAGTGGGTGACTGTGGCAGGGTTGACAAGTAGAGAGAAGATGACTGAGGGAGGGTTGACAGGGAGATAGTGGGTGACTGAGGATGGTGGGACTGGGAGATAGTGGGTGACTGAGGCAGGGGTGACAAGCAGAGAGTAGATAACTAAGGCAGGGGTAACGTGTAGAGTTGGTGACTGAGGCAGGAGTTACAGAGAGATAGTGGGTGACTGTGGCAGGGGTAACAGGTAGAATTGGTGACTGAGGCAGGGTTGACAAGTAGAGAGTAGATGACAGAGGCTGGGGCTACAGTGAGATAGTGGGTGACTGAGGCAGGGGTTACAAGTAGAGAGTAGATGACTGAGGCAGGGGTGACAGGGACACAGTAGGTGACTGAGTACGGGGGGGACTGGGAGATAGTGGGTGACTGATGCATGGGTGACTGGGAACTAGTGGTAAACTGAGGCAGGGAGACAGTGGGTAACTGAAGTAGGGGTGACAGGGAGATAGTGTGTGACTAAGTCAGGGGTGACAAGTATAGAGTAGATGACTGAGGCAGGGGTGAAAGGGAGATAGTGGGTGACTGAGGCAGGGGTGAAAGGGATCTAGTGGGTGACTGAGGCAGGGGGGACAAGGAGATAATGTGACTGAGGCAGGGGTGACAAGTAGAGAGTAGATGACTGACTTAAGGGTGACATGTAGAGTTGGTGATTGAGGCAGGGGTGACAGGGAGATAATGGGTGACTGAGGAAGGGTTGACAATTAGAGAGTAGATGACTGAGGCTGGGGTGACTGGTAGATAGTGGGTGACTGAGGCAGGGGTGACAGGGAGACAGTAGGTAACTGAAGCAGGGGTGACAGGGAGATAGTGGGTGACTGAGGCAGGGGTGATAGGGAGATAGTGGATGACTGAAGCAGGGGTGAC
Source organism: Pseudophryne corroboree (assembly GCF_028390025.1). Classification (NCBI taxonomy): domain Eukaryota; kingdom Metazoa; phylum Chordata; class Amphibia; order Anura; family Myobatrachidae; genus Pseudophryne; species Pseudophryne corroboree. The sequence goes on from NC_086446.1 coordinate 129,824,214, forward strand.
AAGTAGAGAGTAGATGTCTAAGGCAGGGGTGACGTGTAGAGTTGTTGACTGAGGCAGGGGTGACAGAGAGATAGTGGGTGACTGTTGCAGGGGTGACAGGTAGAGTTGGTGACTGAGGCAGGTGTGACAAGTAGAGAGTAGATAACAGAGGCTGGGGCTACAGTGAGATAATGGGTGACTGAGGCAGGGGTGACAAGTAGAGAGTAGAGGACTAAGGCACGGGTGACCGGTAGAGTTGGTGACTGAGGCAGGCGTGACCGGGAGATAGTGGGTGACTGTGGCAGGGTTGACAAGTAGAGAGAAGATGACTGAGGCAGGAGTGACAGGGAGATAGTAGGTGACTGAGGACGGTGGGACTTGGAGATAGTGGGTGACTGTGGCAGGGTTGACAAGTAGAGAGTAGATGACAGAGGCTGGGGCTACAGTGAGATAGTGGGTGACTGAGGCAGGAGTGACAAGTAGAGAGTAGATGACTAAGGCAGGGGTGACGTGTAGAGTTGGTTGAGTGAGGCAGGGGTAACAGGGAGATAGTGGATGACTGTGGCAGGGGTGACAGGTAGAATTGGTGACTGAGGCAGGGTTGACAAGTAGAGAGTAGATGACAGAGGCTGGGGCTACAGTGAGATAGTGGGTGACTGAGGAAGGGGTGACAAGTAGAGAGTAGATGACTGAGGCAGGGGTGACAGGGACACAGTAGGTGACTGAGGACGGGGGGACTGGGAGATAGTGGGTGACTGAGGCAGGGGTGACTGGGAGCTAGTGGTAGACTGAGGCAGGGAGACAGTGCGTAACTGAAGTAGGGGTGACAGGGAGATAGTTTTTTAACTAAGTCAGGGGTGACAAGTAGAGAGAAGATGACTGAGGCAGGGGTGAAAGGGAGATAGTGGGTGACTGAGGCAGGGGTGAAAGGGAGATAGTGGGTGACTGAGGCAGGGGAGACAAGGAGATAGTGTGACTGAGGCAGGGGTGACAAGTAGAAAGTAGATGACTAACGTAAGGGTGACATGTAGAGTTGGTGACTGAGGCAGGGGAGACAGGGAGATAGTGGGTAACTGAGGCAGGGGTGACAGTGATAGTGGGTGACTGAGGCAGGGGTGACAGGTAGAGTTGGTGACTGAGGCAGGGGTGACAGAGAGATAGTGGGTGACTGAGGCAGGGATGACAGGTAGAGTTGGTGATTGAGACAGGGTGACAGAGTTGGTGACTGAGGCAGGGGTGACAAGTAGAGAGTAGATGACTAAGGCTGTAGGTGACATGTAGAGTTGGTTACTGAGGTAGGGGTGACAGGGAGATAGTGGGTGACTGAGGCTGGGGAGACCAGGAGAAAGTGGGTGACTGAGGCAGGGGTGACAGAGATAGTGGGTGACTGAGGACGGGGTGACTGGGAGATAGTGGGTGACTGAGGCAAGGGTGACAGGTAGAGTTGGTGACTGAGGCAGGGGTGACAAGTAGAAAGTAGTTGACTAAGGCAGGGGCAACAGGGAGATAGTGGGTGACTGAGGCAGGGGTGACAAGTAGAGAGTAGAAGACTGAGGCTGGAGTGAAAGGGAGATAGTGGGTGAATGAGGCAAGGGAAACAAGGAGATAGTGGGTGACTGTGGCAGGGGTGACAAGTAGAGAGTAGATGACAGAAGTTAGGACTACAGGGAGATAGTGGGTGACTGATGCAGGGGCGACAGGGAGATAGTGGGTGACTGAGGCAGGGATGACAATTAGAGAGTAGATGACTGAGGCAGGGATGACAGGGAGATAGTGCTTGACTGAGGCTGGGGTGACTGGTAGATAGTGGGTGACTGAGGCAGGGGTGACAGAGATAGTAGGTGACTGAGGACGGTGGGACTGGCAGAAAGTGGGTTTCTGAGGCAGGTGTTACAAGTAGAGAGTAGATGACTGAGGCTGTAGGTGACATGTAGAGTTGGTTACTGAGGCAGGGGTGACAGGGAGATAGTGGGTGACTGAGGCAGGGGAGACAAGGAGAAAGTGGGTGACTGAGGCAGGGGTGACAGAGATAGTGGGTGACTGAGGACGGGGTGACTGGGAGATAGTGGGTGACTGAGGCAAGGGTGACAGGTAGAATTGGTGACTGAGGCAGGGGTGACAGGTAGAGTTGGTGACTGAGGCAGGGGTGACAAGTAGAGAGTAGTTGACTAAGGCAGGGGCAACAGGAAGATAGTGGGTGACTGAGGCAGGGGTGACAAGTAGAGAGTAGATGACTGAGGCTGAAGTGAAAGGGAGATAGTGGGTGAATGAGGCAGGGGTGAAATGGAGATAGTGGGTGACTGAGGCAAGGGAAACAAGGAGATAGTGGGTGACTGAGGCAGGGGTGACAGGGAGACAGTATGTAACTGAAGCAGGGGTGACAGTGAAATATTGGGTGACTGAGGCAGGGGTGGTAGGGAGATAGTGGGTGACTGAAGCAGGGGTGACAAGTAGATAGTAGATGACTAAGGCATGGGTGACGTGTAGAGTTGGTGACTGAGGCAGGGGTGACAGAGAGATAGTGGGTAACTGAAGCAGGGGTGACAGGGAAATAGTGGGTGACTGAGACAGGTATGACAGGTAGAGTTGGTGACTGAGGCAGGGTGACAGAGTTGGTGACTGAGGCAGGGGTGACAAGTAGAGAGTAGATGACTGAGGCAGGGGAGACAGGGAGATAGTAGGTGACTGAGGACGGGGGGGACTGGGAGATAGTGAGAGACTGAGGCAGGGGTGACAGGGAGACAGTGGGTAACTGAAGCAGGGGTGACAGGGAGATAGTGGGTGACTGAGACAGGTATGACAGGTAGAGTTGGTGACTGAGGCAGGGTGACAGAGTTGGTGACTGAGGCAGGGGTGACAAGTAGAGAGTAGATGACTAAGGCAGGGGCAACAGGGAGATAGTGGGTGACTGAGGCAGGGTCGACAGGGAGATAGTGGGTGAATGTGGTAGGGTTGACAAGTAGAGAGTAGATGACTGAGGCTGGGGTGAATGGGAGATAGTTGGTGACTGAAGCAGGGGTGAAAGTGGGTGACTGAGGCAGGGGTGACAAAGATAGTGGGTGACTGAGGATGGGGTGACAGGGAGATAGTGGGTGACTGAGGCAAGGGTGACAGGTAGAATTGGTGACTGAGGCAGGGGTGACAGGTAGAGTTGGTGACTGAGGCAGGGGTGACAAGTAGAGAGTAGTTGACTAAGGCAGGGGCAACAGGTAGATAGTGGGTGACTGAGGCAGGGGTGACAAGTAGAGAGTAGTTGACTGAGGCTGGAGTGAAAGGGAGATAGTGGGTGAATGAGGCAGGGGTGAAAGGGAGATAGTGGGTGACTGAGGCAAGGGAAACAAGGAGATAGTGGGTGACTGTGGCAGGGTTGACAAGTAGAGAGTAGATGACAGAGTCTGGGGCTACAGTGATATAGTGGGTGACTGAGGCAGGAGTGACAAGTTGAGAGTTGATGACAGAGGCATGGGCTACAGTGAGATAGTGGGTGACTGAGGCAGGAGTGACAAGTAGAGAGTAGATGACTAAGGCAGGGGTGACGTGTAGAGTTGGTGACTGATGCAGGGGTGACAGGGAGATAGTGAATGACTGTGGCAGAGGTGACAGGTAGAGTTGGTGACTAAGGCAGGGGTGACAAGTAGAGAGTAGATGACAGAGGCTGGGGCTACAGTGAGATAGTGGGTGACTGAGGAAGGGTTGACAAGTAGAGAGTAGATGACAGAGGCTGGGGCTACAGTGAGATAGTGGGTGACTGAGGCAGGAGTGACAAGTAGAGAGTAGATGACTAAGGCAGGGGTGATGTGTAGAGTTGGTGACTGAGGCAGGGATGACAGGGAGATAGTGGATGACTGTGGCAGAGGTGACAGGTAGAGTTGGTGACTAAGCCAGGAGTGACATGTAGAGAGTAGATGACAGAGTCTGGGGCTACAGTGAGATAGTGGGTGACTTAGGCAGGGGTGACAAGTAGAGAGTAGAGGACTAAGGCAGGGGTGACAGGTAGAGTTGGTGACTGAGGCAGGGGTGACTGGTAGATAGTGGATGACTGTGGCAGGGTTGACAAGTAGAGAGAAGATGACTGAGGCAGGGGTGTCAGGGAGATAGTGGGTGACTGAGGATGGTGGGACTGGGAGATAGTGGGTGACTGAGGCAGGGGTGACAAGCAGAGAGTAGATAACTAAGGCAGGGGTTACGTGTAGAGTTGGTGACTGAGGCAGGAGTGACAGAGAGATAGTGGGTGACTGTGGCAGGGGTGACAGGTAGAATTGGTGACTGAGGCAGGGTTGACAAGTAGAGAGTAGATGACAGAGGCTGGGGCTAAAGTGAGATAGTGGGTGACTGAGGCAGGGGTTACAAGTAGAGAGTAGATGACTGAGGCAGGGGTGACAGGGACACAGTAGGTGACTGAGGACAGGGGGACTGGGAGATAGTGGGTGACTGAGGCAGGGGTGACTGGGAGCTAGTGGTAGACTGAGGCAGGGAGACAGTGGGTAACTGAAGTAGGGGTGACAGGGAGATAGTGTGTGACTAAGTCAGGGGTGACAAGTAGATAGTAGATGACAGAGGTAGAGGTGACAGGGAGATAGTGCGTGACTGAGGCAGGGTAGACAAGGAGAAAGTGGGTGACTGTGGCATGGGTGGCAGAGATAGTGGGTGACTGAGGACAGGGTGACTGGGAGATAGTGGGTGACTGAGGCAAGGGAGACAGGTAGAGTTGGTGACTGAGGCAGGGGTGACAGGTAGAGTTGGTGACTGAGGCAGGGTGACAGAGTTGGTGACTGAGGCAGGGGTGACAAGTAGAGAGTAAATGACTGAGGCAGAGGTGACAGGGAGATAGTGGGTGACTGAGGTAGGGTAGACAAGGAGAAAGTGGGTGACTGAGGCATGGGTGGCAGAGATAGTGGGTGACTGAGGACAGGGTGACTGGGAGATAGTGGGTGACTGAGGCAAGAGTGACAGGTAGAGTTGGTGACTGAGGCAGTGGTGACAGATAGAGTTGGTGACTGAGGCAGGGGTGACAAGTAGAGAGTAGTTGACTAAGGCAGGGGCAACAGGGAGATAGTGGGTGACTGAGGCAGGGGTGACAAGTAGAGAGTAGATGACTGAGGCTGGGGTGAATGGGAGATAGTGGGTGACTGAGGCAGGGGTGAAAGGGAGATAGTGGGTGACTGAGGCAAGGGAAACAAGGAGATAGTGGGTGACTGTGGCAGGGGTGACAAGTAGAGAGTAGATGAAAGTGGTTGGGACTACAGGGAGATAGTGGATGACTGAGGCAGGGGCTACAGGGAGATAGTGGGTGACTGTGGCAGGGTTGATAATTAGAGAGGAGATGACTGAGGCTGGAGTCACTGGTAGATAGTGGGTGACTGAGGCAGGGGTGATAGAGAGATAGTGGATGACTGTGGCAGAGGTGACAGGTAGAGTTGGTGACTAAGGCAGGGGTGACAAGTAGAGAGTAGATGACAGAGGCTGGGTCTACCATGAGAAGGTGGGTGACTGAGGCAGGGGTGACAAGTAGAGAGTAGATGACTAAGGCAGGGGTGACGTGTAGAGTTGGTAACTGAGGCAGATGTGACAGGGAGATAGTGGATGACTGTGGCAGAGGTGACAGGTAGAGTTGGTGACTAAGGCAGGGGTGACAAGTAGAGAGTAGATGATAGAGGCTGGGGCTACAGTGAGATAGTGGGTGACTGAGGCAGGAGTGACAAGTAGAGAGTAGATGACTAAGGCAGGGGTGACGTGTAGAGTTGGTGACTGAGGCAGGGGTGACCGGTAGATAGTGGGTGACTGTGGCAGGGTTGACAAGTAGAGAGAAAATGACTGAGGCAGAGGTGACAGGGAGATAGTGGGTGATTGAGGACGGTGGGACTGGGAGATAGTGGGTGACTAAGGAAGGGGTGACAAGCAGAGAGTAGATAACTAAGGCAGGGTTTACGTGTAGAGTTGGTGACTGAGGCAGGAGTGACAGAGATAGTGGGTGACTGAGGACGGGGTGACTGGGAGATAGTGGTCGACTGAGGCAAGGGGTGACAGGTAGAGTTGGTGACTGAGGCAGGGTGACAGAGTTGGTGACTGAGGCAGGGGTGACAAGTAGAGAGTAGTTGACTAAGGCAGGAGCAACAGGGATATAGTGGGTGACTGAGGCAGGGGTGACAAGTAGAGAGTAGATGATTGAGGCTGGGGTGAAAGGGAGATAATGGGTGACTGAGGCAGGGGTGAAAGGGAGATAGTGGGTGACTGAGGCAAGGGAAACAAGGAGATATTGGGGTGACTGTGGCAGGGGTGTTAAGTAGAGAGTAGATGAAAGTGGTTGGGACTACAGGGAGATAGTGGATGACTGAGGCAGGAACTACAGAGAGACAGTGGGTGACTGTGGCAGGGTTGACAATTAGAGAGGAGATGACTGTGGCTGGAGTCACTGGTAGATAGTGGGTGACTGAGGCTGGGGTGACAGAGAGATAGTGGGTAACTGTAGCAGGGGTGACAGGGAGATAGTGGGTGACTGAGGCAGGGGTGACAGGGAGATAGTGGGTGACTGAGGCAGGGGTGACAAGTAGAGAGAAGATGACTAAGGCAGGGTGACGTGTAGAGTTGGTGACTAAGGCAGGGGTGAGAAGTAGAGAGTAGATGACAGAGGCTGGGTCTACAGTGAGATAGTGGGGGACTGAGGCAGGGGTGACAAGTAGAGAGTAGTTGACTGAGGCTGAAGTGAAAGGGAGATAGTGGGTGAATGAGGCAGGGGTGAAAGGGAGATAGTGGGTGACTGAGGCAAGGGAAACAAGGAGATAGTGGGTGACTGTGGCAGGGGTGACAAGTAGAGAGTAGATGACAGAGGTTGGGACTACAGGGAGATAGTGGGTGACTGATGCAGGGGCGACAGGGAGATAGTGGGTGACTGTGGCAGGGTTGACAAGTAGAGAGTAGATGACAGAGGCTGGGGCTACAGTGAGATAGTGGGTGACTGAGGCAGGAGTGACAAGTAGAGAGTAGATGACTAAGGCAGGGGTGATGTGTAGAGTTGGTGACTGAGGCAGGGGTGACAGGGAGATAGTGGATGACTGTGGCAGAGGTGACAGGTAGAGTTGGTGACTAAGCCAGGAGTGACAAGTAGAGAGTAGATGACAGAGTCTGGGGCTACAGTGAGATAGTGGGTGACTTAGGCAGGGGTGACAAGTAGAGAGTAGAGGACTAAGGCAGGGGTGACAGGTAGAGTTGGTGACTGAGGCAGGGGTGACCGGTAGATAGTGGGTGACTGTGGCAGGGTTGACAAGTAGAGAGAAGATGACTGAGGCAGGGGTGACAGGGATATAGTGGGTGACTGAGGATGGTGGGACTGGGAGATAGTGGGTGACTGAGGCAGGGGTGACAAGCAGAGAGTAGATAACTAAGGCAGGGGTTACGTGTAGAGTTGGTGACTGAGGCAGGAGTGACAGAGAGATAGTGGGTGACTGTGGCAGGGGTGACAGGTAGAATTGGTGACTGAGGCAGGGTTGACAAGTAGAGAGTAGATGACAAAGGCTGGGGCTAAAGTGAGATAGTGGGTGACTAAGGAAGGGGTTACAAGTAGAGAGTAGATGACTGAGGCAGGGGTGACAGGGACACAGTAGGTGACTGAGGACGGGGGGACTGGGAGATAGTGGGTGACTGAGGCAGGGGTGACTGGGAGCTAGTGGTAGACTGAGGCAGGGAGACAGTGGGTAACTGAAGTAGGGGTGACAGGGAGATAGTGTGTGACTAAGCCAGGGGTGACAAATAGAGAGTAGATGACTGAGGCAGAGTTGACAGGGAGATAGTGGGTGACTGAGGCAGGGTAGACAAGGAGAAAGTGGGTGACTGAGGCATGGGTGGCAGAGATAGTGGGTGACTGAGGACAGGGTGACTGGGAGATAGTGGGTGACTGAGGCAAGGGTGACAGGTAGAGTTGGTGACTGAGGCAGGGGTGACAGGTAGAGTTGGTGACTGAGGCAGGGTGACAGAGTTGGTGACTGAGGCAGGGGTGACAAGTAGAGAGTAGTTGACTAAGGCAGGGGCAACAGGGAGATAGTGGGTGACTGAGGCAGGGGTGACAAGTAGAGAGTAGATGACTGAGGCTGGGGTGAAAGGGAGATAGTGGGTGACTGAGGCAGGGGTGAAAGGGAGATAGTGGGTGACTGAGGCAAAGGAAACAAGGAGATAGTGGGTGACTGTGGCAGGGGTGACAAGTAGAGAGTAGATGAAAGTGGTTGGGACTACAGGGAGATAGTGGATGACTGAGGCAGGGGCTACAGTGAGATAGTGGGTGACTGTGGCAGGGTTGACAATTAGAGAGGAGATGACTGAGGCAGGAGTCACTGGTAGATAGTGGGTGACTAAGGCAGGTGTGATAGAGAGATAGTGGATGACTGTGGCAGAGGTGACAGGTAGAGCTGGTGACTAAGGCAGGGGTGACAAGTAGAGAGTAGATGACAGAGGCTGGGGCTACAGTGAGATAGTGGGTGACTGAGGCAGGGGTGACAAGTAGAGAGTAGATGACTAAGGCAGGGGTGACGTGTAGAGTTGGTGACTTAGGCAGGGGTGAAAGGGAGATAGTGGATGACTGTGGCAGAGGTGACAGGTAGAGTTGGTGACTGAGGCAAGGGTGACAAGTAGAGAGTAGATGACAGAGGCTGGGGCTAAAGTGAGATAGTGGGTGACTGAGGCAGGGGTTACAAGTAGAGAGTGGATGACTGAGGCAGGGGTTACAGGGACACAGTAGGTGACTGAGGACGGGGGGACTGGGAGATAGTGGGTGACTGAGGCAGGGGTGACTGGGTGCTAGTGGTAGACTGAGGCAGGGAGACAGTGGGTAACTGAAGTAGGGGTGACAGGGAGATAGTGTGTGACTAAGTCAGGGGTGACAAGTAGAGAGTAGATGACTGAGGCAGGGGTGACAGGGAGATAGTAGGTGACTGAGGACGGGGGGACTGGGAGATAGTGGGAGACTGAGGCAGGGGTGACAGGGAGACAGTAGGTAACTGAAGCAGGGGTGACAGGGAGACAGTGGGTGACTGAGACAGGTATGACAGGTAGAGTTGGTGACTGAGAAAGGGGTGACAAGTAGAGAGTAGATGACTAAGGCAGGGGCAACAGGGAGATAGTGGGTGACTGAGGCAGGGGCGACAGGGAGATAGTGGGTGAATGTGGCAGGGTTGACAATTAGAGAGTAGATGACTGAGGCAGGGGTGAAAGGGAGATAGTGGGTGACTGAGGCAGGTGAGACTAGGAGATAGTGGGTGACTGAAGCAGGGGTGACAGGGAGATAGTGGGTTTCTGAGGCAGGGGTGACAAGTAGAAAGTAGATGATTGAGGCTGTAGATGACATGCAGAGTTGGTTACTGAGGCAGAGGTGACAGGGAGATAGTGGGTGACTGAGGCAGGGTAGACAAGGAGAAAGTGTGACTGAGGCAGGGGTGACAAGTAGAGAGTAGATGACTAACGTAAAGGTGATATGTAGAGTTGGTGACTGAGGCAGGGGTGACAGGGAGATAGTGGGTGACTGAGGAAGGGTTGACAATTAGAGAGTAGATGACTGAGGCTGGGGTGACTGGTAGATAGTGGGTGACTGAGGCAGGGGTGACAGTGAAATATTGCGTGACTGAGGCAGGGTGATAGGGAGATAGTGGGTGACTGAAGCAGGGGTGACAAGTAGAGAGTAGATGACTAAGGCATGGGTGACGTATAGAGTTGGTGACTGAGGCAGGGATGACAGAGAGATAGTGGATGACTGTTGCAGGGGTGACAGGTAGAGTTGGTGACTGAGGCAGTTGTGACAAGTAGAGAGTAGATGACAGAGGCTTGGGCTTCACTGAGAAAGTGGGTGACTGAGGCAGGGGTGAGAAGTAGAGAGTAGATGACTAAGGCAGGGGTGACAGGCACACAGTAGGTGACTGAGGACGGGGGGACTTGGAGATAGTGGGTGACTGAGGAAGGGGTGACTGGGACCTAGTGGTAGACTGAGGCAGGGAGACAGTGGGTAACTGAAGTAGGGGTGACAGGGAGATAGTGTGTGACTAAGTCAGGGGTGACAAGTAGAGAGTAGATGACTGAGGCAGAGGTGACAGGGAGATAGTGGGTGACTGAGGTAGGGTAGACAAGGAGAAAGTGGGTGACTGAGGCATGGGTGGCAGAGATAGTGGGTGACTGAGAACAGGGTGACTGGGAGATAGTGGGTGACTGAGGCAAGGGTGACAGGTAGAGTTGGTGACTGAGGCAGGGGTGACAGGTAGAGTTGGTGACTGAGGCAGGGGTGACAAGTAGAGAGTAGTTGACTAAGGCAGGGGCAACAGGGAGATAGTGGGTGACTGAGGCAGGGGTGACAAGTAGAGAGTAGATGACTGAGGCTGGGGTGACAGGGACACAGTAGGTGACTGAGGACGGGGGGACTGGGAGATAGTGGTTGACTGAGGCAGGGGTGACTGGGAGCTGGTGGTAGACTGAGGCAGGGAGACAGTGGGTAACTGAAGTAGGGGTGACAGGGAGATAGTGTGTGACTAAGTCAGGGGTGAAAAGTAGAGAGTAGATGACTGAGGCAGAAGTGACAGGGAGATAGTAGGTGACTGAGGACGGGGGGATTGGGAGATAGTGGGAGACTAAGGTAGGGGTGACAGGGAGACAGTAGGTAACTGAAGCAGGGGTGACAGGGAGACAGTGGGTGACTGAGACAGGTATGACAGGTAGAGTTGGTGACTGAGGCAGGGTGACAGAGTTGGTGACTGAGGCAGGGGTGACAAGTAGAGAGTAGATGACTAAGGCAGGGGCAACAGGGAGATAGTGGGTGACAGGCAGGGGCGACAGGGAGATAGTGGGTGAATGTGGCAGGGTTGACAATTAGAGAGTAGATGACTGAGGCTGGGGTGAATGGGAGATAGTTGGTGACTGAGGCAGGGGTGAAAGGGAGATAGTGGGTGACTGAGGCAGGTGAGACTAGGAGATAGTGGGTGACTGAAGCAGGGGTGACAGGGAGATAGTGGGTTTCTGAGGCAGGGGTGACAAGTAGAGAGTAGATGATTGAGGCTGTAGATGACATGTAGAGTTGGTTAATGAGGCAGAGGTGACAGGGAGATAGTGGGTGACTGAGGCAGGGTAGACAAGGAGAAAGTGTGACTGAGGCAGGGGTGACAAGTAGAGAGTAGATGATTAACGTAAGGGTGATATGTAGAGTTGGTGACTGAGGCAGGGGTGACAGGGAGATAGTGGGTGACTGAGGAAGGGTTGAAAATTAGAGAGTAGATGACCGAGGCTGGGGTGACTGGTAGATAGTGGGTGACTGAGGCAGGGGTGACAGGGAGACAGTAGGTAACTGAAGCAGGGGTGACAGTGAAATATTGGGTGACTGAGGCAGGGTGATAGGGAGATAGTGGGTGACTGAAGCAGGGGTGACAAGTAGAGAGTAGATGACTAAGGCATGGGTGACGTGTAGAGTTGGTGACTGAGGCAGGGATGACAGAGAGATAGTGGATGACTGTTGCAGGGGTGACAGGTAGAGTTGGTGACTGAGGCAGTTGTGACAAGTAGAGAGTAGATGACAGAGGCTTGGGCTTCACTGAGAAAGTGGGTGACTGAGGCAGGGGTGAGAAGTAGAGAGTAGATGACTAAGGCAGGGGTGACAGGCACACAGTAGGTGACTGAGGACGGGGGGACTTGGAGATAATGGGTGACTGAGGCAGGGGTGACTGGGAGCTAGTGGTAGACTGAGGCAGGGAGACAGTGTGTAACTGAAGTAGGGGTGACAGGGAGATAGTGTGTGACTAAGTCAGGGGTGACAAGTAGAGAGTAGATGACTGAGGCAGAGGTGACAGGGAGATAGTGGGTGACTGAGGTAGGGTAGACAAGGAGAAAGTGGGTGACTGAGGCATGGGTGGCAGAGATAGTGGGTGACTGAGGACAGGGTGACTGGGTGTCAAAGTCAGAAAAGTATCACGCTGCACGTTGCCATATATTCACCTCATGCGCGTGCCTGCTGCACGTGCACATTCTCTCCCGTGCGTGCGGATACTCGCAGCCGCGTGATGGCGCCTCGGCCATGCGCTCGAGCGCGTGGTATGTGCATTTACGGTAGAGTTTGTGTGCGTCTAGCGGGCGACTCAATCGTTAAATAATAAAACCAAATAGTATGTTTTATAGATAATGTTCCCCTTAATAATGACTGTAAGTTTGTTTAATGTAAATGGTCGCTGGACAAAGGAATTCCTCTTTGTATGGATACGAAGGGTCAGACAGGGTTTGAACAGCTGTGTCTGGTACCTAACTAAAGAACATTTTAATAGCAACAATCCGGTGTTGGTTAGGTAAAGATTAATCGCTCCTGCGTATAGTTATGGCCATTAGTAGATTCTGGACATTTCATATATTTGCGATTCATTACCCATGCGGCGGGAATCTTCAGATTCCCTCCCACCTGAGCAGTTTGATATAGTCACAGCCCACCTGTTCAAACTAACCTATGACCTTTTGTTATGATGCGAGGAGACATTCCTGTGTCCAATGAACAATGAGATTATAGGTCCCTTTGTAGTATACTGTACTCAGTGTATATAAGATCTGGGCAGCTCTCTCACTCTCCACAAACGGTTTTCATATTGACTAACTCGGAGCTGGTACCAGGCTGCGCAGCGATCATTCCCAGTGTGTGTAAGTAATTCTCTGCAAACCAACTTATTCTCTGTTTGTATTGGCCATTCCCTCTCTCTGTTATAGTATAAGTTTGTGACGCTATTGTATATTTTCTGTCTAGATATTCTGTTAGAATTATATGTTAGCTTGTAGTGTATGACTTGTAACTGTTTCCCCTTTTCAATATAACTAAAAGCTTGTTAGTAAAGGTGTTGGAACCTTAGCACGGTATTGTGTGTTCATTACATTGCAGAGGGTAATAGGAGCGTCTCGATCGCTCAAACAGCTTTAGTGTTAATCAGGTTAAGCAGCGTTATATCGCTACAGTGTTTCAGAACAAAGTTTACAGCATAAGAGTATCCTTTCTGTGTGTTACATTCAAGGTTTACTGATTATCATCTTGTGAGCGTCTGCGCCGCTCGTGATCTCCTCGTGGTCTCGAGCGTCCGCTACGCTGGTAGCGTAGCATTACGGTAGTCGCTCGCCTATAGCGTGCTCGACACCAAGCGTAAGCTATGAGCGAGCGTGCCGCATGTGCGTCTCGATCACGGCCGAGCGTATGCTACGCTAAGTGTGTACCCTTACGGTACCCCATACGCCAATTGCGTATTAAGGCCCTCATTCCGTGTTGTTCGCTCGGTAAAAATCTTCGCATCGCAGCGATTTTCCGCTTAATGCGCATGCGCAATGTCCGCACTGCGACTGCGCCAAGTAAATTTGCTATGCACTTAGTAATTTTACTCACGGCTTTTTCATCGGTCTGGCGATCGTAATGTGATTGACAGGAAATGGGTGTTACTGGGCGGAAACAGGCCGTTTTAGGGGCGTGTGGGAAAAAACGCTACCGTTTCCGGAAAAAACGCAGGAGTGGCCGGAGAAACGGAGGAGTGTCTGGGCGAACGCTGGGTGTGTTTGTGACGTCAAACCAGGAACGACAAGCACTGAACTGATCGCAGATGCAGAGTAAGTCTGAAGCTACTCAGAAACTGCTACGAGGTGTGTAATCGCAATATTGCGATTACTTCGTTCGCAATTTTAAGATGCTAAGATTCACTCCCAGTAGGCGGCGGCTTAGCGTGAGCAACTCTGCTAAAATTGCCTTGCGAGCGAACAACTCGGAATGACCTCCTAAGTCTCTTACCCATATAGTGAAGGTTATAAGGTAATCAAAATCAGCATTATCAATTGGCGGCTCGTCCGTCCTCCACATATCCGCACTAGCGAAAACAAACGTTATCTGTCAGCAAGGGCAGGAAGGCAGTATCCCTTCGTATCGGGATACAGTAGTGCTGGCTAGATAAGCGTCTGTTTCGCTACGTTGAAGGAGTGCTGGTGGAATCCGGAACCGGAGGTAAGAACAATACGCTAGTGTCTTTTAAAACTGTTTATTTCTGTTTTGCGTACACACGCACGCACACACCTGTATTTCTTTTCACTTGTGTATTTTCACATATCACTTTCCTGGTTGCCATTTCACAATTGATAACGTGCTGAGAAAGATTTGTTGCTATTGGTAGTTAAAGAGTAAAAATAATACGTTAAGGAGTAATTTGTAATACACGCGCACGGCTTGCCTAAGATACAAGGAAGTTTGGTGTGGTGTTCAGTAGATGATAACAGTTAAAGATCATCTACATTGATATAAACGTGTTAAATTGTATTACTGTGGACATACCTGGCTTACGTACACGTGTCTCTAACAAGGGGCAGAACGAGTGTACGCGACGCAAGGGCCGACGCACGGAGCGTATATTACGCAACGGAGCGTCTGGGTACGCCCACATAATACAAATCACACGATAGTATTGTTTTAATTAGGCGATAAGGAGGCAACGCGATAATAGCGCAAATCGATCTCAGTGTCCAAAATTTTAAGCTAATAGATCCTTCTCTAGTTGTAACTCCTCGGGATTAGCCTGCGATACTGAATGAAAGTGATTTCTGCGCAGAAACGAAAGTAAAGAGTATATGAGGTGAAAGAGTGTGTATACATATATATAAGTTTCTAATTTTTGGGGTTGAACCAAGGAAATCATCGAGTTCTCGTGAAGGTACATACGTGTAAGTGACTGCATGGTGGCTTGGGAGGCATCCCTTGTTAAACATTTAAAAAAAAATAGCATTAGAGTATAGAGGACCAGGAGGTCTACTGTAGCACAGACCAGGAGGTCCAGGTACAGCAGACTAAGAAGTCTGCTATAGATAAAGAGTAAAGGAGCACAACACCAGGAAGGGTTGGTGCGGTACCCATATAGGCCATTAAGCTCAGGCTGAAGGAATTCGCAGCCACAATTTTTCGATTCCACTAGTCGCTCCGCACATAAGATTAGTTGCTTATGTGCAGAACGATTGTACCGCACGTAATTGTGTGCATTAGTTAGTAACTTGACCCAGTACCATTTGCGTATGCTAGAGGGGTCATAAACGCTATTTGTACATTCTAACGTGATTTGTGTAATTTTTTAATTTTAAGGGAAGTTCGCCAGTCACTTGGGAACTATCCAACAACCAATAGTTACTGGAAAGGGTTAAGTGCTCATCGGATCACACCCACATGTTCCAGTAAATAGAGGTTCAGGTCGCAGGGGCCCTAGGTCGAGTACGCCAGCGCTAGAGCAGTGTGTGGGCGTATTGGTCGACGTGGGCGAGTGAGTGGAGTACTCGGTAAACTGCCACCGCCGGCCTACCCCGGACATCTTGGTTTTTGTAAGGGTTCGCTGAAGACCCTGATTTGAAGGTCAGAGGTAGTGAAAGCAACACCTGCAAAGATGGGGGCCAGTTGTTCAGGTAGGGGGCGATCAACCTCGGTTCGGGTTGACTTAGTAAACCGACCAATCGGGTCGGCAAGGTATGTAATGTGTGAGAAATACGGTTCACACACAGAAGTTTTGTGCGATGAATGGGAAAGAATGACTGTGCACGATGGGGAAAAGTTCCCACGGGTAGGCAGTTTTAGTCCCGAGGTGTTACAGAATCTAAGGAGAAGGATATGTCTCATTAAATCTGCAAAGAGATGGATCAAACATTATGATTATTTACAGTTATGGCAACAGGAAGGTGAAATACAAAGAGGATTGGCTCAAGCGGGTGGATCTAACCCTATCAGAAAACTGATAGCCACCGCGCCACCACCACCATACATAACGGGAGAGAAGGTGGTTGCAGAGAATGGCACACTGGTGAATGATAAACATGCACTTAGTAACTGTACAAATGTTAAGCCTAATGTAACCAAGATTGTTGATGCTAATGTTAACCCGTGCAAGCTGTACTCTGTTTTAAACTTTCCCCAGGATTGTGACCAAGAGGATGAACCAACAACAATATCGGCACTCTCTCTAGCAGCCACCATAGCAGAAACAACAGTGGGCACGGCCCAACCCGTAAGATTAGTATCAAAGGCCCCTAGTGGAGGGACAGGTGAGATCGTATCAGCTGGTAAGTACGGCACCATACAATATACTGAAACCATTTCACCACATGCTGTAGAATCTACTCAGAATGATGTTATTGGACTTAATCCCGTTAGGGTAATTGCAGTGCCAAATGGGAAAACTGACACTTCAGGAGTCACTCCTCTCAGACACATTGCCATGCACTGCCCCTTTTCCCGAATGGAATTAAGATCAATGGTGTCTGAATTTCCTGATCCTAGGAAAGATCTAGTGGCAAGCCAGGAATACATTAGAGAGCTAGGAAATACTGTGGAGCGCAATAACAAAGACTGGCAGATATTGCTGAGGGCATGTTTACCCTCCAATGTCGATTCAGCAAAATTTTTAGCTGACTGTAAATTAGATGAGGATGTACCCCTTACGGATGTGTACAACCAAGATAATGTAAAGAGAATAAATTTACAGTTAAAAGAGTATTTTCCAGCTGTTGTCAAATGGAACAAAATTTTCTCCATCAAACAGAAAGAGGGAGAAACAGCAGCTGATTATTTTCATCGGGCACTACAGGATATGGCTAAGTATACAGGCATAGAAGACATTAAGACAAATGTGAATCATAGAGAAGTAGCAGTATCTGTGTTAATGGATGGTTTAAAGGAAGGATTGAGGACGAGGGTACAGACCACCCAACCATGTTGGCGAGGTCTGTCGGTGGCTACTTTGAGAGAGGCCGCTATTGATCATGATCGGAATATCACCAGACACAGGGAGTCGCAGAGTGATAAGTTAATGGCCGTAAGTATACAGGCCCTGACCTCCAGGCAACCTCTGTATAAATCTCCGACCCCTGTGGGTAAGTCAAAAGTGGTAACTTGTTATTACTGTCATAAAGAGGGACATTTTGCACGAGACTGTAGATCAAAGAATGCACAAAAATCATATCAACCCCCTAGACAATGACATGGCACACGAAATTGGGATCAAGGACCGCAGAGACGGAGTTATGAGCCACACGCAGGGGAAACAAAAAGGTATCCCCCAAAAAGAGACTGGCAAGTCACTGATAGATCCCATTTACCCCCTTCACAGGTAATAGCTGCCAGCGCAATGCAGGGAGGCCACCACGCACCATAGGGGCGAGGCCACACCTGTAATCTGCAGCCAGTGAAATTAATTGCGAACCTTGGAAGTGAACCCAAGGTCACAATTGATGTAGCTGGTAAATCTCTAAATTTCCTTGTAGATACGGGGGCGGCCAAGTCAGTGATAAATTCGACCGTGGGCATGAGAACCACTGGTAAAACAATTCCAGCCATGGGAGTAACAGGAGTAGTACAGCACTACCCTTTAAGCAAACCTGCAGAGATTACGATAGGGCCTTTGCATACCAAGCATTCTTTCCTGCTGGCTGCATCGGCTCCGACTAATCTCCTAGGGAGAGATTTACTGTGCAAAATGGGAT